>NC_089781.1:90992987-91172987 GCF_040412425.1 Macrobrachium rosenbergii
ATTCGTGAATAAGTATCAGTATTTTATTAATCTGAGCTGGGAGAAATTTGCCCACGTTTACTTGTACGAAGAGTTGGTGTTTGAGATCTGGATTATCTGTCAGTATTCGTCAGTATTTAGAGCTCAGAGTTAATTGCGTTTCGGAATAGTACATGAGTGCGAAGGTCTTGACGTCATAAGAGCAAAACATTAATAGAGATTGTTTTGCTCGTATGACGTCAAAACTAGTCATATTCAGGTTATTTTATCATTGATTTTATCTAGGCTTCATCTTTAGATAACCTAAATTTAAAGAGGTGTTCCCAAGTTTTATTTTTTGGGGGTCACAAAAAGAGGTTTTTCCTAGTTTTTTCTTTAGGGGGGGGGGTCACAACTACCTGCCGTTAAATCTTGGTATACTTTCACGTTAAATTTAACTAATATTTTAGGATACAGGCGAACAAATGTGGTGTGATCGGTAGCCCACTCTTCTGACCAGACAGGGGACCAAAGTCTGATGAACGTATTCTGTTAAAGACCAAGTGTGTCTCTGTTGACCTGTGCAGTGAGTTATACTCGTATTCCTGGTAATTAGATAACTGTGGTGGTCGAAACCAGGGTAAAAAGGCTTTTGTTAACTTGCTGGACATCGGATGGCTAACACCTTATGTCATATATATATATATATATATATATATATAATATAAATATATATATCTATATATGTGTATATATATGTATATGTGTATGTTTAGATATATATATATATATATATATATATATATATATATATATATATAAATATATTTATATATATATATGTGTGTATAATATATATATATATATATATATATATATATATATATATATATATATATATATATATATATATATATATATATATATACACACACACATCCTCAAGGAAGAAGGGAAACGAAGACCTCCATTCTTACAAGTTTATCGCCGACGTTTCGTGACACACGCCACATTTTCAAGGCTAAAAAGATAAATAATTTGCACTACAGATAGAATCACGGTATTAAAAGAATTTTAAAGAAATTAAAATATTTAAAATTCACAAAAAATGGCAATACAGCGTTAAAATTAGGTATATAAATAAACATAAAAAAAGGATCACAAAAGATATAGGTCAAGGGAACCAAGACACAGACTCACCAGGCGAAATGAAAGAATAATACTGAGAGAATACAGAAAATAAGTATAAAGGAAAAGTTAGGCAACATATAACTGAGTTAAATACTCAGTTGTCAAGTCAGTTATATGTTGCTTAGCTTTTCGATTATTCTTTCATTTCGCCTGGTGAGTCTGTGTCCTGGTTCCCTTAATCTTTTGTGATCCTTTTTTTATGTTTACTTATATACCTAATTTTAACGCTGCATTGCCATTTTTTGTGAATTTTAAATATTTTAATTTTTTCAGAATTCTTTGAATACCGTGATTCTATCTTTAGTGCAAATTATTTTCTTTTTCAGCCTTGAAAATGTGACGTGTGTCGAAACGTCGGCAATAAACTTGTAAGAATGGAGGTCTTCGTTTTCTTGTTCCTTGAGGATGTGTATATTTTGGCCGTGGCTTCTCCTTCTGTATATATATATATATATATATATATATATATATATATATATATATATATATATATATATATATATATGTGTGTGTATATGTGTGTGTGTTTAGATGCACGTCGTTCTGGCTCAAGCGATAACTGATAATGACGTCACTCGAATTCAAGACCAATATATGTAATCATTACCTAAACAATCAGGACTGGTGAGTTCCTAAAAACGTAAGTACTTTGTTGATGCGACTCGATATCAGCACGTGATAGTCAGAGCCATAAGTTCCTGCCCTCAAACGCGAGATAAGATTAGACGAGGTATAATCGTACTGCGTGGTCCCCTCGCCTGCTCAGTCATTTCAAAGCTCTCTTTTTGGCAAAGTCAATTTGGGAATAGTTTCGTTCTGGTCGTATTTATATATACATACATTTATATCTATATCTGCTGAGGAGATGGCGAATTCTCTACCAAGTAAGTTTATTGGTTTGTGAGTTGCTGTTCACTTGCTGCAGTTTTCGAGCGGTGGAGAGTATATATTGATCTGTTATGTGTATGTTGTGAACCAGGTAAGATGATTTGAAATGTTATTTATTATAAACGGTAGGTAGAACATTTACCTGGGACAAATGTTCATGTTTGACAAACTTTAATATCAGTAACGAGCGAGTATGTAAAAAATGTTAATAAGTTATGATTTTAAAATGATGGTGGCTTTGTATCTATTAATTATATACAATTATATGCCAAAAATAATAAAAAAACTATATATATTACAAATACAAAACTAAGTTAAATATTAAAGGTGTACCTCACTGGTCAATTTTAGCTGTTTCTGAAAAAGCAAAGGTAATATATCAGTGATAGACATTATTTTATCGCTATTTTTTCTTTTGCAAGGACATCTGTTTAGGGGGGGCATTGTGTCGGTGTAATTCCTTATTATGTCGCAATCAGTGTCTTCTAAATAACCTTCGTGCAATCTCACCTTGCCATTTTTTATCATCTGAAAATCAAAACACTTAAAATTTAATTTCATTTTTTCTCCGTGACTGGAGGACGAAGCCTCGTGCAGACACCTCCCCTGATATTAGCCTCTTCGTAACTACGCTCAGAAGCGTCTCATCAGCAGCACGTCGAAAAGGAAATGATCGCTGCCACAAAGTTTTATGTCATTTGTCTTTAGCCTGTTATACCTTAGATATGTTCAGCCTGACGTGGATACAGTATTTTTATTCGAATATAATTCGCCCAGTTTCATCTCTATCATTTGTCCATATTTTTCCAAACGATTTTTGTCTTAATTTATTTCTAACATAAGTATTTTTTCCCCGTAAGAGGGTAGCGCTGTCAGTGCACCTCATGCGGTGCACTGTATGCGTTGCTTAAGGTTCTTTGCAGCGTCCCTCCGGCCTCTAGCTGCAACTCCTTTCATTCCTTTTACTATACCTCCGGTCATATTATCTTTCTCCCATCTTACTTCCACCATTAGCAATTGTTTCATAGTGCAACTGCGAGATTTTCCTTCTGTTACACCTATCAAACATTTTTACTCTGTTTTCCTTTCAGCCCTGAAGGACCTCATAGGCCCCAGCACTTGGCCTTTGGCCAAAATTCTGTGTTCCATACCATTCCACAAGTAATTTTGCTACTGTGCTCATTATAAAATCATCTCAGCAATATTCGAATGTAAAGTCCGGTTGCAATTTCTTAGCTGCCTAAACTCAATAGCCTCTGTAACTACCCTCCTTGAAAATACCATGAGTCACCGTGACTCTTAATGGATTATGAAATTTTTCTGTACCTCTGAATGGGGTTTTTAGAGGCTGCAGATACGGTTGAAAGAAAAAAGAAGTACGTGGGTGTAGCCGGGATTTCAGGCAAGTGGGTAGGTGGGGGAGATTCTCGAAGAAATATGACACTGCCCTTTTTCATGCAGCAATATAGATCTTTCGTACCTGGTTGTTAAATAAATCGCTTATACAGTGAACTCTTTTTTGCTATCAGTATGACGTATCAGTTATTCCGTTTCATTTCTTCACTTACATGATTTTGATACTTTGCTGGTCAAACTTAGGTGAGGGTACGCTCCCCCTTCGACCTTACCCTGGCTACGCCGATGAACTGGTTAAATACAGTAAGATATTTTACTGGAATCACTAATCACTGTTGCATTTCATCCCTGAGCTATGACACAGAGCATGCAATATCCGTATAGGATACAGAGATCTAAATTCTATTGACAAATAGGTCCCAGTTAAGTCACTAACCTTGCATGGAACACATTTTGTAGGAAAAATATTCATTTGGCATTTTTCTTGGCATATAAGCTGCAAGGATATCAGATATAAGATATGTAGTTGCGATAAGAGAAAAAAAAACCTGACTTGAAAATACCGGGTATCAGCTGGTTACTGTAGTTACGCTAACATAAAAAATAAAGTTGTTTTTCCCAAGTCTGTTGTTATTACTTGCAAGCTTTTAAATGTCAAAAAAATCTACTGCAAACCTCTAAAATAAGCAATAACGATACTTATTTTATTTGATTTATCTCAGAAGATGCTCCAGCTTAGAATGACAGAATATTAATTGCTTCAGAATGTTGTTGTACAAGCAATCGAATTTACGTCATAACGAAAGCAGGAGGCTTCTGTTTGAATATACTGTAATCTAGATTATCTAGAATAGATAACAAGGACCTGTCTGATATGACGGCACGGCCCCGCGGTTTTATTAACCACCGATAAAATCCAATGGAATGTTTCAGGAAATTTTCATTGTTCACGGTGGAATAATTTTCTCGGAACGTGAAATTTCACCGAAAGCTGTGATTTGGTTCCATAAACCAAATGTATCATTTTCACTTTCACAATTCCTACGACAAGATATTGTAAGACTTTATTTTCTTCAGGTCGGCTGAATTTTCGAAGCCTTATTTTCACGCCGGGAAAATCTAAACGAAAAATTATTATAATCCGAGTCAGCGCCTGGCATAAGTGGTATATACGAGAGAGCCATTAACTGGATCTAGATTCTAGAATAAACTAGGGTTTTTTTAACTACTTAGGTCATTAAAAATTGAACTGTAAAATGACCTTAGCAACCAAATTTTCACGCTCGGGTGAAGTGAACCAAAAAAAAAAAAAATTAATGCTTATGATTCCGAGTCAGTGCCTGAAAGCGCTGGGATACGAGAGCCATCAATTGGATCTAGATTTTAGAATAATTAACCAGGATTTTTTCTAATTAGTTTTAACAACTGAGCCCCCGGACGCCCTTATTATGAGGCACTTCTCATCTCTTTATCTATGGCGCTGGAGAACCTTTTATCTATGGCGCTAAAGGACTTGACAATTTCGGCAACTTTTTCCTCGAATTCGTTTACGAAGTGTGACTCATTTCCCTTCTTGACATTTCGTAAGCTTGAGTTTCTTAATGTTGTGCAACCCAGTACATTTCTAGCTTAGGAGACCCCGTAGTGGGTTCTTTGCAGCGTGCCTTCGGCCCCTAGCTGCAACCCCTTTCTTTCCTTTTACTGTACCTCCTTTCATATTCTTTTTCTTCCCTCTTACTTTCCACCCTCTCCTAACAACTGATTCATAGCGCAACTGCTTTGAGGTTTTCCTCCTGTTACACCTTTCAAACTTTTACTGTTATTTTCCGTTTCAGCGCTGAATGACCTCGTTGGTCCCAGTACCTTTGGCCTAAATTCTATATTCAATTCAATTCTAGCCTAGGAGAATTTTTCCCTAAGGACAGACTAAAAACAGTATTTCTTCCTTGATACGTTTGAAGCTTGAGTTTCGAAATGCGATGCAATCCGACACTTTCAGTTTGGGAGAGTTCTCCTAAAGGACAGAATAAAACCAGTATAAATGTGATGTTTTTTCATAGATATTATACCGTTAGAGGAAATCTCCTGAAGAGGAGTCAGTCAGCCTTAGGTGGATAAACGTTAGAAATGAAGGAAGACAAAAAAAGACAGAATAAGTCACCAGAATATGACAGCATTCCTGTTAATTGTAAACTAGGAACTTTAAAAATCACCAGAATATTACAGCTGTGCTGTTAATTATAAACTATGAAGTTTAAAAATCACCAGAATATTACAGCTATGCTGTTAATTATAAATTAAGAAGTTCTAAAAATCACCAGAATACAGCTAAGATGTTAATTATAAGTTAGAACTTTATAAACAAGTCACCAAAATGTTACAGCTATGCTGTTAAGTATAAACTAAGAACTTTATAAATAAGCCACCGGCATATTACAGCTATGCTGTTGATTTAAACTAGGAACTTTATAAATAAGTCACCAGAAAATAACAGCTATGCTGTTAATTATAAACTAAGAACTTTATAAATATTACCAGAATACTACACCTATGCTGTTAAGTATAGACTAAGAACATTGTATGAAGGATAGAATACATTTTAAGAAGACTTGCATTTTCGGTTTTAAGATTAAAGGATAACGATCGGTCTAAAAGCACTGTGATTAACTTTAGCTCTTTTAAGCTCCATTTGAGCTGCCATACGCCAAAATACCTGGTCGCAGAATCTTGTCCAATCTATATACTTTGATCTTGTCATATTCACATTAGTATGGACAGTCGAGTGGTACAGGAACAGAGACGTAATATTCTAAAATCCCTAAGTTATTCAAAGAATACTTAATGACGCATCAAGAATGGACTTTGAATTATTCCAAGAATTTGATATTTCTTCGCAATACGCCTTTGTCACAGTTCTTGGAAAATAGCCTGAATTTGATATTTATTACTGCCTTTAAAAACAATATAAAATTTAGACCAAAGCCCAAACACTGGGACCTAAGGGGTCATTCAGCATTGAAAGGGGAACTGAGAGTAGAAAGGTTTGAGAGGTGTAACAGGAGGAAAACCTCACAGCTGCCCAATGAAACAAGTGTTAGGACAGTCAGATGGAAGAAAGAGAATATGAACGGAGGTACAGTTAGAGGAATGAAAGGGGTTGCAGCTAGGGGGCCGAAGGGACGCTGCAAAGTACCTTAAGTAATGCTTACAGGGATTATAAACAAAAAACTTAAAATTTTCGAAAAAGTAGGCTTTATATCTGTTCCCCAGCCAAAACAACGATCTTGGCCCAATTTCAACCAATTTTTAGTTTTCTGTAAAAGAAAACTATTGTGCCGGCTTTGTCTCTCCGTCCGCACTTTATTCTGTCCGCCCTCAGATCTTAAAAACTACTGAGGCTAGAGGGCTGCAAATTGGTATGTTGATCATCTACCCTCCAATCATCAAACATACCAAATTGCAGCCCTCTAGCCTCAGTAGTTTTGATTTTATTTAAGGTTCAAGTTAGCCGTAATCGTGCTTCTGACAACGATATAGGATAAGCCACCACCGTGCCGTGGTTAAAGTTTCATGGGCCTCGGCTCACACAGCATTATACCGAGACCACCGAAAGATAGATCTATTTTCGGCGGCCTCGATTATACGCTGTACAGAAAACTCGATTGCGCCGAAGAGACTTCGGCGCAATTTTTACTTGTTATTCTTATCCTGAATTACAGAATGATTCGATCTTTCAAAATCCTGTACCATTTCAGACGATCCTCCACCTCCATACACTGCCACGCCTCCGCCTTTAGGATTTCAGTCCCCAGATCCTCCGCCAACCGTGAGGGTCGAAGTCCAGGAGGAGGGAGGATATCTTGT
The DNA here is from genome assembly GCF_040412425.1 of Macrobrachium rosenbergii. Taxonomy (NCBI): domain Eukaryota; kingdom Metazoa; phylum Arthropoda; class Malacostraca; order Decapoda; family Palaemonidae; genus Macrobrachium; species Macrobrachium rosenbergii. Next base: position 91,000,245 of record NC_089781.1, read on the forward strand.
TGGTCAGCAGCAGTATCCTCCCGCGTATCCTTATGCACATGGTAAGCCCGTCCCCGGGTCAACGCCAGTGGTCGTGACGCAGCCACAGGTCGTCACTCAATCTGTTTTGATACTCCCCCCGGGCACCTGTCCTAATTGTAGGGTGAGTATCTCTCTCTCTCTCTCTCTCTCTCTCTCTCTCTCTCTCTCTATATATCTATATATATATATATATATATATATATATATATATATATATATATATATATATATATATATATATATATATATATATATATATATATATATATATATATTATGTGTGTGTGTATTTTGTGTGTGTGTGTTCGTTTGTGTGTATGTGTGCGGCCATTCATGTCAAAAATATATATGTGTCTTCTGTAACTGCAGTGAGCCTAATTTGTTCATCAGTATATTTAATTTTTTGATCTTCTTTCTTTTTCTTGCTCTATTTTTGTAACTCAGGGCATCCTACTTTATTCTATTTCTGATTAGATCTTTTTCTTACTTTAGAATAAGTCAGTCATTAATCATAGCTATATTTTGGCCTTTCTTGTATTATCAGCGTTGTTGCAAGCCTAATAAATTCAATTGTCGCACGTGTCTATTATTATTATTATTATTATTATTATTATTATTATTATTATTATTATTATTATTATTATTATTCAGAAGATGAACCCTATTCATTCATATGGAACAATCCCCCAGGGGCCACTGACTTGAAACTCAAGCTTCCAAAGAAAATATTATGGTGTTCACTTAAAAGAATTATCAGGTGGCAAGAAGAATTGCAGAAAGAAGTGATCGGTTATTAATGAAGTAAAAATAAAACAATGATAAACAGACAGATAAAATGTCAATTGTAATATACAAGGGGAATTGTTTTATAGTGACGCATTGCATCTTCGCTTGAACTTTTGAGGTTCCAAATGCACAACAGCCTCAGGGGAGGTCGTTCCACAGTCCAGCGGTGTGAGGACCCAAACTGAACTGATTCAAATCCCTCTTTTTATGAATTAAGCATAAAACACTTCTCCATAGCGGATGTTTCACTCTAAAAGCATTTTATTCAACCCTCTTTCCAGGCCGGTGTCCTTCAGAGCGAATTTTCCTTCTGCGGGATCTGCATGGCCATCCTATTCTTCCCTATTGGCATCCTATGCTGCGCCCTTATGATGGAAAGGAGGTGCTCTAACTGCCGCATGTCCTTCGACTCCATGTGATTCCTGACTGCCCATGCGTCGGAAGAGTTTTCTCGTCTTCGTTCTACAATACGATTAAGAATGCACCTCTCTCTCTCTCTCTCTCTCTCTCTCTCTCTCTCTCTCTCTCTCTCTCTCTCTCTCACACACAGCCGTGTCATTCATGTATACACACTGACCAGTAATTGACGCCAGAAACCTGGAGAGGTTTTATACACACACACACAGCTGTATACCTGTCACATTTTGATCATTTTCTTGCTATAGATGAAACTCCTACCTCGATGATATTGCAAACTGGAAATGTGGGTTCGTGATCATCCCTCGTACCGATTTAAATGTCTCCTTAGCATTTTTTTGTTTTATCTTTGACAATTTAGTATTCACGTGAGTCTAATTATTTATTCATGACCCTGACTTTCCTAAATGTCTAACAAGGAACCAGCACATTAACAATCGAAATACATTCGCGCTAGTAGATAGATAATAGACATATACATAAAAATAATATCTGGGACTCGAAGTTAATGCCTGTGAGAAAAAAACCAACAGTTTCCTATACTGTACATAAAATCGACAACACGAAAAGTTTTTTATAGGACACTATCTATCTACAGAAAGAAAACATGTATGACATCAACAAATACAAACATTTATCACTATTCACTAAGTTATTGGTTTGTGCAAATATAATGTACTCCAATGTAATCCGAAATAATAACTGCATATAAATTGTTACTGTATCTCAATAAAAAGACAAGATATATAATCGATGTTCATAACACCCTTTGCAAAAAGTTTCCTGGAATACTTTGGTATTTTTCCAGTTTCTTCTGACATTTCTGGATCTACCTGAATACAAGCGATGATAATCGAAAGGTAATGGAATGTACAGCATAATAAAGGAAAATATTTATTGTATGCATACTTTAGTGTAAGATATTCAATAATGTTTGACTTCTTCCTACAGATCCTAATATGTGTCATTGTATTTTAGCTTAAGGCTTTTTTTTTTTTTTCTTTAACGCAAAGACAAATTAATGCATGTGTAATACAGAGTCCATACCTGCACGGAAGTGACTGAAATCTGAAAAGGGGCCGCAGCCTGCAGGTGGGTTTTGGGGATGGTGGAGGGTGGTGTGGTTGCGGGAGGGAGAGGTGGGGAGGGGTGGAAGCGATTTTTGGGGTTAGCTGGGAGGCCGGATTCCCATTTCATCCGAGTCACTGAAATTAATTCATGTTTATGCCCTGGTTAATTTTTTATTTTGTATTTTACCCTGCTTCTCTTGTCACTTTCCTTTTTATTTGATTTTAGTTTTCTGTAAAAGAAAACTATTGAGATAGCTTTGTCCGTCCGCACTTGTTCTGTCCGCCCTCAGATCTTAAAAACCACTGAGGCTAGAGGGCTGCAAATTGTTATGCTGATCATCCACCCTCCAATCATCAAACATACCAAATTGCAGTCCTCTAGCTTCAGTAGTTTTCATTTCATTTAAGGTCAAAGTTAGCCACAATCGTGCTTCTGGTGGCGATATAGGATAGCTACCACCGCCCGTGGTTAAAGTTTCATGGGCCGCGGCTCATATAGCATTATACTGAGACCACCGAAAGATAGATCTATTTTCGGCGGCCTTGATTATACGCTGTAGCTGCTGTACAGAAAACTCGAATGCATTTCTTACTTGTTTGTTTTCGAAATGGAGTTGCAGAGAGATGGTTCACAATCAATTTTCCGGTACGCAAACCTAAAATGAGAATGAAGATTGATGTTTTAACGAGTGAGCGATAATTGTATTCTTGGAACTTTTGCAGGGAGGGCTTTTATGTAGTTCAAAGTCCTGTGAAGAAAGATAAAAAGAAACCCTGGTTGCCGGACTGTTACTTCTTTTTACTTCTTACTACTTAAATGTTCGGTGCTACTTGACTTGTTACCTACGCGTCACCTCCGAAGTGCTAGTACTCAACATGGCGGGAGCTCAGTGGGACGCCGCGTTTAGTACTAGCCCCTCGGCGGATTAAAGTATTATATAAACCCATTTCTATATTGTGTGGTCGACAAATCGTATTAATAAACAACATCTTTGATCCCCGAGGTGCCAGTACTAAACACGGCGTCCCATTTAGCTTCCGCAATATTTAGTACTAGCACCTCTGAGGTGACGCGTAGATAACAAGCCAAATTAGCACCGAATGAGAGAGCGTTTGTATTCACGACAGATAGACTAGATAGTATGTTCCGGCAATGGGACTGCGCAAGTATTTCTCACTCCTGTAGATTTTCTTGGCTCTTTCCAACAGTGTATCTCACTGACTCAAAATATGCACTTCCCCCTTTGTTTACGATCCTTGAATGCCGATAGTTGCTTACTGTACACTGTATAATCATACAGTTGTAAGATTTACTGGCGTTGTGGTTGTGTAGACATATCGGATTTTACAATATCGATCGTGGATTGTGACTCATTTCATCTTCGTTAGTGGATTAATTTTTTACATTACTTAGGGTATGTTCATCAATGCGTCAGTTGGAGGTTATTTTGGTATTAGTGAGTAGTTAATCTTTTCCCTTATGCAATTTGTTTTTTAATTTTAATGAATATCAAGTATACAAGCAACACAGGTAATGGGTACATTGGTATGAATATTATATATATATATATATATATATATATATATATATATATATATATATATATATATATATATATATATATATATATATATATATATATATATATATATATATATATGACTTTTTATCTCATCACCGTGATTCATATACAATCAGTAAGCTACAAACGTCCTTTAATATTTTAGTTGATAATGAGTTCGTCATCCCGTGGGTTCGAACCAGCGAAGGACAAGAACTCAGGACTACAGTGGACGCTTTAAACCACACGACCAGCAAGTGAGGTTATATCTATATATATATATATATATATATATATATATATATATATATATATATATATATATATATATACAATATATATATATTGTGTGTGTTTGTGTGTATATCTATGTATATATATATGTAATGTATACATGTGTATATACATATTTGCTGCATATTTGTCGCACCATGAATCATTCTCACTCTCATGCAGGTCATATTTGTCTTGTGTGACGGTACCTTCGATAACAGGAGCAAACGGTATCATATCTGTCTCTTGCTTCATATCCCCCCCAACCCCCCTCTCTCCACTCTTGTTTTATCTTATCACGATTTGTTTAAATCAAATCTATCACAAGTATGCCACATTTCAATTTGAAGGCTTAGTTTTCCCAGCAGCTGAGTTATTGAAGATTCCATAAATCATGCTAAGAACGGTCTGGAAATTCTGCTAACATTGGTTTTCTCTTGCCTATGATAGCTTCCTTTGATCCTCCCCTTGACACATAACATCATAATTTTAGGGTGAAGACTTCTTCACATTTTCCAAAATCAATTCGTCAACATTGCCAATCTTAGGCGCACCGTCATCGCCCTCTCTCCCCATGTCTTAAAATTCACAATATTTTTTTTTTTTTTACTCCCAAATGCCTGAAATACGTCTTTCTTTCTTTTGATTTTCAACACTCCGTCCATATCAGCAAACTCAGCAAATAAGTGATTCTTATTAGCACCTTTTTTTTTTTACTTGAACGAGTCAGCGAACGAAGAACTCGATGAGTCAGCGTTGATTACCTTTTTTGATCATACTGATATGACCTCCTTATTCATTCGTCCATATCTTCAGCAGTATCATCTATCTACCATGATGTCTGCCCTAAATTCCTTTTCAGAGATCCGAACTTACATTCACTGAATCAATAAACACACCGCGAACTAATTTACTGAAGGATATTACTTGTCAATCCATCAAGACTGCATGAAACTGCCAAAGTTTCAAACTTATTTAGGGATGAAATGTCTTTTGGTGTTGCTGAGAAAGTCATTGCAACGCTGAGGAATGCGACCTACAAGGACTCTAGCTGAATATTTCTTGCAACGTACATTAAGATGACGTCACAGATTCAGACATTTCAGTAAAAACAACATGTAAAGAGAAGGAAAACAATACTGCAACGAAACCTTAAGAAAAAAAAAACCACAGAATATAAAAGGCAAAACCTGATAAAAACAGATAAAGTGAAAGAAAACCTCAGCAAATGGTAATATGTTGATATTTACTTTGCATATTCATTAACTGCTTCTCTACAGGCTGCATTCTATTGTGACCAGATGGTCTGATGTTGGTTTCCTTCCTCTAGACACGGCACTTTTGAATTAGCCATGAAGGAACTGGTCCTAAACAACAACAACAAGTGCTACTGAGAACTGTGTCCTGGTGAAGTGTTGTTGAATCAAGACAAAATGGAACAGGCGTGACGAAAAATGTAGCAGAAGTGGGATGGAATATGAATAATTGATGAATATTATATGTAACTATGTTTGGGGAGGGAACGTAGTGCATGTGCTCTTAATATACTCAAAATCAGTAGTGACTAGGTGAGTGTGTATTGGCAAGGGAAGACCTAAATGGGTGTGCCACTTTTAAGGAAATGAGTCGGTGGAGAGGATATACTGGAATCCTACCAGAGTTGAGTGTAGGTAATGTTCCCAAACAGGCAGGGTGCAGGATAGAGATGCATGCACGGCAACGAGGAGGGTCACTGAAATGTAGGTGACAGGGGCAAAGAAGAGTTAAGAGGAATGCCACGAGGATCTCAAGGCACCAAAGGGAAGAGATGGAAAAAGTGAGAGTGAAAAAATGGATGAGATGTAAAAGGGACAAATTACATAGAAAACGGAAACTGAGACATTTCAGCTACAGTAAGGCATAACGGAGTAATGGAAGCAGTATTTTCAGTATCATAAAACGTGTATGTGACCTGGGGGGTTTTGGTATGATGGAGGGACCAATAAAGAATATTATACCATCTGAAGAAGTTAGGACGACTCCTGATAGGGTGGGAAACCCACAGGGCCTTCAGGAATCAAAGGTGATTTACCTTCAGAAGCAGCTAGAGAATCTGTCACTGGTGATGGGACTAGAATATGTGAGAACATAGTAGAAGTAATTGGTTAAGATATGGCATAGGCACGTGACATTATCAACTATGTTCAGACATTCTCCCAAAATAAAGAGAATGCAATACCCATAGCAATGAGACACATTCATGGTACCTCGATAAGTTGCTGACTTTAAAGATAGGCAGATAGAGTTGACATTTCTTCATTCTACAAGTGGAGGCCATTAAGACAATTTCAGGAGTTGCTTGATAAATAGAAAACCTTCCCGTTATGGTCTAACTCTTAGTTGCCACTGCTTGAACAAGAACCTTCTCTGTGGAAATATTTTGTCTAAAAGACTGAGAGCGTTGGGACAACTGACATGAAGACTGGAGAACAATATTCCAATAACAGCAGAACAAAACAACTGAAAAAATGGCGTAAGTACCATCATCTCTGTAGATACAAGAAGTCTTATGAACAACACCTTTTATGGTGGCACTAGGCGATATGTTTTTCCGTGCTGGAGTCCACAGTAACAAGAAGTATTATTGATTATTAAAAAAATGTTGTTAAGTACAGAGTTATCTATCTAACACGAATTTTGAATCAGGAGCATGGTATAAGATCGGCTGTTCACTAAACAAAATAATCATCAGCTTTACCCAAATTAAATTTACCATTATAAAGAGATTTCCCTGTGTTCTGTGGTTATTCTCACATACTTCATTATTTTTCTTTATTCCAGCCTTCAAAATACCGGTAGTTCTGGCAAACTTTCATTTAAAATGAGATGTATGATGGTGCATTGAAATTTACTGTAAAATTAAGGAAAAACAAACTACATGTTCTGCATAAGAATAATTCAGTGGTTCCCAAACTCGGGGCCATGTAGCAGGATGCAAGGGGCCATAATCTGAGGATATGTATGTAAAAAACAAAAGGAGTTTAGTGGGTAGGACTGTAGACAGTCACTGTAATCATGGGTCATGCTTGGTGGTGGGCGGTGGGCCATGGACAAGTATCCTGTATGAAAAGTGGGTAACAACTAGAAAAAGTTTGAGAACCGTCTTGAGGTTGAAATGACAATGAAAAGTATGCTAAGGAGAATGCAGTGCAAGCATACGTAAGCCAAAGTTGGTGTTGCTTCCACAGTAGACTTGCTACTGATTGTGGAACATCAGGCTTGAGTTTAAAACTGAACTAGCAGTGGTAATTAAACTCCGGATCTTTTTTTATTCATTTTATTCTACATTGTAAGATGCGTATGATTATTATTACCTCAGAATTCCACAACAATCCTTTAAATTTAACTTGCGCTAACCGAAAATGAGCCCACAGTTGCTGCATTTTCTCTCCCTCATCGCAAAACAGCAGATGAGACCAAGGGGGAAGAAGCAAACTGCCAAACATATGCCACAGCAAGTGAAGTCATCGACGAAAACTCCAGCCTGGAACGGAATGAGCAGTGGTTAAGCAACAGTGGCACCAGCAAATGAAAAGCGCAGTGGTTAAGCAACAGTGGCACCGGCAAATGAAAAGCCTGGGTGTCCATGAAGATGTAATGTTGAGAATGTCCCTCAGAAAGATGCCATGCTTGTACAGGTATGCAGGTGGGATGGTAAGTTTAACAATATGGACATTGGTTACTAGAGTTTGAGAGAAAAATTGCACTTGGCCATTAAATTACATAAAGTGAAGATATAATGTGAATAAAGCTCTGTAAAGCACTATAGGAAGATGGTAATACATGTCTGATAAACAGAAGCTGTATGGACAAGGAGCGTACATCTATAGACTGATAATGCCTGATCTACAGAAAGGACTTCTTCATGATCATATTTTTAATTGTGCCCTTAATATACTTATGGAGGAAGGCTCTGAAATAAGTATGACAATGGTGTGTATCCACAGCAGCTTGCACTCAGAGAACTCCAAAATCATAGCACTTTGTCCTTGGTGATGGCAAATTCACCCAAAGAATTTGGGTATTCTCTTTCAGTTTCTCTTCCTGAATAATAATAATGTTGTATAGATCTTGATTTCTGAAGATGGTTCCATTTAGACTTTCAGCTACAATAGTGAGTTATTGATTATCTAATCCTCTTTTACCAGCAACACTAATCTTTAGCATGATTAGGTCTGGAGCCTTGGTATAGTGAGTTTTTACCACAAAATTTGATCAATCTGTACTTTCGCTCTTGAACTGTCAATCAGATATCGGGTCATTTACATTTTGAATTACCATTGCAAGCCGAAATACTGATGGTGTTGTTTATAGATTGTGAGGTTGGTGAAGAGAGATGGAAGAGACGCAAGGACTGGAGGTGTGTTAGACGGCATGAGCTGCATACACATCTAGGGTGTTGATGATCAGTGAAGCACCTGAGTCGTAGTAGTACACCCATAATCAGAGGGCTTTGTGCTTGTCTTGTGACAAAGTTCAGGGCTACTCAGTTGTTTACTTTATCCCGCTTTCATGAAAGCACTATGAGGATGCATTAATGTATGCCTAAAATTGTTACTCTTTTGAAGTCAGGAGTTAATGATGCTGCCCAAACCCTTCCAAATCCCTGAGAAAGTTAAAATAAAGCAACAGGGAATAGCTTTTATAGCTTGAGAGAAGACCTCCTATAAAAGTGGAAATGTTTTACTTCTGAGGCCAGATTTGGAGGGACAATTACTGCCACCTACTGCAGTACAAATTCTGATGTAGTAGATAATGAGTCACAGGGTGATTAATTACACTGGTCTCCCTTTAGGTACCTTCCTACAACCGTGCACATGGTATGGATGAGGAGTAACCATCATGCTAAGAAACCATGAAACAATATGACAAGCAAGTTAGTGGCTGAGATAATGGAGAGACTGGGTAGTTTGATATTGCAGACTTGTAAAACAGAAGCAACCCAAGGCAACACTTCGGAAAAAATAGAAATAAAAACTTACCCGACAGTTGGGACAAGAACCGCTGGTGGCATACACTACAGATGCTGCTTGAGGCTGGGGGCCAGTATTCACGATCTGGATTGAATGGCTTTGACTGTTAAAGTTGGCTGCTGGTCCAGGGGTAGGATACTGAGGAGCTGCATAGGTAGGTAGGGGCTGTTGAGGTGCATAGCTAGGTGGGGGCTGTTGAGATGCGTAGCTAGGTGGGGGCTGTTGAGATGCGTAGCTAGGTGGGGGCTGTTGAGGTGCGTAGCCAGGTGGGGGCTGTTTATATGCGTAATCTAAAAAAGAAATTGGGGAAAAGTTTAAAAAACTTGGGGTATTACTCTAAGTAAAGTCAAAAGTACTCTTTCCAAATGTGAAACTTATTCACTTTACAGTTCGAATGACATTTATCGTGTAATTTACGAAGACCTCTACACATTTAAGTACGTGTGGGATGTGAGCCACAGTTTAAGCTGTCTCAAATTGAACAACTCAACTGCACAGGTTTCTGGTCAGCAGAAAATCAGTGTACTTGCTCATCAGTTCTCAGTGTCTTCAGTTTTATATAAAGTAAGCTATGAACCTTGTAGCTAGATGACTGTAAATGGTCACAGAATAAGGAGCCTATTCCAGAAATACTTTGCCAAGATATGGAAGGACTGATTTGTTTTTAAGGACCCCCCTCCCCTGCAGGAGGAAGAGACTCACACACACATATATATATGTGTGTGTGGAGGAGAACGTTTCAAATTCATATTTCGCTACAACATTAATAAACTAGACTGTTCTGACCCGGAGTTGAGGACAACCGATCAGATCCTTTGATATAAGAGACAAATAAAGAAAGTAGGACTTCACACACGAGAGAGAGAGACAGCCCCTCACTTCTGTGTATCTGAGTAGTCTAGAAAGTTTTATTTTTACCTTCCTTGTGTTTCATATTCCCCATGTTTCATTTTCTTGGTCTCACTCAGGGTTACTCATCATTCATGTTTGTGTTTGAGAAATTCTCGACAGGAACACTTCAAAACCTATCAAACCCACGAAGATTGCCCCCTATAGTATGGCGATCGTGTGAGCTAACGCCGCCTTAAAGATCTCTTCCATATTTGAAGGTACTAAAAGGGACCCAACAATACGAATCCGAGAATTTCCCCCATAATCTACCACAGAAAGTTATGACCTGTACACTTTCTCTGCATGACTAATAGCACCACCGTATAGGTGAACGAAAAGTAAAAGGTAACTGAGATGAAAGAACGCCGATATCTCTATTAAAAACGAGAGAAGAAGAAGAAGAAGGAGAAGCTTAAAACTTACCTGGATATGGTGAAGACATGGCGAAGAAGACTGGAATCTGCAACTGCAACGGGGACCAAGCGCTTCTGTTGATTAAGGCGTAGCTCCTCGCCCAACCTTGTCCATTTCTCAGCGTTATCTTGTCTTATCTCTGTCATTACTTGCAGCTGAACTCCACTTTATCTGGTGCAGTGAGTGCCTTGAAAAAGTCAAGAGTCAAATGAGATGTTCGGTACCTACTGATGGCCTCGTCTACAGCGTGGAAAAATATGTATATTTATACTTACACCGCTGTGGATTTCTTCATTTCAGTGACTCATGTTATTGTGAGATTTTAATTGGCTCATTAATTCTTTGTGTTTACGTGCTTCCGGTTGCTTCAAAGGGGGGCGGAGTATTGCATTTGCTTGTGAAATAAACGATACTTCCTACAGGTTCACAAAGTTCTAAGATTCTTAATCTTGCAGGCGTTGTTGCCACTTGTCATGACGCATTCTGAGGAAATGACCGAGATATCTGGCTTTCAGGTAAAATAAAAATTAACTGATAACATTTGGACAAGATCGGTACCTTTCCTGTTGTTTCAGTGTCTATGTTCACTTCTATTTTAGCAGCCTTGTTATTAATAATAGCCATTTGTGTTTTGAAACCCATTAAATATTAAGTGAACACGCGAATATGTTGTCGTTTGGGCAAGTTACTCCTGTATGTTTGCAGCACACCATCATACTTGCATTGATTAAGCAGCAAAGCATCGTAGGTCAGTCAGTAGGGAGCTGAATAAGGAAAAAAATCGGGGAAAGCTGCAATAAGTTTTATTTTCTTAACAATAACTTACTTAATAACATATTAATTTTGCACCCCTCTGCCACCCCGTATTTGGAAGCCATCTTGAAAAAATGACGACGAAAAAGTTTTTTGAAAATATCTCTCTTAGGACACATTTTAGTGAAAAATAATACGAAACATAAAATATTCTATATAAAATTCTCTATAAAAACTCTTCTACTCATTTTTCTGATATGTTGCGGGGGTTTTGAGCTACAGTTGAAAAATGGTCGCATATGCTTCTCGATACTTCCTGTTTTCTAATAGTTTGGAAAATCGTCTCACAAGGGTGGACTTCCTCCTTTATTCTGGCTTAGGACAGACAGTGAATACTCACAGGCGGAGTTCCCACCCTTGCACCCAACCATCCACCCAAAATGCAAAGTTATCAATCATAGTCATTGCTGTACTAATTATTGCTGTATAATGAGAAATAAAGGCTTCGATGGTTATGTTAGTTATCTCACTGTGTATTGCATGACAAACAAGCTGGTTCATTACAGAAACATGATCTATTCTAGTGTAGTTTGACTAATGATTTTACGATTTCAGCTATGAAAATGGTATATTCTATTGTAGTGTGTCTATTTCATAAGTTGTTTCACTCTCTGGAATGAGTAAGTTTTCTAATGTGTCATCAATAGGATCATCACAATCTTCTTCATAATCAGTGATGTCAGCATTTGAACACGACAGCCCCTGGCAAGAAGCACATATCACTGAACGTTTTAAGCCTGCCTTTCTACAGCTACAGGTGGTAGTCATGCAGCCTTTGAGGCATTTGCATGATATGATGTTTAGCAGGTCTGGAGGAGCAGGATCTTTATCAGTAGTGATTGGTGTCAGCCCTTTCGTAGTTCCCTTCCAACCCCATTGTGTTGGTGGCAAGTCATTGCCCAGCCACTTCTGTACCTGGTGGTATGTACGTAAGGAGTGAAATCTAGCAGTCGCATCGGTTGGAGGCAGTGAAGCCAAAGCGAGCTTGCTTTTGTTTAGTGATTGGGCAAAGCATCGGTATCTCAATTCACAAAGGGAATCACTTTCACTACTCCCATATAACGGAAGAATGAAAGCCTTTCCTATTTCAGCAATTTTAGCAGGTCCTCGCGGAGGATACTGATCAGTTTCATATATCTGTGACCTTATATCTTCAGCAATTATTTTGGCGGTTGTATTTACAGTCCGAAGTCGCTCTTCTTTTTCATCAAGATTCCTGTGTTTGTCATACCACGCATCAGTTAGAATTTTATTCCCTGCGTCATGGAAACGCACCACTGGTTTTCTGTTTTTGTTCACAGAAACAACTATGTCTTGTCCATATTTTTCTTTCAGTTCAGATTTTATTGTTTTATCAGTTGGTAGCTCACCATCATATCCCTCAAAGATTTCACTTAAAGTAAATTGCATTCCTCTATATTTTTCTCCAGGTATTTATAAGCATGAGTCATTGCTTCTGCAACTGTAGAAGTTTTGGGGCGACCACGTTTCACACCGGAAGATGTAGGCCTATCGGTATGGTAGAATTTTTTCATGCAGGACGAATGGTATCTTGCCTCAGCAGCAACTAAATCAACTACATTGTTTATGCGAGTACATACACTTTTGCCCCACTCATCATTTCTCATTTCACCTGCTTTCAAAATAGTGTCCTTAACATGAAGAGTCTCTATACAATGCACAGATTCACGGTCACTCGACTGTTTTTTTGTTTTGTTTTTTCAAAAACTCTTTTGATGCGTCTTTTCCACAAAAAAAAAAAAAAACAAGTCACGTAGAAAATCAAAATGTGACTCTAAACTTCGTGGTGATGATGTACGCATTTGAGACGTTTTCTGTCTTGCCTGGAAAGCTTCAGCACTCCTTTCCTTCGTGTACACCTTCCTACATTTTTCATGCACTCTCACGCTTTTCAGTCCTTCTAATTGATAATGTTTTCCATCTTTCCACTTAACACTATAGTCTATCAGTGTCTGAATATCTTTCTCTTTAACATCTCGAGTCTCACCCTCAGAAACATGTCCATCACAAATGAAGCATTTTTTCAATGAAAACATTTTCATCAATATAGAATCACTGACTGGTTAACTGTCTCTTTTCATAGTCCTAAAACAAGAGAAAAGCAGTTATGTTATTAACTCAGAATTTTTTTTCAATATTGCATGTAAGAAAAATTACTCGGGTGCTGGGGGATACAAAATAAAAGAGATGTGAATATACTCGCACTTCTGGCACAAAAACCGAACAAGATATCAGAAAAATGAATAGAGGAGTTTTTATAGAGAATTTTATGTAGATTATTTTTTATGTCGTACCATTTTTCACTAAAATGTGCCCAGAGAGAGATATTTGCAAAAAACTGTTTTTCGCCGTCATTTTTTCAATATGGCTACCAAATCCGGGGTGGTAGAGGGGTGCAAAATTAACATGTTATTAAGTTCGTTTTTTTAAAGCTTATTCAGCCCTTTTTCCTCTGTTGACTGGCCTATTGGGTAAACTGCACTAGAATGAGGAATCCGATTCCCCCCCTCTCTCTCTCTCTCTCTCTCTCTCTCTCTCTCTCTCTCTCTCTCTCGAGCTGAAAACGTTCGGCTAACTCCTTCCACATTTCCACACTTTTTTTTTTTCAAGCAATTCATTTGCATGCTTTTTTTTCTCTCATCAGTGATTCATTTCTTCGATTCACTCAGGTTTTCTTGAGCTACATTTTCATCTATTCTAGTGTGGTTCAATGTTGAGGACATTTCCATCTCTCACAGCTAGTCCAGAGAGTACATTGCTTTTTTTTTCAATCTCATAATGTCTTTAAATTTAGATTTTCAACTGGACAGCATGTCGTTTCTTTACTACAGATCCTTATTGCTCTAACCTGTTGGTATTGTTCTCAGGTGACTGATGCTGATGTCATTCCCGTGTTCATTGAGTCGAAAAGTTTCAGGGAAAGTTGTTTCATGTTCTACAGAGCAGAGTCATTTCCTTCAGACGGAGAATACGTAGTAGGTTTTATACCTTATGGCTTTCAGAGTCTAGAATCTATACGAAATCAACATTCCTTGCCCATTTCAAGTTTTGTATAGGAGAAAAGATAAGATTGCGTGGTGCACTTGAAACTAGAGGACGTGTCAAAGACTTGTGAAAAGCTTCTTCTGAGGCGTCTCTGATTTACCTGTGAGGGCTCGTAGCTAAACTCTTCAGATTTGTAGAATTTCTTGGAAGTGTGTGATAAGGTTGGTGGTTTTAAGCTGGCAACTTTTTGTTAGCTTCTCGCCCAAAAAAAAAAATAAATAAATAAATAAATAAACAGTTTTTGATCAGTAATAATGATGCTTTGTTTTCAAAGGTACTTGACTTCATTCTTAACTTAGTTATGTAATTGCAAATTTCTCCACTTGTGAAGTTAGAGTTTTTTTTTTTATCCAGGAGTCTGAGGAAGTGCTCGTTGAATACAAGAATCAGTTCATTATCATAGGAAAGCTTTATCTTCTGTAAGCCTTTAATAGCATATGTACAACAAGTACGTGTGTGTACAATTCTAAATTTTAACATGATATTCTTGAACTGTCATTGAAAGGTATGACGTTTTGTATAGTACCAACTATATACAAAATATCATTCATGCCATTTCATATTCAGTATACATGGTTCTTGTTGGTTTGGACACTTATACAGTAAAATACAAAATGAAATGTTGCTTTGTTCAGTTGCATATTTTTACAGTTTTTCTTATCAATAGACTAAGAAGCCAATATCAGTTAGAATCTTACGTGTAACAATTTATAATAACATTCCATGGTCACAAATTAGTTTTCATTCACTGCATTTTAACAGGTCTGCAAAAATACAAGAATGGACAGTTTCTGTTTATTGAAAATTCTACTTTAAACAGTACACTGTCAACTGTTGACTTTTTTCCATTGTCAGTGCAGTTTTAACTTTTTTTCCATTGTCACTGCAGTTTTAACTTTTTTTTCATTGTCACTGCTGTGTTAACTTTTTTTCCATTGTCACTGCAGTTTTAACTTTTTTTCCATTGTCACTGCAGTTTTAATTTTTTTTCATTGTCACTGCAGTTTTAACTTTTTTTCCATTGTCACTGCAGTTTTAACTTTTTTCCATTGTCACTGCAGTTTTAATTTTTTTTCCATTGTCACTGCAGTTTTAACTTTTTTTCCATTGTCACTGCAGTTTTAACTTTTTTCCATTGTCACTGCAGTTTTAACTTTTTTTCCATTGTCACTGCAGTTTTAATTTTTTTCCATTGTCACTGCAGTGTTAACTTTTTTTCCATTGTCACTGCAGTTTTAACTTTTTTCCATTGTCACTGCAGTTTTAATTTTTTTCCATTGTCACTGCAGTTTTAACTTTTTTTTCCATTGTCCCTGCAGTTTTAACTTTTTTTCCATTGTCACTGCAGTTTTAACTTTTTTTCCATTGTCACTGGAGTTTTAATTTTTTTCCATTGTCACTGCAGTGTTAACTTTTTTCCATTGTCACCGCAGTTTTAACTTTTTTCCATTGTCACTGTAGTTTTAACTTTTTTCCATTGTAACTGCAGTTTTAACTTTTTTCCATTGTCACAGCAGTTTTAACTTTTTTCCATTGTCACTGCAGTTTTTATTCCATACCCACACGGTGTTCTAGGGATTACTTCACCTTTTTAGCTAAGTTCCGCTCAAGATCCCTTTTCTATAATTGCAAGGTTACTGAATACTTGTAACCAAACAAGCAGTAATTAATTGTCTCATGATAATAATGATGACTTGTAGTCTGCATGTTGACCGATCTCAATGTCTTCATCTGGTGACTCATTAGACAAGAAATTTTGTCAGAATCTTCAACACTTTTAGCTTGTCCAGTTATAATTACGTAAATTTCAGTTACTGAAAACAGTAATTCTACTTCACATAACATCTTCCATCTTTTCTTCTCGGCGTTGTATAAAATTTCCTAGAAAACTGAACAAAGGTGCTTTTACGCAGGAATGTTTTGCGCAGCATGAAGTGTTATCGTGAAGAGAACCAACACCCAGGCGACCGCCTGCAACTCCACCAAAATAAACTGTACAGAAGGACCCAGGTAGTAGGCTAATTCGCTTTAAACATCAGTAATATCACAATGGTAAGTCCCATGATGAAAGTTTATAATTATAAAAGTAGGCTAATATTGAATTGATAGCGAGACATAAAAACGAGATGAAATCAAGCAATAGTTTATGAAAGAGAATGCACACTTTTCGAGGCATTAATTTTATTAGGTCGTAGATATAACGCCAAACTATTTTGTCCAAAATATCTCCCTTTGGTGCAAATTAGATAAATTTGTGTGCAAATTCGCACTATCAAAGACTTGGAATTTATTTTTTATTTAAAATGAGCAAGTTATTGTCTTCGATTCTTGTCAATCGGCAGAGGGGGGTGATCCGTGATCCACAGGCTAAGCTAATAGTTACTAGGCTAATCTGGATGAAATTCAGTGACATTTTTGAAGCTTAAGTAATAAAGTTGTAGCACTGAGACTTAAAAGAATTTTTTTAACAAAGACACTTGTCTAGAACGACAATTTCAAATTGCATTTGGTTTTTAAATACTTAAAGTACTCTTAAAGTTTCCGAGTGCTTTGCCATCGAGAGGCTTGGTTAAATAAACAGGTTACTGCTGAAATATCGTTTTCTTTCAATTAAAAATGTATTCGGTATCCGTTTTCTTTTATGAAAATCTTCAATCGGTTCATATTTTAGTGAAGCATTTTTCTCGTTGTTTTCATTTTTCCATCTTCCATTTTATTCCCAACCTTGTCGTTTATGATATGAATGAATATATTCTATAATCTGGTTAATAATGTGCTTCGAATAATCTACGATGAACTGAAAAAAATGTTTTCTTCCTTCTAGATAACCTAAACCTTGTGGAGGAATGTGCAGGAATAAAATTTCTTTGTCATTTGTATTTGCCATAAAGAAAATGAAAATACCAATGTTCCTCTAGAGACAGGATGACAAAATTGGATGTTTTTAACTGTTAAAGATAGAACAGGTTATGGCTTTTGATTATGTAGGCTGTGATTATGCAAACTCTATTTTGTTTGTCAGAGAATATGTTATACACTTGCTGTCCACATTTGTTAGGCCGAGTTAGAGGCCAACGCCATTACATACCCTTAATTTCTTTAACACTTTTCCCCACACTTAGGGACCGCTTTTGTACAAGAGCCCACGCTGGCTTAAGACCAGCTTAATCTAATTAGACCAGTCAAGCAACCCATCAAACCGACTATTTGAGGAGAAATATCAGCTTAGTTGTCAGGTGAGGAAAAAGGAAAAAAATTAAAAGAGAACACAATCCCACTTCTGATGCTTGTGACTACTTCTGTTTCGGGTTTGGAGCTTTGTTTTCATTATATATATATATATATATATATATATATATATATATATATATATATATATATATATTGTTTTCATTATACATATATAAAGATAATCTCTTCATTTTCCCATTAATTGATCAGGTATCGCATCTATCAACACAGCGAGAATCTCATGTATATATTTGTATTAGAATTTAATGGCCTTTTTGTCAGTATATATTTCATTACCTATGTACATTATGTCTCTAATTGTTGCTATCTGACTGACTGTTAACAAACACAAATTGCTCTCACTCAGCGTACGGGTCAGAGCAATTGAAGGTCAGGCACTTCATTTCCGTCTCACGCTGCTATGTATACCTGTGCCCAAGTAAATAAATCAGTCAGTACCCAGTTCTGTCTCTTTGACCTCACAACTGGTGACCCGAGGAGCGACGTTAAGCACAGCGGTTTTGGCTTCGCCATTAACGGACTTATCACGGCCGCTTTACTTTCAGAGAGCCCTTAAAAGAACCATATGGCGACAAAGTCTAGGCCTCTGAGAACTCCTTCCTTGGAGAACACCCACGCCACTAACAGACTAGTTATGGCGTACCTCCTTCAGTTACATTCTGGTGTTCTCGAATGGTTTGACCCTGCCATTTATGATTCACTTCGACCATATTCAGAAGTCATTAACGGAACCACACAGCGTATAGTTTTGACTTCTGACGAGCCCCAAACACCATTAACGGACTAAATACAGCGCTTATTTTGTGTTTTGGTGTGAGGCAAAATGTCAGACACTGAGGTAGAAAGTCATTCCAAGGATGCACAGATCCTCTACATCCCCCTCTCCCTTTTGAAGGCAGCAATAAGCCAGGCGATAAAACTCCCACTGTTCTCGTGGCAAGATACTGCAACCTGGTTCCTGCAGGCAGACGTCCATTTCCGGGCAGCAAAAATCACAGACGAGGAAACCAAAGCGGACGTCACCATGACAACGCTGCCAGAGGAGGTCTTCAACAAAATCACCCCATGGTTGAACTCACAGCTGGGCAAAGTCAAGTACAGAGACCTGCGAGAGAAACTCTTCAACACATACTCCATGCCCTGTCCCAGAGAGAGCCCAACGCGCTCTCGACCTGATGACCCAGCCCCTGGGGGAAGCATCACCCAGGGACGCCTGGGACGAACTACGAGGTCTCCTGAAGCTGCCGGGCGTCGACTCAGACGGAGGAGGGAGATCAGCTTGTCGCAGGAAATATTCCTGCGATGCTTTCCGCAGGAGGTGAGGGCACAAATCATGGATACGAACTCCCCTCAATGGACGAATTGGTGAACGTTGCACACAAACTCCACGAGGCCACCAAGGCCTCCAAACACGCCGCAACACCTGCAGCCTGCAGCCTGGTAGCAGAAGCTGAAGTGGGGGACATGAACATGGTATACAGGAAGAAGGCGCCACCACAGCAGCAGAAACCGAGGACAAATCCATCGGGGGTTCGGCAGTGACGCCAGAAATTGCAGAGCCCCCTGTTCTTTCACAAAAAACTAGAAAGGTGGCCACCCATGACAGCAATGGCCGCAAACCTTAAGAAACCCCAGCCAGTAGGATTTTTCATCCACAACGCCATATCAAGACGACGGATGTTGGTAGACACCGGGCTATGCAGTCGGTATTTCCACTGTTGAAGGAGGGCCGGAACTGCACATTTGGTGCCGCAGCCTCACTAGTGGCTGCAAATGGAAGCCCCATCTGCTGTTACGGAACTCGGACCTGCAGAATATCCATCATGGGTCATAAATATGAATAGCCCTTCATCATCGTGGATGTCAAGTTTCCTTTACTGGGCGCCGATTTCCTTGCACATCACAGACTGCTAGTAGACGTCGGCCGAAAACGCCTGCTGGATACTGGAGCCTACCGCTCCCAGCCGCTCTCCACCGGACCGGGAATGCCCGCCGTATGCTCCGTCTTATGGAACAAATACAACGGCCTCCTCCACAAATTCCCAGATGTCTTCAAACCAGAACTGCATCAGGTGCCAGGTACCCAGGCCAAGCATGGCATCCATCACCACATATCACCACCACAGGCCTGCTGACACATGCCAAATTCTGCCACCTGCCACCCAAGAAACTCCAAGATGCTAAACGAGCATTCGCTGAGATGGAAAGGATGGGTATCTGCAGAGAGGCATCTAGTCCATGGGCATACCCCCTCCACATGGTGAAGAAACCAGATGGTTCCTGGAGGTCCTGTGGGAACTGTTGTTGGCTGAACCTAATGACAAGACCGGACCACTATCCCCTGCCAGACATGCAGGACCTAACAGGTGCCCTGCACGAGGCCAAGATATTCACAAAAATGGATTTGCCCAAGTCCTATTTTCAGGTACCAGTACATCCCGACAATGTTCTGAAGACAGCCATCATCACGCCTTTGGGACATATACCTTCTCCTACCCCACCTTTGGCCTCAGGAACGCCGGGGCCACATTCCAATGCCTTATGGACAGCATCTTGGGGGACCTACCTCTCTGCATCTGCTACATGGACAACATCCTGATCTTCCCCAGGTCGCTGGAGGAGCACCTAGATCACGTCCAGGCTGTGCTGAAACGCCTTCAGGAGAACAGTTTGGTCATCAGATTCGACAAATTTACCTTCAGAGTGGAGAAGGTAGACTTCCTGGGACACGAAGTCTCTCCAGCAGGTGTCAGCCCCATGGCCTCCAAGGTGAATGCAGTGAAGGAGTTACCAGCACCAAAAACCATCAAGTCCCTGTAGGAGTTCCTCTGCATGGTCAACTACTACCGACGTTTTGTGCCGGGCATCGCCCGCATCATGTATCTCCTAATCGAAGTACTGAAGGGGAAGCTGAAAGCACTTGACTTGGGAAGCCCTGCAGAAAAGGTGTTCAAACAGACGAAGGCAGCCCTCGCCAAAGCCACCACCTTAACATATCAAGACTCCACCCCCCGAGACTTACCACCAACGCCAGCAACGTCGCCTGCGGAGCCATGCTGGAGCAGATAGTAGATGGTTCTCCTGCCTGCTTGCCTTTTTTAGCTGCAAGTTAAAGCCACCAGAGATCCGCTACAGTGCCTTCGACAGGGAACTGCTGGCAATCTACCAAGCCGTGTGGCACTTCTAGTACCTCTTGGACAGCAGCCCTTTCACCATCCTGACAGACCACAAGCCGTTGGTACATGCGTTCACGAGGGCAGGAGACGCATGGTCGGCAAGACAGCAATGGCACCTGGCTGCTATCTCCCAATTCGGCTGCACCATCAGTTATGTCCCTGGCAAGAAGAACCCAGTAGCTGACGCCCCATCACGAATTGAAATAAATTCAGTCCACTTGGGCATAGACTACAAAGACCTGGCGAAGGAACAGGCCGCAGACCCGGAAACTGCAGCTCACCGGACGGCACTTACTGCACTGAGGTGGGAAGACGTGCAAGTGGGTGGGTCCGGATCAACACTTCTCTGCGACACCAGCAAGGGCCACCCACGCCCCCTAATACCTGCATCAGGAAGAAAGCAGACGTTCGACATTCTCTCTCTCTCTCTCTCTCTCTCTCTCTCTCTCAGATTTCAACTCATCGTAATTTCTTATAAGATCATCGCCATCAAGATATTACTTTGTCCAATGATCAATTCTTAGTCTCTTCCTCCTTGTGCACTTTCTGGCTGAATCTTCATATGGTATGGTTCCACATACAGGCTTATGGCTTCTCTCTCTCCTCCTCTACTGTTTGTTTGGTTTTTGGTTATGCCAACATGATCCCTTGCCCTGAACACTGAAGAGGAGACTCAATACTCTAATTCTCGAACGAGTGCTTTAATGGTATTCACAATTGAACTTCTGACAGTGATTCCTTAATGGTTCATTATTCATTAGTGATAACATGAAGGATAATTAACATGTGGCATTTCTGTCTGAGACGTTATCGTTATTATAATCAAGTTTCCTTATTGTCCTCAACCTGACCAGTTCCAGATGTTGGCGAGAGTGCGCCAGGTTGGCAGTTTGCGAGTCGGCCAAAACCAGCAGTCCAGTTTTTGAACAGTTCGAAGTTTTGTGGATGAAGTGTAACTGTTATATAGACCTAGTCTTCTGGGTCTATATAACAATTATTGACTAGGTCAATAATTGACCTAGTCAATTATTGTCAAGATGGCTCGCTGTCCACGCCATGATTGGTTGACTGATTTAATGTTCTCTAGGAGTATCCACGCCGTGAAGAGAGGGCATTGGTGTCTTCTGTAAGTTATATAAGCCTAATGTAAACAGGCATTTATGCTTGCTTGCGCAGTGCTTACGTAAATAAACCTAGAATAATCATGATAATAGATAACAGTGTAATTTTTTTAAGTGCCTGACCAGTGACTGATAGGATGGTAACATCTTCCATCCAATGGTCATTGGCGCTGAGAGAGAGAGAGAGAGAGAGAGAGAGAGAGGGGGGGGGAGTCAGTAGGAGAGGGAGAGGGAGAGGTAGAAGGCGGAGGAGGAAAACGAGGAGTTGCAAGGCTATCAGCGTTCATACACCCCTGCCCCCGACTGCCCACGGCTCAACAACCGCCCCCCCCTTTTTTTGTGTGGGCAGTGTTTCCAAGAAGAGAACCGATTAAACATATTATGACAAAACTGACCTTGATTTATTGACCACCTTCGATGAGTGACCCGCCAAGCAAAAGAAAGATTGCTTGATAGTTTGCTATCTTGATTTAATTTTCCAACTGTAACGATTAAAGTTGTATGGTGTCAACAACTGAGGCAAAGGAACAGACGAAAAAACAGCAATCGAGGAACACATACGAAATGTGGAATTCCGAAGTCCTTTAAAGTGAAACAGGATGCTCTTTGCTACCTCGAACAGTTCTTGTAAGCATTCCCAAGACAAAGTTCAGTTTTAAGATCTTATCGCTTTGATATTTTTTAATAAGTGATGTTAGAATGTTATAAACAGCAAGTTATAATCTATATAACTCAGATACCCTTTCAAACTGATCACGTGAACAGCTTTAGTTATCGATAAGTTGATATATTTCATAGTTTGAAATGTCTAAGAGAGAGAGAGAGAGATAATTCAGAATCAAGAGTATCTCGTAGAGAGAGAGAGAGAGAGAGAGAGAGAGAGAGAGAGAGAGAGAGAGGGGGTTAAATGAGGGGGATGAGGGGATTTCATAGAAATACCTGAGAGAGAGAGAGAGAGAGAGAGAGATGGGGAGGGGGTGAAATTTGAGAAGGAGGATTTCATGAAATACTTTAGAGAAAGATGTAATTCACAATTAGAATGAACTCGGAGAGAGAGAGAGAAATTGAATGTGTTGAGAAAGGGATACCTGTCAGATCTTGATAAGCAGTTGATGCAGTATTGCTGAGTAAAAGTGTCCCAAGATTTGCCAGCATTAGTTTACAGACTGAAGTAAATGGCAAGTTACTGTATTTTGCTCTTAAAATCTGCGTTGCCAAATCAGAGATTGTGAAAGCGCAGCTTGTTGGAGTAGAAGCTATTACATTGGTAAATAAACATAATGTTAATGCCAAATTTAGATATCTTGGCAAAGTCAGTAGAATTTGCTATAAAACTGAATAGGGTAAGTCAGGCTCTGAGTATGCTTAGCAAAGTATTGCCTTTAATAACCTGACATTGTATGTTATGAGATGTCTATATACTTCAATAGTTAGTTCAGTTTTAACCAGTGGAAAGGAATCTTGGAGTTATAAAGAAACAATTGTTGGATGTTACAGTCTTTGAAATAAAGCCCATCTGAGCACACTTGGCATTAAATGAAAGGGCACATTTATACTGTAAATGTAAGAAATTCAGCAGCGTTCAGGATACTGATGACTGAAGAACGAGGAAGAAAGGACATCGGAGTCACTTACTTCTGACTTCCACTAAAGTTTACACAGAAGATAATCTGGGGGAGAGAGGGAAAGAGAGGCCGAAACACAAGTAGGAAGATAAGCAGGCGGAGCCGCGGATAAGATAAGCAACAGAAAGGATTCAGTGTCGGGAAGGTACTCGGACTGTTCGCTTAGCCGGAACATCGCTCTCTAAGAGTCCACGCCGTTTTTGTCAGTGCATAACAATTATTCTCAAAATTTCCCTGTTTTAGCCAAAGAATTCACCTGCTAGGAGGTAGATCGAGAGTATGGCTAGTTTCCGCTGCTCGATCAACGAGGATATTCTTGAGGAAAGGTTCTTTTGAGGAGTTTGCAAGTTGTTTACATTGAGAGGTGAGTTCGGTCTGTTTAGCCTAGGTTAAAATGTGCGTTTAATTCTGTCTTTATTTGTTGTTAAAATGCAGGAACACCACACTGAAAAAAATATCGTAGCACTAGGCTGCGCTTTTCAACTTGCATTGATAAGGGAGAATAAAATCCAACTTGAGTGGGATAATTAAGTTGATAATATTTGTTTATGAGTGTCAGACTTCAAGAGAACTTGTAAGGATCACATTTTAGATAATCTGATATAATTTTCCTAGTTTTAATGCAGATTTTTCGACGAGATGCCCTTCCTGAACGTAACCAAAGTGCTCTCGAATGTTTGAACCGTTCGTCGTCTTGAAAAAGATAAAAAAAAAATGGTTCATTAATCTTTCGCTTATCTGTGAAGTTCATGGTAGTCTTCAGTGTCTAGGTTTTCAGTGTCATGAATTATTTAAAAAAATATATTTTTCTAGTATCTTCTTGGCTGTGTCTATAAGTTTTCACAAATTTACAGTTTTTGGGGGCACCTTTTTGAAGTCTAGTGCTGCGCGTTTGAAATCCATGTTACAATGTATTTGTTCGTTTTTTGGGTATTAATTAATTGAGTCTCAAAGTCGCTCACTGTGCGAGATCCTTAATTACTGAAGTCTATTCTTTACTGTGTAGAGTGATTATGATTCAAATATGATTTATGAGATGGTAAATTACACTATAAAGATTGCCAAGACCGGAATGATTCTCAGATTTTTCTTTCACTGAAGAATTTATAACTTGTATTTTGATTCCTTTTTCGAAATTTGTTTACACCTGAGGAATTCTCCCACCATCATTTCGAATTTTAGTCACCTTTACATCAAGCAGTGATTTCAGGTTAGGGTATCCATATCGGATCGTATTTGCGAGGGAACTAACCGCGTTGTGCTTCAGGGCACAAACCTTGTTGTGTTCCAGGAACGAACCTTGTAGTGTTCCAGGAACGAACCTTGTAGGGTTCCAGGAACGAACCTTGTAGTGTTCCAGGAACGAACCTTGTAGGGTTCCAGGAACGAACCTTGTAGGGTTCCAGGAACGAACCTTGTAGGGTTCCAGTAACGAGCCTTGTAGGGTTCCAGTAACGAGCCTTGTAGGGTTCCAGGAACGAACCTTGTAGGGTTCCAGGAACAAACCTTGTAGGGTTCCAGGAACGAACCAAGTTGTGTTTGTCCCTGTGCAACTGTAGGCCCTATATCCTTTGTAAATGGTGGATGACGTAATTCGGTCTCCCCTCGGTGAATTTGTGTCCACTGAAATTCTGTTCCGTTATTACGGCAGAAAGTTTTTTCCTTTTTAACGTCTGCCCGCTGAACGATAGGCCTAGCTCGACAGTGAGAGATAACGCGAAGACTTCCTTTAGAAAACAGTTTTCCGCCGGCAAGATACTAGTCAGGAACAAGCCAGTCGGATTCCTGTTTAGGGCATTATTTATTGAGAGTTTAATATGCACACTTGTAAATCTACTACTAATGAATTGAGAGAGGGGAGAGAGACTCATGTTTGCACGTTACCTCTGGACAATTTTACCTATTTATTTACATTTTTTACTCCAGTTTCTATATGGAAGTGGCGACGTGACTTTTATGACTTTGAAGTTTGTTCAGTCTGAACAGCTGATGAAAACACGAGATTATTCACACGTAGAGATAAGATCTTCGAGATAAGATCGAGGAGATAATCAGCTAGTGAACGTTATTTTTAACAGAGGGGAAGAAGAGTTGTTATTGCTCAAAGCTGTCTTTGTTAGTTCCATCTAGATGAGAGAATACTCGTATGCGCAAACGCTTGTTCAAATTTTCGGATTATTGATTATTAATTACTGATATATCTAAGGTCACTCGTGAGCGGTAGAAGTAAAGGGCAGGTCGTGTCATTTCCGAACATTGTTCTAGGTCATACGTAAATGATCAGCGCCCTAATTAGCCCGCCCCCCCAACCTCCAACCCATGTAAGGCTCTGGATGACCTACCCACGCCCAGGCGGGCGCCGGCCCATATGGCCAAATATTTTCCCATATATGACTTTATACCGAATTTCATAGGGCACTTCCTGGGACTTAAGATACAAAGTAAATCCTAGGTTATCTCGATAATGACTGCAACGCCATTCATACGTAAAGCAATCAATCAATTATTCCTGATAACGATTGTGCTGAGTCACGGTGTTTTTGACTGCTTCATATACCAAGCAGTTATCATTAACGGCTAAGGTTATCTCTCTCTCTCTCTCTCTCTCTCTCTCTCTCTCTCTCTCTCTCTCTATATATATATATATATATATATATATATATATATATATATATATATATATATATACATACATATATACGTATTAAATTAATCCATTGACTAAATATAACAAACCGACTACATGCAATCCACTCACTAAATGTAATCCATGGACCAGATGTAATTCATTAACTAAAATGTAATTCTTAAAGTTAATTGTTATCTGTAAAGGACCTTATGATATTCCATTAAAGAGGAAACGAGAGACCCCTTGGTCAGGTAATGTCATTTCATTCTCGCTGTGAGATTTATGAATGATTAAAATCTTACTAGAATACAGCATAAATTCCTACATCAGAAATTCGTTTGACATAATACGCTAAAAAGGTTAAGCGAGAAAATATAACGTAAAATGTATGATATGTGTAATACAATGTATAATATGAATGTCAAGTTTCTATTCTACAATTCCAGTAGCCAGGTTTGTCTTTAGTTTCTCTGCCCATAACAAAAAGACATTTTTTATAAGTTTTTGCAAGTTTTACAAGTTTTGATCATTTTTGGATGTTCATTCTGTCATTTCATTATATATTTTTAGTTTGGCTCTTATCATCTTCTCTCTATTCTTTCCTCTTTTTTTTTTTTATGAAACACAGAAATCCTATTCTGCTGTTAGGCTAGGTCATGACTTTTTTTTTTTTGTGGCTTATATCTTAACAATGTTATTCACTCATTATGGATACCAGCGATAAACGATAGCTGTCCTGTCAGGATAGTCGTTGTATACATTCATATATGGGAATAGATCCGGTTTATGTCATAAAATTTAATAAACAATGTAAGAACAATTTGTAAATACACACACACACGCATATATATATATATATATATATATATATATATATATATATATATATATATATCTATATATCTATATATATATATAATTTATATATGTATATATATATAAATATATATGTTTATGTATGTATGTATGTATAAATATAAATATATATATATATATATATATATATATATATATATATATATATATATATATATATATATATATATATATATATATATATATATACTATTTATGTATATGTATGTATATATGCATATATATAAGTAATAATATATATATATATATATATATATATATATATATATATATATATATATATATATATATATATATATATATGTATGTATTCTTACCATCGGTAATAAATCATTGTGGATACCAGCGATTAACGATAATTGTCCTGTCTGGGTAATTCCATCAAGAGTCGTCCTGTGTTCCGATAATCCTTGATTTCCAGAAGCCTTTGATAATAATTCTGATCAAGATGAACAGAGCCATTGTTCTTTGCCGTCATATAACACCGGTTATCGCCAATTCTGAGAAATCGCTTTTGGTAAAGATAACGTGATAACTCGTGACGAGAAGTGACTGAACTACCAAGTTTGGCGGCGATGTGACGCGTCGGGTAGTTACGTAACGTGAAGGTCGTCTCTTGGGAAAAAAATGGGTCAAGATAAAGACGTTAGAGATATTGTATGGTTGGTTCTTACTAGAATCACTGCAGATCGTACGATAATATTAATTAAGTTTGGTTGTCTTACGCGCGCATATGTATATATGTATATATGTGTATGTATACATGTTATATATATATATATATATATATATATATATATATATATATATATATATATATATATATATATATATATATATATATATATATATATATATATATGTGTTGCCGTGTGGTTAAAATCGCGTCACTGTAGTCCTGAGTTCTTGTCTTCCGTGGTTCGAGCCCACGAGACGACGAACTTATTATCAACTAAAAAATTTCCCTTCGGGTAACATATATGAAAATATATTATTTCCGAGGTAGAGCGAATTGGATATTAAAGGACGTTTGTAGCTTAATGCTTGTATATGAATCATGGTGATGTGATAAAAATTCATTCATAATATGGCTGCGTGCGACAAACGCACTACATTGTTATCATGGCAGAGGTGGGTTGATATCGATTCTAAATGCAAATACCTAAGTTCGACGGGGATTTGTAGGTGGGAGTCGGTATCTACTTACACCTCATTTGTTGGCCGTGTGGTTAAAATCGCGTCACTGTAGTCCTAAGTTCTTGTCTTCCGTGGTTCGAGCCCACGAGACGACGAACTTATTATCAACTAAAAAATTCCCCTTCGGGTAACATATATGAAAATATATAATTTTCGAGGTAGAGCGAATTGGATATTAAAGGACGTGTGTAGCTTAATGCTTGTATATGAATCACGGTGATGTGATAAAAAATTCATATACTATATAAACGTGTATGTGTACAAGGTATTCTTACATTGCCTATTCAGTTTCATGACATAAACCGGCTTTATCCCCCAATATCAATGTATACTTTGTAAAAATTACTGAACAATATGCAACATGTTTTACTTAACTTCCCGTAACCTGATGCAAAATTAATATAAGCGAGTATAGCCTTGTACTTTGATTGCATACAAACGCTGCAGTGAAAGCAACAACTGATTGCAATGATGAATCATCAAATAATCGATTGACTGGCTTATCAAAATATCGCTGCAACGACGTTGGTCATCAACGCCGTCAGACAATCAAGATATGATGAACATTTTAACCTTGTAATTAAGTTTTAAGTTTGGGTTAAAGGTTTTTTAGTTCCCTTGCTCTTTCGAGACATTATTATTATTATTATAATAATTATTATTATTTTGTTAAAGAGAATGGCAGCAAGACATGTTTGAAAGAGGGTCTCCTACCTTCATATGTTATTATTATTATTATTATTATTATTATTATTATTATTATTATTATTATTATTATTATTATTATTATTATTTGGATGGGGTCCCTTATTTAGGGAAGTGCTATTAAAAACAATTGCTGTTTCAACATCATTTAGTTTGTAGAGTTTTCTCTATTCTTCCTGCTATGTCCTTCTCATCTGTAGGTAGGTGGCGTATTAAAAATTTCCAAAGGACGTGGAAAAACATTCAAAGCAGAATATCTCTTCACGTCCATTGGAAATTTATTGTACCACCTACCTGCAGACGAGAACATGATGAGGAGAATAGCGAAGATTCTACAAGCTAAATCCCATAGAAACAGCAGTTGTATTATTATTATTATTATTATTATTATTATTATTATTATTATTATTATTATTATTATTATTATTATTATTATTATTATTATTATTATAAGGAAGGAGACCCTCTCTTA
This sequence comes from Macrobrachium rosenbergii, assembly GCF_040412425.1. Taxonomy (NCBI): domain Eukaryota; kingdom Metazoa; phylum Arthropoda; class Malacostraca; order Decapoda; family Palaemonidae; genus Macrobrachium; species Macrobrachium rosenbergii. The sequence continues at coordinate 91,029,623 of NC_089781.1, forward strand.
AACAAATCCTGTTAAATACAATGGTTGCATTATCTGAGTTAATTTCATAATAGAAATTGAGAAGACTATTATTATTATTATTATCATTATTTATTATTATTATTATTATTATTATTATTATTATTATTATTATTATTATTATTATTATTATTATACTCGTACATGAGCACATATTTCCACAAAACGAGCCAACAGTTCTTCGACACGTCTAAAAAGATTTGGCAGAACAGAATGTCCACGTAAGATGTAATGACAGAAATATAGCTTTTCGTTTTATCTATGGAGAGACTAATGTTACTTCCTTTCTCGTTTCCTTCAGGACTGTTATCGCTATTAATGAGAGAATAAGGAATGGTGAAAGATGGAGACCACTCGCTCTAGCATAAGCAATAAGAGTCTGCCGATTCTAAACCCTGTTTTTGACCAAGAAGGTGAGAAACTCATAAAGAGAGAGAGAGAGAGAGACAGAATTGTATGCTATAACCGACAGTAAAATTTCAGATTTATTTCATTTATGGAAATTTATTTTAAAAAAGAAAGTTAATTGATAATTTAGAGAGAAAGAGAAGAGAGAGAGAGAGAGAGAATTGATATTATAAGAGAAAGATTTGATCATTTAGATAAGAGAGAGAGAGAGAGAGAGAGAGAGAGAGAGAGAGAGAGAGAGAGAGAATTGTATATTATAACCGACAGTAAAATTTCTCTTATTTGATCATTTATTTTGGAAAGAAAGTTAATAACGAGAGAGAGAGAGAGAGAGAGAGAGAGAGAGAGAGAGAGAGAGAGAGAGAGAGAGAGAGAATTGTATATTATAACCGACAGTAAAATTTCTATTATTTGATCATTTATTTTGGAAAGAAAGTTAATAACGAAAGAGAGAGAGAGAGAGAGAGAGAGAGAGAGAGAGAGAGAGAGAGAGAGAGAGAGAGAGAGAGAGAGAATTGTATATTATAACCGACAGTAAAGTTTCTCTTATTTGATCATTTATTTTGAAAGAAAGTTAATAACGAGAGAGAGAGAGAGAGAGAGAGAGAGAGAGAGAGAGAGAGAGAGAGAGAGAGAGAGAGAGAGAGAGAAATTGTATATTATAACCGACAGTAAAATTTCTCTTATTTGATCATTTATGTTGGAATGAAAGTTAACGAGAGAGAGAGAGAGAGAGAGAAGAGAGAGAGAGAGAGAGAGAGAGAGAGAGAGAGAGAGAGAATTGTATATTATAACTGACAGTAAAATTTCTCTTATTTGATCATTTATGTTGAAAAGAAAGTTTAACGAGAAGAGAGAGAGAGAGAGAGAGAGAGAGAGAGAGAGAGAGAGAGAGAGAGAGAGAATTGTACATTGTAACCAACAAACTTTTCCTTATTCGATAATTCATTTTAGAAAGAATAATCTAATTATGGATTTCCAGGGACATCAACATTCATGTATCGAAATTTTTTTTATATATTTTTAGTGGTTTACCTGAAATTGGCAATAATAATAATAATAATAATAATAATAATAATAATAATAATAATAATATAATAATAATAATAATAATCAAGATAAACAACGACCACAACAAATTATCGAGCAGCAGCACTTGTTGTAATAACAACATTGTTTATTTTGCAGTAACTGCAAGAGCAAAACTCACAAACAGAGCCATGAAAAAAATAATTGCAGTAGTTATAGTGAAAAAAAATTGCATTAGTTGCAAGTGTAAAAAACCTGCTGCACTTGAAATAATAAAGTGATTTTTTATTGCAGTAATAAAATAGCAAATACATTATTACCCTTACAAACAGCAAGCTTATATGCTGCCCAAGAGCAAGGATACGTGCTGACATAAGGCCTGCTTAATTTAAAGCAACAACAGCAAATAACAAACAAAATTTTGATTCCAATAATTAAATCAGCATGTCCAGCTACAACACAAATCACAACATCAGCTTTTGTATTGTAGTAACTACAATATCAAATGCATTAACAAGCAGTAATTCTCACTACGGTAATTAAAACAGCAATTACATCGGCAGCCTTAGTAATAGTAAATGTAATCGATTTTTTTTTTCATTGCAGCTTCCTTGCCGGCAACTCACCTGGGTCACGTGACCTACCCAGACGTCCACCGCCAGACGCCAGGTACCCTTCACGTCATCAACGCCCGCCCCATAGTACAACCTGTAGTATTAAACGGACCGCGGTGCCCTTATTGTGGTGTGAGTAGCAGAGTTACAATATTTAACTTTGGAGAAGAGGGAACAAGGGCGAGTCTATCGTCATTTTCGTCATATTATTATTATTATTATTATTATTATTATTATTATTATTATTATTATTATTATTATTATTATTATTATTATTATTATTTTTTTTTTGTTTTTTGGTCTATCACAGTCATCCTTTTCGACTGGGTAGTTTTTTTAGTGTGGGGTTTCGGGTTGCATTTTCCCGAGATGTAACCGAGTACGAGACCCTTCCCGGAAAAAGGGGGACGCCATATCTTAAAAAGTAGCCACAGAATTTTCTTGAAAATAATCTCATTATGTTTCCCACACCCATATTACTCCTTTACTTAATATCTACCTAACCTAACCTAGGGGCATGGCAAAAAAAAAAAAAAAAAAACGGGGCTGGTGCAATATTAACATACATCTCAGGAATTTGCTTCATTGTTGCATCCTGCCTCCTTAGGAGTCCATCACTTTTCTCACTATGTGCGCTGCTCCTAGTAGCACACTCTTCTGCATGAGTCCTGGAGCTACTTCGGCATCTAGTTTTTCCAGGTTCCTTTTCAGGGATCTTGGGATCGTGCCTAGTGTTCCTGTGACTGTGGGTACAATTTCCCCTGGCATACCCTATATCCTTCTTCTTCTTCTTCTTCTTCTTCTTCTTCTTCTTCTTCTTCTTCTTCTTCTTCTTCTTCTTCTTCTTCTTCTTATTATTATTATTATTATTATTATTATTATTATTATTATTATTATTATTATTATTATTATTATTATTATTTATTTTTATTATTATTATTACTGGGAATTAAAAGCCACAGTAGTGTTAAAAATATTTATATACAAAGTTAAAAACGTTATTAACTCTACACACAAAAATTTTTAACATTACTGTGGCTTTTAATTCTCGATATTTTAGCCTTGTTACAGGGTCGCCTTGTTTCACTATTATTATTATTATTATTATTATTATTATTATTATTATTATTATTATTATTATTATACGAACACCTTAACCGCTAATCTCAAAATGGCGAACTACCTTTTAATTGTGTATTACGGAATTCCAGATGGGAATCCTGGAGCCTCAGTTCACCTTGTGCGGCCTTTTATTCGCCCTCTTCTTCTTCCCGTTCGGCATCATTCTTTGCTTCCTACTTAGAGAAAACATCTGCACACATTGCCAGCTGGCATTTGCATAACGAAAGATGCTCCTCCAGGTAATGTAGCCTTAAGTCTTTTGTATCTTTGGCACCTCGTGCTCGTAGACTACTGAGAGAGAGAGAGAGGGAGGGAGAGGAGGCAGAATATGTGTGTACAGCATGTGAGAGAGAGAGAGAGAGAAAGAGAGGCAGAAATGAGAGAGAGAGAGAGAGAGAGAGAGAGAGAGAGAGAGAGAGAGAGAGAGAGAGAGAGAGAGAGAGAAAAGAGAGAGAGAGAACACCCTTTCAGTTTTGACGTCCAAGCATATTCAAATATTTATGTATTATCATACATATATATATATATATATATATATATATATATATATATATATATATATATATATATATATATATATATATATACTAAAGGACCTCATTCAAACTGGATGGTATCTAATGGAGTATTTATTCAGAAAAAGTTACAAGCTTTCTTGGACAAACAGTGACCAGACGCGTAGTCCAGCTGTATTTATATTTGTGTGCTGGGTACTTTTAATCCTATAATCGCCTGGCTCCTCCTGTGTGACCCCGACTCTCTCGTGACCTTGGCCTTTCTCTGCCCCCTTCTTCTTCCAGGTGTCCGTTTTCCGTGCGTTCTCTTGCGTTTTTTCTTCGTTTCCTTGCTATTGTGGAGTACACGATTTTTCTAGATATGCTGTCTTCAAAGCCGTTTCTGGTGTTCCCTGCCATTGTGTTGTTGGCGCATGTTATGAAGGCGTTCTCTACAACCAGTCTGGCCGTTTTGTTGGTGTTCCTGTACAGAAAACTCATATTTTCCCAGTCTATTTTATGGTCATTTTCCCAACAGTGTTTGGCAACCTCCGACGTCTGATTATAATGCCTTATGTTCTGCAGGTGTTGTTTGCTTCACTCTGTACATGATTTGCCAGTTTCGCCATAGTACCCATCTTCACAGTCTAGACACGCTGCCATGCATACCCCCCCTCTAACCTCTTCCCCCTCTATCGACTTTTTGTTTCTAACTATTTTATTCCTAATGGTGTTTTTGTAGCTGCCTATCAATATGAAATTATCTAGCTTCCTGTTGATGGGTGCAATAGAGTTGTTGTCCGGGACTGTGATCATTTTCTTCCCTACCAAATGTTCCTTTTCTATCCTTTCCCTCTCCCCAAAATAGTTTTTCCTTGCCTTGACGTGTGCCCACTCCCACCAATACTTAGGGTAACCTAATCTCCTAAAACTCTCCCTCAGGTAATCCAGCTCTTCGTCTAAAAATTCGGGACTGCAAATCCTATAGGCCCTAATGGCCAACCCTATCATTACTCCTATTTTTACTCTTTCCTATGACTAGAGAACCTATGTATGTATGAATTGGTGTGTGTCTTCTTCCTGTATACCTTGAATTTTAAATTTTCCCCTTCCTTCTTGACCAGGACATCCAAGAAAGGAATTTCTCCCTCCTTCTCTTCTTCTATTGTGAATCTGATGTGTTCATTTAGTTTATTTATGTTTTCTAGGAACTTTTGTAGATCTTCCCTTTCTCCCTTGTAAATAATCTAGATGTCACCCACGTATCTTACCCATTTTACGATATTTAAGTTCCCTTTATTTACTTTGCCCACCTCTTCCTTTTCAAACCATTCCAGAAAGATATTAGCAAGGATTGGTGAAAGACTCGAACCCATGGCCACGCCATTTTTTTGTATATAATGGTTTTCGCCCCGCTTGAGCACATTAACGCTGAGGGCCGCTGTTAGCAGTTTTATTAAAACGTCCTCCATATTCTTTTTTATTACTTCCATCGTCGTCTTCACTGGAACGTTAGTGAACAGGGAAGTTACATCCAAACTTGCAAATTTACAGTCTTTTACGTTAATTTTAGATAATTCATCTATAAGGTTCATGTTATGTTTTAAATGCCCTTCAGATACTGACTCGTTGCCATTTTCGATAGGTCGGGGTTGGTAAAAAAAGGGAACTTTGATTTAGTCAAGAACATTTCCAAGAGACTCCTAAGTAGGGATGAAGTGCTAGTGTTGGGATATGGTCTTAATTTTTGCATGGGGAACGAAAGTCACGATTTCATTGAAATGTGTAGAAGCCTAAGGGAACTAGATTAGAACAAAAATTTGGATGAAGCATCTTTTTGTAGGGTGGGTATGTGAGCGGGGATAGGTTGAACAGATTCGTGTTTCCGGAGAGTTTACGTAAGGCCCTTGATAGATTAGGAAAATACAAGGACATAAAGATTTGTAAGGCAGACAAAGGGGGGGTCGGTTGTAGTAATGGATGCCATAGACTACGAGAACAAGTTAGAACAATTGCTAAATGATGAAAACACATACGAAGCTTGCAACAAAAAATCGGACATTAGGAGGGTACAATGCAATTTTAACAAAAAAGTAAGGGAAACGTTGAAAAAAAAATTCCACGACAAAACTAAGAGAAAAGAATTAAAACATAGAGTAAATCAGAGGAAAGTCCAGAGATCCCATATATTTATGGTAGACCTAAGATCCACAAGGAAGGGTGCCCGCTAAGACCGATCGTGGCATCGACGAGATCACCGCAGGAGAGGCTACAATTCTTTCCAACATAATGGGAAAATGGGTGAGCTTAGTATCTGAAGAGCATTTAAAACATAACATGAACCTTATAGATGAATTATCTAAAATCAACGTAAAAGACTGTAAATTTGTAAGTTTGGATGTAACTTCCCTGTTCAGTAACGTACCAGACGATGATAGGAGTAATAAAAAATAATATGGAGGAAGGGGTTTATACATGCGACATAGATCATGACGTTTTAATAAAACTGCTAACAGCGGCCTTCAGAATTAATGTTTTCAAGTGGGATGAAAACCATTATATACAAAAAAATGGCGTGGCCATGGGTTCGAGTCTTTCACCAATCCTGATAATGTGGGCTGTTTGTCCAAGAGAGCTTGTAACTTTTTCTGAATAAATACTCCATTAGATACCATCCAGTTTGAATTAGGTCCTTTTAGTAATTCTACTATTGCACAGAACAACTGTGCATGTGATAAAGTTAATATGTATATATATATATATATATATATATATATATATATATATATATATATATATATATATATATATATATATATATATATATATGTGTGTGTGTGTGTGTGTGTGTGTGTGTGTATGTATGCATATGAGAAGTGTATGCCTTGCTATGTTTGTGTGCTCTTATCTAAAACATCTCGAGTTTTTGTTATCTGATCATCATTGCCTGATAATCTGAACTATCGATGTCGTTCGTATCTGATTTTTGTCTGACAGAGGCTTTAGAAAAACCTGCTTCATAACCAAACATTCCAAAATTTTTAGTAACGTCTTGCACGAGGTCCTTTCAACCACATCCTAGTGCGTGACCCTATTCCTTTCGGTGGAATAGTCTTTTGTCTATTGTTGGTCTGTTTTGTTTCAATTCTACTTCATAACTTGGTCCCTTTTGTCTCTTTCGTGGTATCTAAAGGCGACTTTCTATAGTCTGTTTTTGTCTGTACCTCCTTCAGCTTCCACTTCTTCATGAGTTTCCTCTGAAACTTGTTTACAGTTTTCTTTAATCCAGTCTTCCAGCACTGCGGACTTGTTTAATTTTCCAAGCTAGGGTACGCGATGTCTGATGCACTCCAATTTTTTTCGAAATGAATTCCTTTCCTGCTTCTTCGTTTCTTACTCCTTCAGAGTCATATATAACATATGAAAGCGTAAAAATCAAATCTCTCTCATCTTTCACAAAGATTAAATTGTAGCTCGTCTTGGAACGATCATTTTAAGACCATAGCTAATTTGTGCTTTGAGAGGTCTAGATACTCTCCTCACAATCTGCTTCAGATACCCGTGCGAATTATAATTCCCTGGGTGAAAACTCATTCCAGTTCTGGTAAATTTCTCGTATCATTGTTCTTCTCTATTGGCTTGAATCTACAGCTTTTCATTTCACAATAAAGTGAGTGATTCATGTTGGCAACTTAGTCTCCTCTCATCTGTGTCACGAAATTGCTTCCCAATGCGACTGCTGCAGAGACTCCTTTGGATAATGTTTTAATGACTAACTTAAATGCATTCCATAGCGGTTCCTTAAGTTGCTAGTCTCACGTCAAAAGATTTGGCGTCCTACACATACTGTGTAAAAATTTATAAGAGGGTCAACCCTTGTTTTCTTAGTTTCATGTTCAATGGAATGGAATGGAATACAGAGTTTAGGCCAAAGGCCAAGCACTGGGACCTATGAGGTCATTCAGCTCTGAAGGGGAAATTGAGAGTAAAGGAGGTTTGAAAGGTGTAACAGGAGGAAATCCTTGCAGTTGCACTACGATATAATTGTGTGGTGGACAGCAAGAAAGAGAATAAGAACGGAGGCACAGTAAAAGGAATGAAAGGGGTTGCCGCTAGGGGCCGAATTGACGCTGCAAAGAAACTTAAGTAATGCCAGTTTCGTGTTCAAGGTTCGCCGTTTCGTTGTCATGCGAGGAAAGAGGCGAAGAATGCAGTTTTGAAGTTTAGCAGCATCCTCCTTTCTTGGTGAAAGTTAAGAAGTCCGAAGAGAGAGAGAGAGAGAGAGAGAGAGAGAGAGAGAGAGAGAGAGAGAGAGAGAGAGAGAGAGTTTTTACATGCGGATGTTATATACGATTGTAAATGTCATAATCCGCTAGATTTCGTGTTATTTTCCTGAATACTTTGAACGATTGTTCTTCGGGTCTTTAAATCCGTGTGAATATTTGTTATCAACAGTTTCAGGCTTGAGTTCACAGAATGATAATATCTTTGACGTCAAGATTTCGGTTGGTGATTAGCTCAGATACAACGTCACTGCAAGGAGTCGCGTGGTCAAAAACACTAAAAAAGTTAGAAATCTCGTCAATCGTAATTGATCGAAATGACTTATTGAGTGTATAAGGTCACTTCAAAGTTGATAATACCCGGGGCCACCTAAAATCGAGAAATCTTATTGCAATTATTTAATTAACCAGACATTGAACAGTTGATGAGCAATAAATGTGCATGTGACGAGGGATCCATTGAACGCACCACACAGAATACACATTGTCAGAATCATACTTCAAAGCCTTGATAGTCTTGTAATGCTTCTATGTTTCCCGATTTTTAACATTCTTAACTGATTACTCTAAAGGTTTTTCTTTTGGATTTCTTGTCTTTTCAGGTATTGGTTTAGATAAAAGTGTTTAGTTGGTCATCCTTATGCCAGCCTTCTCATTCGATATGAGAAAAAACAGAGGATTTTAATTAAACCGGAAAACTGATTTTTTTCGTCGATAAATGTCATGATTAAAAGTCTCTTAAAACTCTAGATTTTTTTCTTGAAAAAAGACAGAACAGGAAATGGTGCCTCACTGTGACAAAGCCGGTATTTACTTCAAGTTAAAAAACAAAAATAACTGCTATCTTTGGATTACATTGTGTTTACGTGGCAGTGACTTTATCGCTTGCAACCTTGGGTTAACGATAAACATCGTTTGCCTTTATTTATAGCAGCTTACAGAAAAGTCTGAAAAAAGAGATAATTCTTTTTTATCTGTGGCTGCTACATTCATCTGATATGGAACCTGAACATATTCAAAAGCGCATTCTTTGATATGGAAAAAAAAAAGTACTTCATTTTTAAACAGAGTAGATACTCTTCCGACTAACGGCGTGAGCATTCTGACCCACCTGTTGTATTCTGATAACACTGAAATTTTACAGAGATACAGCTGTTATTCATAACAACTTTTGTAACTCTGTTACTTCAGTTACGTCATTTTAAAAAAAACTGAAGTATTTTTTATAAGTTGAAGTTTGTAAGTGGAATATTTCCATCTATAAGTTTCAGTTTCTTTGATCTGAATAGTGGTATACAGAAGTGAGTGGTGTTTTTAGGCATCTACGTTATAGTACATATGACATGCATATTCTTCATGGCAACCTCTGATGTCTCATAAAACACTTTCCTACGATGGAACAAATTACTGCTGTGAGAAAATGTACTTCATATATATGACATTATTCTTAGAAGCAAAACAATTATTTACTTACATTTCTTTCCTTTCCAGTTCGTGACTTCTGCGCTAGTTGACGATGGCAATACTTCGGATTTTCCTCTCTGCTGACCACCTGAAAGGAGGCAGGAACCAGAATCCTATAGGATCTTGCTGAAAGCTGACTGCCTTCCAAGGAACCTTCCAACAATCCTTGCCAAGTCACAGCTGATTTGACAAAAGATTTCACAAAAATACTCCAACATTCATGACATCCATATTTCTTGAAGGGAAGGTTTTGCAAACATGGTGCTTATGTAAGATAACTATTCATCATTCATCATCATTATCATTCATCTTTGTGTTTTCATCGGCACTGGGATCTGTCACAACGTGAGATATGCATGGGAAAAAATGTATTTCGAATTATGCAAAGTTTTAAACAAGAATGTTGTGCGGAAACTTTACACGATTATCTTACATTAACTTCTCTGTGATTTTACTGTGTAATAGAGTCTTCTATCTTAGGAGATCTTTATTATTATGACATAGGATAGGGTAGATGTAAGTAGAAATTATAAGGCATTTAGTTTGTAGTGTGCACTGAAGTGTGCAACTGATAAGACTTGACGAGCCAAGTGAACGAGCACAAATGTTAACTATTTATCCGGGTACTTGCTAAGGAAAATAAATGTTTCTTAATAGATTTTATCATCATTAACTTCTTATTTACCTGTCCCCTCTCGCCTTGCTTGTTTTTCATTATTCACACTGGGTAAAACGTAATTTTAACAAGAGTTGCTGTAGTTGGCAACGAATGCATAAATTTACCCAGTCGGTTACAGAAAATGGAACTTGAAATGGAGAACAAAGAAAATTAAATTTCTCCAAATTTCAGCAAGTGTCTTTTTACTTAATCGTTTAGGGTCGTGTTTGCCAACAAAATACTTTGGTCGTAGCTTATTAAAGGCAGTTTGGAAGTTCGGCTGTCGAACTTTTGCGGCTTTATGGTCAAAATGGTAAGCTGTAGAATTTTCCCAATTTAGTGTTCAGTAATCGACTTGTGTGGCCTAACGTTGTGTCCTTTCCTCTTGATCGCTGCTAGGGTTCTCAAGGGCAGAAGTGACGAAACCTGATTTTGGGTAAGTAAAATGAGTTGTCCTCGTTATTTATAGGTTATTGATCATTAGGACTGGTGGAAAGTACATCGTTATCATCCTTGATTGTTCTCGAAAGATTTTTGTCATTGGTTGGTCCATACGGCGGGTCCTAACTGTTTGTGTTGCAGTTGACAGCTTTATAGAGTAATTTGTCCATCCATGTCATAAACAGGACAATCTTATCAGCATCGTAAGCCCCTGGCAAAGCAATGCGTTGAGGCCTTATCTTCCAAGGTACGAGAAGAGCAATGTAAACAATCATTAGAATTAAACTCATTAATTTAATGGTGATTTTAAAAAAATTGTTGCTAGTTCTTGGGGGCGATTAAAGGTATCAAGAACAAAGTTGAATTAACCGACACAGTGGTGCTGAATGTAGTGAGAACCACTAACTTATTAAAAACACTTGTTTGCCCAACAATAAAAAGTTGCATCGGTCAAGCGTTAAGTTGCTTAAGTAATGAGAACAGGTTTACAGTCTACAACTGTGGTTGCTAACCACCTTCGGTGGAGGGACCCGAAAAAAAGAATGAAATAAATTTTTTCCTAGGCTTTTGACAAGTTAGTCCATAACAAGATTACCAAACTTTGATAAGGAAAACTTATATTTATCGTTCATGAGGCAAGATAAATTAAACTATCCGAAGATTTCGTTACTGGAGTGGATAAAGTGAAGCAATGAGATAAATATGACCCGAGTTATAAGTAAGTAGATCTGAATTCAGACACCAACGTATTTCAACGCATTTCTCAGGGTCTTTCTTTGTCCACGCTTTGCTTACAGTTGTAACCGAAATAATATAGTTTGAATGATAAATTTTATGTTGTCTTACTTCTACAATACACCCTTTTTTTTATAGTAAATGTGTAAGTGTACGGGTCAGTATATTGTGCTTAGTTTTTGTTACATGAATCTTGACGCCTGGGTTACGGTGATAGTTAACGACAACTTTAGGTAACTAATATTACAGAGGTGCATTACTTATGAAAATTTATAGTATAACAATATAAATGATTTCCTTATTTTGTCATATTAGTGAAATTGGGGTGCTGATATCAATTTAAGGATTAAACGTAACACTTTCTATCGTTGCATGCTGTTGATTATAAGGTGATGATTTTATGACGACGCTGATACGGAAGGCTTTATATTACAGTATATTAGAGAATCAGCGGTTGAAGTTCACCGGTCCTGGTCGTTTCAGGTATAAGTCATTTAGGCCGTAACACCCAAAACAACGTAAGACGTTGTTTATGGTATTTACCATTATTTTATGTTTTACGTATATCCCCAAGGGGTTGGTACTAAACACCAAGGCCAAGAGATACAAGGTCTACCCAGTGGGGTGGAGTCGCCTCCCACCTTGGGTAACCACGTAGGCGATGACTTATCTCAGCGGTGCCTGCTCATTACGACAATTCACTTGCTGATGCAATATCACGGGTAAGATATTTAAAAGTTGCCGAGTTACGTTCCGAAACGGTAATATTGCAAATGCACTAGATAACGTTTTTTTTTTTTTTTTTTTTTTAGAAAACAATCCATTATATATGTGAGCAAACTTAGTCTAAAGGGTTACCCAGTGAGCATAATCTTCATCGCAAGTTCAGAAAACCAGGTTTTGTTGTTTGGATGAATCTGTGAAAAACGTTGTCTTTGTACTTGCTGTTATAGAATGATGAGTTCTTTGTTTATCCATACAAATATTAAGGTATCCATTCACATGTGTAAACATACGGAATATGTATTGTCTTTAGTTTCGAATCTGCGGAATCCAGTTTTATTCCTATTTTTCATTCTTTCTCCAGTATTTGTAAAGTTATTAAATCTATTTATGCAATAGCGTATTAAATTCTTATGTTTAAACTTTAAATAGATAAATGTACCACTTGCATAGGAATGTTGTTTGTAATTTCAAGGCTCGGCTTAAAATTTTTATCGTTAGCATGGCAACTACATTTTCTTATAGAGGTCATAATTACCTTTAAAGAAAATGTAAATAAGTGTTCTTATAGAGGTCATAATTACCTTTAAAGAAAATGTAAAGGGTTCTTATGGAGGTCATAATTACCTTTAAAGAAAATGTAAATAAGGGTTCTTATAGAGGTCATAATTGCCTTTAAAGAAAATGTAAAGGGTTCTTATAGAGGTCATAATTACTTTTAAAGAAAATGTAAAGGGTTCTTATAGAGGTCATAATTACCTTTAAAGAAAATGTAAAGGGTTCTTATAGAGGTCATAATTACCTTTAAAGAAAATGTAAATAAAGGTTCTTATAGAGGTCATGTTTATCTTTAAAGTTGGTTCTTATAGAGGTCATAATTACATTTTAAAGAAAATGTAAATAAAGGTTCTTATAGAGGTCATAATTACCTTTAAAGAAAATGTAAATAAAGGTTCTTATAGAGGTCATAATTACCTTTAAAGAAAATGTAAATAAAGGTTCTTATAGAGGTCATAATTACTTTTAAAGAAAATGTAAATAAAGGTTATTATAGAGGTCAGACTACCTTTAAAGAAAATGTAAATAAAGGTTCTTATAGAGGTCATAATTAAAAAGAAAATGTAAATAAAGGTTCTTATAGAGGTCATAATTATTTAAAGAAAATGCAAATTGTTGTTCTTATAGATTTAATTACCTTTTTAAAGAAAATGTAAAGGGTTCTTATAGAGCTCATAATTACCTTTAAAGAAAATGTAAATAAGGGTTCTTATAGAGGTCATAATTGCCTTTAAAGAAAATGTAAATAAGTGTTCTTACAGAGGTCATAATTACCTTTAAAGAAAATGTAAAGTGTTATGGGTAACTTAGTAAAACTGGCAGAGTTGCTGCAGCTTTGCTCGGAAAGTCTATCAGTACTTTTAATTGTTTATCTTTCGTTGGTTTAAATACCATACACATTTTACAAAATAAAACTAGTAAGTAATTAAGATGGTAATCAAAACTGTTACCTATTACAGAATTGCGAATGTTTAAGTAATTTGGAATAGAAATTATCTGTTATTTCGACTCGAACAACAACAGTAAATTTGTGAGAGGTGCTAAAAAAGAGAGCAGGTGGAAATATACTGCTATTTTATTGATGTTGTTGTCTTAGATTTAGCTGGTTTGAAAAGCATGATGATAGCTCTTGAGAGCATTTTGGTAATGGTTTATTGAGAGAGCAGGCCGCTTATAAAGCGGCGTGCGGACAAGATACAAAGACATACAATAGGATACAAGTGACCCGAGGTCAGTTGTTCTCAGTGTGAAACAGGACAAGTAAATACAAATATGTAAAAATAAAATTACAAGAATGGACACAATAATGTTCTGACACATGTACAACGTAAACAGGCACAAATGAATAAGTAACAGGTACAATTTTACGTAGATAAAATAATGGCTATTTAGCATGACCTAAGTTCATGGGAAAGGCACCGTAGAAAACGGGAGGTTCACTATAGAAAACCCATTGAGCGGGGACTATACAAATTCAACAGTTGTGGGACAATGTTTGACTATGGTGGTTTCCAGGCAATTTCCATAGGAAAAAACCTGATTTCTATAAAAATAAAGAGTTGAAATAAACATGACAACCGGTGAAACTGAATAAAATTTTCCAGCACTGAGATCATGCCAAAGATGATGCAGAAAATCAGAGTCGAGAATTGAAAGCCAAATGATCTGATAAAAGGTTGAAATGGCTATGGCTTCCAGACAGAAAATCTCTCAAATTCTTTTGACAACTAGTCTTGTTAGACAAATGGGTCATAGTATATAACGTAATCATTATTCTAGATCCAATAAGATCTAAAAAGCTGCCAGTGGAGCTCAGACAATATAGGGGTAATCGTACCCTGAGGAGCGATACCCTTCGCTAATCTTGCTGCTCTGCTTAGGATATTTTGCAAAGTCTCAAGTTACTCTCTCGTCCAACTTCAAGCGCCATATTATTTTGTCTTTATTTTTTTTCTGGCTACTAATTGTTGTTGGTGTGGGAATGTGTCTGCCTGCTGGTTTAACTTATTTATGAAGTTCTTAATTTGTTTCATTGTTTTAAATACGTACACATCATTCTGTAGGTATGCGTTTTGAATAAAAATAATAAAAATGATAAAAATAATAAAAATAAAAATAAAATCATAAAAATAATAAAAATAGTAAAGATAATAGATAATAAATAATAAATAGTAGATAATAAATAATTAATAATAATGGGCCGTTCAAAAATTAACACCATGGGAAGGAGGGTGGGTGGGTGGGTTGGTATGATGAAGTGTTATGGGTGTGACAGTGGGGGGAGGGGGGCCGGTGTGAAGTCATAGGTTACATAACATTTCCAGATTTATTTCCCTTTGTTTCTTTTGGAAAAAATGTAACTACAGAAGGACAAATGAGACAGTAAGGATTCTGCAATAGACTTTTATTGTATTTTAATAATATTGAGAATATGGTATTTAATTTTTTTTGCCTACCCTTGTTTGTACTCAAACATTTTGTACTATAGATATTACATAACATAGAGCTCCAACATTCTCTTATTTTATGCATAAATATGACTTTTAAGAACATTTTAATTTAAAATTTGTGATTTTATTATAACATATAAGTATTAAGAAAAACTTAAAGGTAATAGTTTCCAGGCATTAGGCTAGACTTTAATATATTATTGCATTAAAAAAAGGAAACATATTAATTGGGGTGGGGGCTACCAGCTGATGTTACATAATTTCCTAGGCGGGGGTGGGGTGTGTGGACACGTCATGAGGCGTGACAAGGAGGGAAGTGGGGGTCAAAATTACCAAAAAAAGTGTTACGTAATTTTTGAACGGTCCTAATAATAATAATAATAATAATAATAATAATAATAATAATAATAATAATAATAATAATAATAATATAGTTTACTTCCGATAACTAATGTTGAACACTGGGAAGCATTCCAGTCGTATTTTGAGCCTTTATTTCCGACCTAGAGCAAATATCAGGTCATACATAGGCCTATGTGTAAATATCCGAGGCATTGAAAAAAAAAATTTCATTTTTTAAAGACGCGAGGGCACATGAACTATAGTTTCCTACACTGTAACTTTTAAAATGAGATAAAAACACTTCGATGAAAATCACAGCAGGAAGAACATTTTATGGGATGGGGAGACACTGAAAATATCCCTGTAATTTCAGCATTGCTCAAATATCTTTATTACAGAATGGAAACTTTGGTTCTCGGAAATTTCTTCGCAGCGATCAAAATGTTTTCAGTGTCTCTCCATTGAATTGTTCTTGATCAGCATATACACACAATTGTTTAATTGCTGTTTTTAGACGAAACTTATTGTATTTGATGGTATTTTCTTACTTGGATCATAAAAAATGCTATTTTTCTAAAGTAGCTAAATTTGCTGGACGGTTACCGGCGGCTGCATTTTGCGGTCCTTGATTTCAGGCGTCAGTGAACTGCGCAGGGCAGGCAACCTCAGTCTGTTTGGAATTGCTTGAGGGTGTTAGATAGTCACTTGGAATTCGTTTGAGTTTTCATATCTTTGTGTGTATTGGAAAGTTGATTTGTGATATTAGATTCAATTTATGGGTACTTCATTTAAACTGGTGAGTAAATTAAGAGCTTTAAGAAGTTACGGAAATTTCAGCGTTAATTGATAACAGGTTTGAAGAGTACCATGGGCCAGTGCTTGCAACGTGTTTGATATTAAACGGCTGGTTTTTGGTCGTAACTTCAATTATGAGAATGAATTGTAAGCATTTAAAGATCTGTAGTAGGTTTAACCATGACCGAATAACGTGAATACCAACGGCTCGTTGATTTGGACCAAGCAACCGAAAATTTCCTCTGTACGTAGCCTCCAGTCAGGTAGACTGTTAGGCTAGGACTCGAAAATTCTCAGTATTTTCTGTGTTTTTGTAAGGCAGCTGTGCGGTCTGCAGCTTGTGGAATCTTAATTGAGTCATTTTGAGAACATTTACGTGCCATAAGGACGCCAATATAATTCTGTGCTCCTCCTAGAACCGTTACAAATGAGTGAGTGGTGAAACATGGCTAAACATTCACTGTTGACCATCACTGGGAGACTACAACGGTTGAAATGGAGAAACGAGAGCGAGAATCATTATGGAGCTAAATGTTTTAATTGGAATTTATAATAGTTTGAGTAGCAAACCTCAGTTGTACTTAAGGTGTACAGTACACTTATTCCTTACCCTACCGATTCCCTAAATCGAATAATTATGGTATACCACAGAGTGTAAAGAAGGGTATTTGTGTGGGGCTGGGGATGGGATGATTAGCACCACCAATAGTATGCCGAAATATGCTTAAGCCATATGTAAATCCTTTCAGTATAAAATATATGGATGTACTTAAATCACAAAAAATCACAAGACAAATTAATGTCAAGACAAAAATTAATAAAGCAGGCCATGCCTCAGTAGAAATCACCAAATAACTTGGCCTAACTTAACCTAGGCTATAGCAATCTACCTGACCTGGGTGCTCTCCCCCATTCTCATGAATGTCCCTCCTACCCTAAAAATTGCGCCAGAAGTACTTGTTTTAACATCCAAACCTAACCTTGCTGAACCAAAACTAACAAAACCAAAACTAGGGTTGCAGCCAACTAGGTTACCACCAACTTAACTTTTCTTGCACTTACCTGCCTAATTAAAGTTTCTATGCAAGCTTAATTAACTTGGACTGAATGGGTTGTCCGTTGACTTGGACTAAATGCGCTGTCATGTGTTGTGCCTTTCAAGAGGACTAGCATAGGCTATTTTCAGGATCATGGTAACATTTGTTACAGTGTGCATTGACAAACTACAATTGGCTTTGTGTCAGTGCATATTTGTTCAGAAAAAAATAACACTGGTTGCAGTGACATTGCCGTTTTACTAGGCAAACTCCCCAAATTTTGTTGGTTAATTGTTTGAGCAGTAAAGGGAGGTAGCGATAACATAGGTAATATCTAAAACTGACCCAGTTTCCATGAACTATTTTTTAAAAACACAATGTAAAATTTTTGGTTTTTACATTTGGGGCATTAGTATTTACAAGGATATATGCTAACCTAACTTCACTTTCTTTAAGCGACGACACCTTACTTGGCCCAGAGGATTATTCTGAAGTTAGAAGTACAGGTGCATCAAGCTGGATATCATGGGAAATTAGTGCATCCTTAGGCACAGTGGAATTGCATCCTTAGGCTCAATAATGGACTTGCATCCTTAGGCTCAATAATGGACTTGCATCATCCTTAGGCTCAATAATGGACTTGCATCATCCTTAGGCTCAATAATGGACTTGCATCATCCTTAGGCTCAATAATGGACTTGCATCCTTAGGCTCAATGTCCATCCTTAGGCTGGCACAATAATGGAATTGCATCCTTAGGCTGGCACAATAATGGAATTGCATCCTTAGGCTGGCACAATAATGGAATTGCATCCTTAGGCTAGCACAATAATGGAATTGCATCCTTAGGCTAGCACAATAATGGAATTGCATCCTTAGGCTGGCACAATAATGGAATTGCATCCTTAGGCTGGCACAATAATGGAATTGCATCCTTAGGCCGGCACAATAATGGAATTGCATCCTTAGGCTGGCTCAATAAGGCAATTGCATCCTTAGGCTCAACAATGGAATTGCCACCTTAGGCTCAACAATGGAATTGCCTCCTTAGGCTCAACAATGGAATTGCCTCCTTAGGCTCAACAATGGAATTGCACCCTTAGGCACAAAGTCTAGAGTTGGACTACTTGAAGAAACTGCAGGCCTACTCTTTTGGGGAATTTATGCTTGAGGGAAATTAAAGTAACCCTACAACCCATTATCAAAAAGTAAGGGCAAAATATGCTGCCTACCTTAGTTTGAATTGGTGCTGCAACAAATCTTAAATAAATGTATATAATATCCCATTTCGGGAATTTTTGTTTAGCATTTTTTCGATATAAGCCCTGAGCATCTTATTTCATACAACTTATCAATCATTTTGATGAAGTAATTTACCACAACAGTGTAGGTAAAAACAAAAAACTGCGAGCAGTATGCAATATTCTTTTATTCCCACAGACAAGAAAATCTCCCATCTACATTTCTAACTATATAGAGTTATCTGATGTAGATGGATTTTGTTACTGTCCCCACCGCATACAGCTTGATGTATCATTTGTCTTGCCTATACTGGTCCATTGTTAATAGTCAGTCGTACATATATAAATTTCATATGGGTTGAGTACTGTAGGGTTGAGTACTGTAGGGTTGAGTACTGTAGGGTTGAGTACTGTAGGGTTGAGTACTGTAGGGTTGAGTACTGTAGGGTTGAGTACTGTAGGGTTGAGTACTGTAAAGTGCTTCAGGCCCTGAAATGGTTCCTTAAGTTGTTCTTTAAATGTATCTTAGCTTTGGGTGAAGGTGGTTATAGGTCAGAGAACTCTGCTTCAGTGGTGATCTTTTGCCCACCGCGTACAGTTTGCTGAGTACTACTTTATAGTAGGTAGGTTTAATTAGTAACACCTGAAACTGCAGGGTTGAGTACTTTTGGCTTAAAATGCTGATAAGTGTACTCTGCTTCAGTTACACTGAGAAGAGGTTTTAATCCAGTATTAGTCTGGTGTTGATAATAGTAACTTATAAACCACTTTATCAGTATGATTTGCTTTGCCATCAATATGATTTGGTCCTTTTTTTCACAAATGTTATATGGTTTGAAGTATGGAATAGGTGATTTTTTAGGCGTGTATTAATTTTGAATCTGCCTATTTCTCCACAGTTATGGGAATCGCTATTTTAAACTAGACAACTTTTGGATATTCCCAGATCCCATACGTCCTTAAATTTTCATTTATGATGATCAGTATTGTTGTCTAATGCTTATGCATTGATTGACTTAAAACAAATAATTTGGTGCCAGAGTTCTTGACATCAGTAGCAAATGTAAAGCCAAAGTACCCCATACACAAAAGCAATATTAGCTGTAATGCCCACTCTTAATCTAGATATATGAATACCCAATTTTAGCTAAAGACAGTCTCTACAGACTATATTGCACTTGGCTATTACAGGTCAGCTTGTCTGAATAAATATAGACTTAAGATTTGGCTAGCTAGCTTACAAATGCTACAGACTAGCTTGCTATACAAATACAGGCTACAGATTTGGGCTAGCTTGCTATACAAATACAGGCTACAGATTTGGGCTAGCTTGCTGTACAAATATAGACTTAAGACTTGGGCTAGCTTGCTGTACAAATATAGACTTAAGACTTGGGCTAGCTTGCTGTACAAATATAGACTTAAGACTTGGGCTAGCTTGCTGTACAAATATATTCTTAAGACTTGGACCAGCTTGCAAAACAAATAGACTGCAGACTTGGTCTGCTTGCTATAGACTTAAGACTTGGGCTAGCTTGCAAAACAAAGATAACAGACTTTAGCTAGCTTGGATTACTACTACTTTGCGGATTTCACTGACGTTTTATGCATGATCCTTTTCATATAACGTACTGCCTTTACTTTAGGACTTGCAAACAGTGAGTAATTTACCTTGCACAGAATATATATATGGTTTGCATTAGAGCTGTAGAATTGTTTTGGCATTAGTGTTTTGCTTTGTCCTTTTAACCATTTTAGTTTATAATATAGTTAGGGTGGTTATTTATAGTACATCAGTCTAGGTCAGGCTGAGCGCTCTGCACTCCTTCCTTCACACTTTCCGTTGTGTGGCATTGTTAGGACAGTGGGGTATTAATGGATTACAAAACATTTTGTTTTAATTTTTATTGTATACAGTGGGTCTAGGTTTAAAATGAAAGTAACTTGTTAACAGCTGAGAGCTTTTATTAAACTCTGGTGAGTGAAAGCTTGAAATTTTTTAGAGTTTGATTACTTTTTGTAAAGTTTAGTAACTTCGTTGGTGTGGCATATCTGGAACACTTCTTGTTCATATACAGTAATAGTGAGGTTTCTTGGCAAATAGGATTTACATTTTTCAAAAGATTAATAAAAACACAGATTTATACAGTTTACTACTGATCTGCAGTCTTCAAGAAAAACTTGAAGTTTTTATATCTGGAGTAAAAGGGAAATACAAATGAAAACATGGAAAGATGAACTGAAGGTCTGGCCTATCAAAACAAGAGTTTCTGTTCAGAATCTTATATCCTCAAGTACGTTGGGGATGCTTTTGGAATATTTAGCAACGCTTAACAAAACCATTTTGCCATCAGTTATGCACTAGTACAATTCCTATAAAGTGTCATTTTTTTGTCATACGGTAAATTTAAATGGTAATTTGTTTTTGGCATTTTATTGCACTGTTGCAACATACCCACTGGCTTGCTTTAAATTTTTGTAGTTTCAAATGTACAGTGAGACACGGAATTAATTTCATATATTTTTTTCAGAGACTAAAAAGCATGAAGGGAAGTAACTCGACTGGAAACTCGGGCAGATGTATATCCATCGACCTACCCAGTCCTTTAGTTTTGGATGATGATGATCATAAATGTAAGTTTTCACTAGCATTATTTGTGTAGTGTTTTTGGTACAGAGGATCGAGATGATTGTATAGATCGAGATATACAGTGTCATCTAACAGTTGTATAGATTTTTGTATAGATTTCAAATAGCCCATCTGACTGTCAACAATGTCTATATTTTCTTACTATATTATTATTGATCAGGTGGAAATTTAAAGTCTCGTTACTGTTCAGGAGTTGAGAAAATGAACGAGGGTAACTATTAAGTTAAATTTTGCCGAATGAAATCTGCATCGTTACCAAAGACACGTATAAACATAACTCTTGCTTATAAAACCTGGAAGGTAAGATGGAGCCGGTCATTGCCTTGCGATAAGGAACGCATGGTAGAATATAATTAGAAATAAATGTTTCGGTTCTAAGTAAGGTATATGTCCATTTTGTTTAAGCATTGACTTAAAGTTGCCATAATGTCAGGCTGCCATGTGCGTGAGTTTTTAGGTTTTCTGCTTATTAAATGCATTGCCCTTTTGAAATTACTAGTGTCGTATTTGGTATCATGAAAAGTTACTAATCGTCTGTTTGTTTCAACATATTGGCTTGTTGGTATAGAATTTGAATGCACTGAGTATAATTTATAACATCAGCATTACTTTTGCATTGCCAATGAATAACAAAATTGACAAATTTCCATGCAACTGACTGTATAATTGCTTTTCCTGTGTCAGTCACCCATTAGGAAAATCTATAAAATGTAAAGTCCTGTACATTTTCCTAAGTGCATAAGTAATGTTTCCTTAAATTCTCAGGTATTAGCCAGCGTTTGTCCTATTAATTTTCTTGTCCTTTTAGGATGATGGCCGTAAATGAAGGATTGAGAACCCAAGCCTGTAAGAAGAGGAATTTTTGACACTTTACAAGATTCAAAAGAAGGTTAAAAAAAAATGTTCAAAAAAAGGTAAGTTTTTTGTTCCTTCGACTTAAGCCAGTGAGCCCACTCGAGTTGCTATGAAGATAGCACTGGTTTATTATAGGTTGCACCGATTACCACTCGTGTTGGATTCAACTTCACTGGAACTGGTAGCACCGATTACCACTCGTGTTGGATTCAACTTCACTGGAACTGAAGGAAAAATGTTTAATGAATTAGCGGTTCAGATTTCAGAATATGGGAAGGTAAACTGGTAACATGGTTACGTATGTAACAGATGGCATGTATAATGTTCAACATTGATTTAGTAACATTTGTCTTATAAATGTGGTTTGTCAAAGAATTTGTGCTGATGAAATTTATAAGGAAATAAGCAAGGTTCTCTCTCTCTCTCTCTCTCTCTCTCTCTCTCTCTCTCTCTCTCTCTCTCTCTCTCTCTCTCTCTCTCTGTCAAGTTGTGGTTGTCGTCTCGAATTTTTCCTTACTTGTGTGTCAGTCTATTTACAAGTTTCTTTTCGTCACTCACGTAAGTTATTTTTAAATAAGTCATTATTGATGCCTATTAGTTTTATGGGATGCTTAGAAGACCTTAAAACGGATATACTTTCTAACTTGACTGTTTTAAGTCAAAACATGAAGCTGATTTTATATTATTTTTCAGAGACAGACTGCGTGAAGGGAAATGAAGTCCATTAGCATATCTGGCAGATGGAAAGCCATTGATACATATGACTATTTATTTGGTGGCTGACTGTTAAATGTAAGCTTGTTTTGTTGATCACTTGATTATTTGTTCAATACACTGGATTTTTTTCTTGATCATTTAAGGATTAATATTAATTAAGCTCTCTTGGTCACTTAAGGATTTTTTGTTGATTTTATTGAAATCTATTCTTAATCACTTAAGGGTTGTTTGCTTAATTGAATGTTTTGGACAATTGATATTTTGGATACAGGGAAGGGGGAGAGATGCTTATGCAGTTCAAAATATTGAGTACAATTTAACTGGTGCTCAGTAATGGCCCATCTAAAAGTAAACGTGACTTCTAGTAGCCGCCTTAATTATTTCGTTTTAGATTGATCTTTTGTGCACATTTAAACTGGGGGGAAAAATCAGAAACTAGAAAGTTATTGATATCAAAGTATGAAATAGTTTCATTAAGTCTACTTGGTTCATGAATACGGAAAGGTTGTATGCTACCTCTTATCTGATAATAGAAAGCTCGTTTATGCTTGCAGTTTCAGTTTAACTCAAATTTTAGGTTTTCCCTCAATTTAGGAAGAACACAGTCTAGTCGATCAAGCCAAGTTGTCTAAATATTAAGTCACATTATTTCTTTCAGGTTGATTTTCAGCGCCATTCAATGTGAACAAGAAAAGGAGTCCATTGAAAGCTCTACATGAAGGGTTTAAGAAAACAGCAAAACGGCCAATGAATAGTACAAGTTTACTGAAAAGAAAGGAAGAGACAAAAAAATGATAGTCCTGAAGTCGTCGTCCTACTTTCCCTGTGAGGTTTTAAAAACATTGCATCGTCATTATCGTTGCAATCTCTCTTGTCGACCTTCGTTTTGCCGCTATCGTTGGAGTGGTTAGGTTATTCATGGAGTCTTCGATCAGGTTGCTGTTCTTGGTGTACAGATGTGTCATGTTTTCTTAAGCCTCATAGTCCGGGTTAAATATATATCAAACTTTTCAATTTCACCTTAAACCTCCCTATTTCACCTGTATATCACCTTTAAACATTCCAATTTGACCCTAAACATTCCAATTTGACCCTAAACATTCCAGTTTGACCTTGAATATCAGTTACAACAAACCATAATCATATAAGAGAAGATAATCAGTTTGATAAAATTCAGTTTGACCTAAAATTCCAGTTTGCTTATGTTTCTAATATGTCCAACAAACCATAATCATATAAAGGCCCATTAAAGAGGCTTATGTTCCTATATGTTCCAATGTCCTCCTCAGTTCCCATCAAATGCTACTTATAAGTATCTATAAGTAGCAGGCTGCTTTCACTCTGTCTCTGGCAATTTGCAAGGGACACTTTAAGGTACTGCTTTCTGGAACCTCTTTTTCTGGTGACTCTGAGGTTGATCTGTATCGTGGATTTCCTACTGCCTTCTCTAACTATTTATAAAACTTAACAAGGCAATAATAGTGTTTCTGGGTCAATACGATCCCCAACTTTCTCCATCTAATGACTTGTTAGCTCTGGTTTGACTCTTTTTGGATATTCCAAGTAGCTGCTGGTTTGTTGGAACATCTTGACAGGACACGTTGTTGCTGTTGATTTAGTTTCTCATATTGCTAGCTGCTTCTCTTTGAATTGTCACTTAATTTTTTGTGGTCACTTTCCTACTGTGGTGAATCCTTTAGATCCCACATCTCAAATATGATTCTGGTTGTTTTCTGGAGTCGATTTTCTGGTTCAGCCATTCTTTTCCCCTCCTACAAAACATGTTGGTGTTCATCGCTTTAATATTCTTTAACTTTACTCAACTGGTTGTGTTGGAACATGTTCGTTTATCTTTTTGTTACACATTTTGATGTTTGCCAATTTGATGTAGCATGACACTATTCTTGTCCTCATTATTTGCCTCTGTTATGCTTTATCTTGACAGTTGAGCATTCACAGCAGTTCACTTTCTTGTCAGTGAAAAAGTTTTAAGTGTCGTCACCTTTTTAGGTCGTTTAAATATTTGATCTTGCCGCCTTCATAGGAAATATCTTTGGTTATGTTTGTTTGAGAGTTGTTGCTTCTATTGTTGATTAGTGCTTTCTTGATCCCATTCTGAGAGTTAAGTGAATTCATTACTTATGTCCGATGCTTCACCTGTTGCTGTTCTAATGTTCATCTGTTATGTTTCTGGGCTTAAAATGTTCTTTTTTTACTCTTAAAGTTTTGTTTCGAACTGTTACCTTAATTGGAACTGTTGCGGAGACACTATTGATGGTCCGATATTCTCAAGTAGCTTTTTGTTGGTTTCTTGAACTATATGAAATGTATCTTGACTGCTGTAGACAGCAGTTCAGATTTGTTGAAAAAATGTTGATTTAGTTTCTCATATTGCTAGCTGCTTTTCTGATCTCTTAGACTTTTCCCGTACTTTTTGAATATGTCATTTTAGGTTTTTGTGGATATTTTCACTTTGCCTTCTGTAGGTGCATTCTTGTTTAGATGGATGCTTTTTTGATGTTTGGAGCAAAATTTGAGTTCTTGCAGAAGTACTTGACTTTTAGTTCAGCATTCCAAATACGTTTCGATTATGTTTGTAATTTTCTGTTTGAAGAACTTTTAGTCTCTTGTTGGTTTCTGAAGGTTCTTGTTCCAGCATTCTTTTTCCTGTTCCAGCAGTTTTTAAAATACTTTTCTGAATTTTTGTTTTTTTTTATTTCTTACCCAGCATTTTTTCTTTGTTCATGAATTTCTTGTTAACTGTTCTTTTTCAGCATTTTAGTTCTTTTTTTGAATTTCTTGTTCTTAGTGAAGTCAACTTGTTCTTACCAGTTCGTTGTCAATTTCTGTGATTACATGTTCTTACTAGTTTTTTTTGTTGTTCCATTTTGATGTTTGTTTATGAACCTCTTGTTCTTACAAGTTTTTTTAATGAATTTCTTGTTCTAGCCATTTTCTGAATTTCTTGATCTAGTTATTCAGTTCTGTTCTGAATTTCTTGTTCTAGTTCTCGAAGTTCTGTTCCTGAATTTCTTGTGCCAGTTTTGTTCTGTGATTGAAGTTCTACAAATTTCTTGTTCTAGTGATTCAGTTCTTTGAAATTTCTTGTTCTATGATTTTGTTCTGAACTATTCTTCGAAGTTCTGTTTGACTTCAGTGAAGTTCTCTGAGTTTCTTCTTCTAGCATTCATAGGAAGTTCTGTTCTGAATTTGGTTCTTGTTCTAGTGATTCGAAGTTCTGTTCTGAAGTAATTTCTTGTTCTGTTCCCAGTGAAGAACTGTTCTGATTCTTGTTCTTGTTCCAGTTTCATTCTAGTGAATAGTTCTTTCTGAGTTCTTGTTCTTGATTCCAGTTCTGAATTTCTTGTTTATGATTCAGTTTTTCTGAGTTTCTTGTTCTAGTGATTCGAAGTTCTGTTCTGAATTGTTCTAGTGATTCAGTTTGTTTAGTTTCCAGCAGTTTCGAAGTTCTGTTCTTTTCTTAATTGGAAGTTCTGTTCTGAGTTTCTTGTTCGTGATTCCCTGTTCTGAGTTTCTTATTCTAGTGATTCAGTTCTGTTCTGAGTTTCTTGTTCTAGTGATTTTTGTTCTGAGTTTTCTTGTTCTAGTGATTCGAAGTTCTGTTCTGAGTTTCTTGTCCAGTGATTCTACACAGTTCTGTTCTGAGTTTTCTTGTTGTAGTGATTACAGTTCTGTTCTGAGTTTTCTTGTTCCAGTGATTCTGAAGATCTGTTCTGAGTTTCTTGTTCTTGTTCAGTTCTGTTCTATTTCTTGTTTAATGAAGTTTTTCTTGTTCTAGTAATTTGAAGTTCTGTTTAACGAAGTTCTCTTCCTGAATTTCTTTCTAGTGATTGAAGTTTAATTGGAATTTCTTGTTCTAGTGATTAGAATATCTTCCAAGTTCTTTTCTGAATTTCTTGTTCTAGTTATTCGAAGATCTGTTCTGAGTTTCTTGTTCTAGTGAAAGTTCTGTTCTGAATTTCTTGTTCTAATGATTCAAGTTCTGTTCTGAGTTTCTTGTTCTAGTGATTTGAAGTTTGTTGAATTTCTTGACTGTTTCTTGTTCTTAGTGATTCAAGTTCTGTTCTGAATTTCTTGTTCTAGTGATTCGAAGTTCTGACTTGAATTTCTTGTTCTTAGTGATTTGAAGTTCTGTTCAAAGAATTTCTGTTCTTTCTTCTAGTGTTCTGTTTGTTTAATTGTTCTGTGATTGAGTTCTGTTCTGAGTTTCTTGTTCTAGTGATTCAAAGTTCTGTTCTGAGTTTCTTGTTCTAGTGATTCAAAGTTCTGTTCTGAGTTTCTTGTTCTAGTGATTTAGAAGTTCTGTTCTGAGTTTTCTTGTTCTAATGATTCGAAGTTCTGTTCTGAGTTTCTTTTCTTGATTCGAAGTTCTGTTCCAGATTTCTTGTTCTAGTGATTCAAAGTTCTGTTCAGAATTTCTTGTTCTAGTGATTTGGTTTTTCTTGTTTTTGAATTCTATTTCTTGTTCTAGTGATTCGAAGTTCTTTTTCTGAGTTTCTTGTTCTAGTGATTGAAGTTCTGTTCTGAATTTCTTGTTCTTCTTGATCCAGTTCTGTTCTGAATTTCTTGTTCTAGTGATTCGAAGTTCTGTTCTGAATTTCTTGTTCTAGTGATTCGAAGTTCTGTTAATGGAATTTCTTGTTCTAGTGATTCGAAGTTCTGTTCGGAATTTCTTGTTCTAGTGATTCAGAAGTTTTGTTCTGGAATTTCTTGTTCTAGTGATTCGAAGTTCTGTTTTGAATTTCTTGTTCTAGTGATTCGAAGTTCTGTTCTGAATTTCTTGTTCTAGTAATTCGAAGTTCTGTTCTGAGTTTCTTGTTCTAGTGATTCAAGTTCTGTTCTGTTAATCTGATTCAGTTCTGTTCTGAATTTCTTGTTCTAGTGATTCTGAATTTCTTGTCTCTGTTCAGTTCTGTTCGGAATTTCTTTAGTTCTGTTCTGAATTTCTTGTTCTAGTGATTCGAAGTTCTGTTCGGAATTTCTTGTTCTAATGATTCGAAGTTCTGTTCTGAATTTCTTGTTCTAGTGATTCGAAGTTCTGTTCGGAATTTCTTGTTCTAAGTGATTCGAAGTTCTGTCTTTCGGAGATTCTTGTTCTAGTGATTCGAAGTTCTGTTCTGAGTTTCTTGTTCTAGTGATTCGAAGAATTTCTTGTTCTAGTGATTCGAAGTTCTTCTTGTTCTAGTGATTGAAGTTCTGTTCTGAATTTCTTGTTCTAGTGATTCGAAATTTCTTGTTCTAGTGATTCGAAGTTCTGTTCTGAATTTCTTGTTCTAGTGATTCGAAGTTCTGTTCTGAGTTTCTTGTTCAAGTTCTGTTCTGAGTTTCTTGTTCTAGTGATTCGAAGTTCTGTTCTGAGTTTCTTGTTCTAGTGATTCGAAGTTCTGTTCTGAGTTTCTTGTTCTAGTGATTCGAAGTTCTGTTCGGTTTCTTGTTCTGATTCGAAAGATCTGTTCTGAGTTTCTTGTTCTAGTGATTCGAAGTTCTGTTCTGAGTTTCTTGTTCTAGTGATTCGAAGTTCTGTTCTGAGTTTTCTTGTTCTAGTGATTCGAAGTTCTGTTCTGAGTTTCTTGTTCTGTTCTGAGTTCTGAGTTTCTTGTTCTAGTGATTCGAAGTTCTGTTCTGAGTTTCTTGTTCTAGTGATTCGAAGTTCTGTTCTGAGTTTCTTGTTCTAGTGATTCGAAGTTCTGTTCTGAGTTTCTTGTTCTAGTGATTCGAAGTTCTGTTCTGAGTTTCTTGTTCTAGTGATTCAAAGTTCTGTTCTGAGTTTCTTGTTCTAGTGATTCAAGTTCTGTTCTGAGTTTCTTGTTCTAGTGATTCGAAGTTCTGTTGAGTTTCTTGTTCTAGTGATTCGAAGTTCTGTTCTGATTTCTTGTTCTAGTGATTCGAAGTTCTGTTCTGAGTTTCTTGTTCTAGTGATTAAAGTTCTGTTCGGAATTTCTTGTTCTAGTGATTCGAAGATCTTTCTGAATTTCTTGTTCTAGTGATTCGAAGTTCTGTTCTGTTTCTTGTTCTGATTCAAGTTCTGTTCGGAATTTCTTGTTCTAGTGATTCAGTTCTGTTCGGAATTTCTTGTTTCTAGTGATTCAAAGTTCTGTTCTGAGTTTTCTTGTTCTAGTGATTCGAAGTTCTGTTCGGAATTTCTTGTTCTAGTGATTCGAAGTTCTGTTCTGAGTTTTCTTGTTCTAGTGATTGAAGTTCTGTTCGAATTTCTTGTTCTAGTGATTCGAAGTTCTGTTCTGAATTTCTTGTTCTAGTGATTCGAAGTTCTGTTCTGAGTTTCTTGTTCTATTTCGAAGTTCTGTTCTGAGTTTCTTGTTCTAGTGATTCGAAGTTCTGTTCTGAGTTTCTTGTTCTAGTGATTCGAAGTTTCTTGAATTTCTTGTTCTAGTGATTCTGAAGTTCTGTTTGAATTTCTTGTTCTAGTGATTCGAAGTTCTGTTCTGAAGTGATTCGAAGTTCTGTTCTGAGTTTCTTGTTCTAGTGATTCAAAGTTCTGTTCTGAGTTTCTTGTTCTAGTGATTCAAAGTTCTGTTCTGAGTTTCTTGTTCTAGTGATTCGAAGTTCTGTTCTGAGTTTCTTGTTCTAGTGATTGAAGTTCGAATTTCTTGTTCTAATGATTTGAAGTTTGTTCTTTCTTGTTCTAGTGATTCGAAGTTCTGTTCTGAGTTTCTTGTTCTAGTGATTCAAAGTTCTGTTCTGAGTTTCTTGTTCTAGTGATTGAAGTTCTGTTCTGAGTTTCTTGTTCTAGTGATTCGAAGTTCTGTTCTGAGTTTCTTGTTCTAGTGATTCGAAGTTCTGAATTTCTTGTTCTAATGATTGAGTTTCTTGTTCTATTTCTGTTTGTTCTTGTTCTAGTGATTCGAAGTTCTGTTCTGAGTTTCTTGTTCTAGTGATTCGAAGTTCTGTTCTGAGTTTTCTTGTTCTAGTGATTCGAAGTTCTGTTCTTTCTTGTTCTAGTGATTTGAAGTTCTGTTCTGAATTTCTTGTTCTAGTGATTCGAAGTTTTGAAGTTCTGTTCTGAGTTTCTTGTTCTAGTGATTGAAGTTCTGTTCTAGTGATTCAAGTTCTGTTCTGAGTTTCTTGTTCTAGTGATTCGAAGTTCTGTTCCGGAATTTCTTGTTCTAGTGATTCGAAGTTCTGTTCTGAATTTCTTGTTCTAGTGATTCGAAGTTTTGTTCTGAGTTTCTTGTTCTAGTGATTCGAAGTTCTGTTCTGAGTTTCTTGTTCTAGTGATTCGAAGTTCTGTTCTGAGTTTCTTGTTCTAGTTCTGTTCTGAGTTTCTTGTTCTAGTGAGTTTCTGTTCTGAGTTTCTTGTTCTAGTGATTCGAAGTTCTGTTCTGAGTTTCTTGTTCTAGTGATTCAGTTCTGTTCTGAGTTTCTTGTTCTAGTGATTTTCTTGTTCTGGTTTCT
Source organism: Macrobrachium rosenbergii (assembly GCF_040412425.1). Lineage (NCBI taxonomy): Eukaryota > Metazoa > Arthropoda > Malacostraca > Decapoda > Palaemonidae > Macrobrachium > Macrobrachium rosenbergii. Next base: position 91,059,691 of record NC_089781.1, read on the forward strand.
TGTTTCTAGTGATTCGAAGTTCTGTTCGGAGTTTCTTGTTCTAGTGATTCGAAGTTCTGTTCTGAATTTCTTGTTCTAGTGATTCGAAGTTCTGTTCGGAATTTCTTGTTCTAGTGATTCGAAGTTCTGTTCTGATTTCTTGTTCTAGTGATTCGAAGTTCTGTTCTGTTTCTTGTTCTAGTGATTTCTTGTTCTAGTGATTCTAGTGATTCTGAAGTTCTGTTCTGAGTTTCTTGTTCTAGTGATTCTCGAAGTTCTGTTCGGAGTTTCTTGTTCTAGTGATTCGAAGATCTCTGAGTTCTGAACTTCTTGTTCTAGTGATTCGAAGTTCTGTTCGGAAGTTTCTTGTTCTAGTGATTCGAAGTTCTGTTCTGAGTTTCTTGTTCTAGTGATTCGAAGTTCTGTAGAGTTTCTTGTTCTAGTGATTCGAAGTTCTGTTCGGAATTTCTTGTTCTAATGATTCGAAGTTCTGTTCAGAGTTTCTTGTTCTAGTGATTCGAAGTTCTGTTCTGAGTTTCTTGTTCTAGTGATTCGAAGTTCTGTTCGGAATTTCTTGTTCTAGTGATTCGAAGTTCTGTTCTGAGTTTCTTGTTCTAGTGATTCGAAGTTCTGTTCTGAGTTTCTTGTTCTAGTGATTCGAAGTTCTGTTCTGAATTTCTTGTTCTAGTGATTCGAAGTTCTGTTCTGAGTTTCTTGTTCTAGTGATTCGAAGTTCTGTTCTGAGTTTCTTGTTCTAGTGATTCGAAGTTCTGTTCTGAGTTTCTTGTTCTAGTGATTCGAAGTTCTGTTCTGAGTTTTCTTGTTCTAGTGATTCGAAGTTCTGTTCTGAGTTTCTTGTTCTAGTGATTCGAAGTTCTGTTCTGAGTTTTCTTGTTCTAGTGATTGATTCAAAGTTCTGTTCTGAGTTTCTTGTTCTAGTGATTCTGTTGAAGTTCTGTTCTAGTGATTCGAAGTTCTGTTCGGATTTCTTGTTCTAGTGATTCGAAGTTCTGTTCTGAAGTTTTCTTGTTCTAGTGATTCGAAGTTCTGTTCTGAGTTTCTTGTTCTAGTGATTCGAAGTTCTGTTCTGAGTTTCTTGTTCTAGTGATTCTGTTCTGTTTCTTGTTCTAGTGATTCAGTTTGTTCTAGTAGTGATTCTGAATTTCTTGTTCTAGTGATTCAAAGTTCTGTTCTGAGTTTCTTGTTCTAGTGATTCGAAGTTCTGTTCTGAGTTTCTTGTTCTAGTGATTCGAAGTTCTGTTCTGAGTTTCTTGTTCTAGTGATTCGAAGTTCTGTTGATTTCTTGTTCTAATGAGAAGTTCTGTTCTGAGTTTTCTTGTTCTAGTGATTGAAGAAGTTCTGTTCTGAATTTCTTGTTCTGAGTTTCTTGTTCTAGTGATTCGAAGTTCTGTTCTGAGTTTCTTGTTCTAGTGATTCGAAGTTCTGTTCTGAGTTTTCTTGTTCTAATGATTCAAAGTTCTGTTCTGAGTTTCTTGTTCTGAGTTTTCTTGTTCTAGTGATTCGAAGTTCTGTTCTGAGTTTCTTGTTCTAGTGATTCGAAGTTCTGTTCTGAGTTTCTTGTTCTAGTGATCAAGAAGTTCTGTTCTGAATTTCTTGTTCTAGTGATTGAAGTTCTGTTCGGAATTTCTTGTTCTAGTGATTCGAAGTTCTGTTCGGAATTTCTTGTTCTAGTGATTCGAAGTTCTGTTCTGAGTTTCTTGTTCTAGTGATTGTTCTGTTCTGAATTTTCTTGTTCTAGTGATTCGAAGTTCTGTTCTGAGTTTTCTTGTTCTAGTGAGTTCTGTTCTGAATTTCTTGTTCTAGTGATTCTGAAGTTCTGTTCGGAATTTCTTGTTCTAGTGATTCGAAGTTCTGTTCTGAGTTTTCTTGTTCTAGTGATTCGAAGTTCTGTTCGGAATTTCTTGTTCTAATGATTTGAGTTTCTTGTTCTAGTGAAGTTCTGTTCTGAATTTCTTGTTCTAGTGATTCGGAAGTTCTGTTCTGAGTTTCTTGTTCTAGTGATTCAAAGTTCTGTTCTGAATTTCTTGTTCTAGTGATTCGAAGTTCTGTTCTGAATTTCTTGTTCTAGTGATTCGAAGTTCTGTTCTGAGTTTTCTTGTTCTAGTGATTCGAAGTTCTGTTCTGAGTTTCTTGTTCTAGTGATTCGAAGTTCTGTTCTGAGTTTCTTGTTCTAGTGATTCGAAGTTCTGTTCTGAGTTTCTTGTTCTAGTGATTCGAAGTTCTGTTCTGAGTTTCTTGTTCTAGTGATTCTTGTTCTAGTGATTCGAAGTTCTGTTCTGAGTTTCTTGTTCTAGTGATTGAAGTTCTGTTCGGAATTTCTTGTTCTAGTGATTCTGAGTTCTGTTCTGAGTTTCTTGTTCTAGTGATTCGAAGTTCTGTTCTGAGTTTCTTGTTCTAGTGATTCGAAGTTGTTCTGAGTTTCTTGTTCTAGTGATTCGAAGTTCTGTTCTGAGTTTCTTGTTCTAGTGATTCGAAGTTCTGTTCTGAGTTTCTTGTTCTAGTGATTCGAAGTTCTGTTCTGAGTTTCTTGTTCTAATGATTCGAAGTTCTGTTCTGAGTTTCTTGTTCTAGTGATTGAAGTTCTGTTCTGAGAATTTCTTGTTCTAGTGATTCGAAGTTCTGTTCTGAGTTTCTTGTTCTAGTGATTCGAAGTTCTGTTCTGAGTTTCTTGTTCTAGTGATTCGAAGTTCTGTTCTGAGTTTCTTGTTCTAGTGATTCAAGTTCTGTTCGGAATTTCTTGTTCTAGTGATTCGAAGTTCTGTTCTGAATTTCTTGTTTCTAGTGATTGAAGTTCTGTTCTGAGTTCTGTTCTGAATTTCTTGTTCTAGTGATTCGAAGTTCTGTTCGGAATTTCTTGTTCTAGTGATTCGAAGTTCTGTTCTGAGTTTCTTGTTCTAGTGATTCGAAGTTCTGTTCTGAGTTTTGTTCTAGTGAAATTTCTTTTCTTGAAGTTTTCTTGTTTCTTGTTCTAGTGATTAAAGTTCTGTTCCGGAATTTCTTGTTCTAGTGATTCAGTTCTGTTCGGAATTTCTTGTTCTAATGATTCGAAGTTCTGTTCTGAGTTTCTTGTTCTAGTGATTCGAAGTTCTGTTCTGAATTTCTTGTTCTAGTGATTTTCCGAAGTTCTGTTCTGAGTTTCTTGTTCTAGTGATTCGAAGTTCTGTTCTCTAGTGATTCAAAGTTCTGTTCTGAGTTTCTTGTTCTAGTGATTCGAAGTTCTGTTCTGAGTTTCTTGTTCTAGTGATTCAAGAAGTTCTGTTCTGAGTTTCTTGTTCTAGTGATTCGAAGTTCTGTTCTGAGTTTCTTGTTTCTAGTGATTCGAAGTTCTGTTCTGAGTTTCTTGTTTCTAGTGATTCGAAGTTCTGTTCTGAGTTTCTTGTTTCTAGTGATTCGAAGTTCTGTTCTGAGTTTCTTGTTCTAGTGATTCGAAGTTCTGTTTTGAATTTCTTGTTCTAGTGATTCGAAGTTCTGTTCTGAGTTTCTTGTTTCTAGTGATTCGAAAGTTTCTCTTGTTCTAGTGATTCAGTTCTGTTCGGAATTTCTTGTTCTAGTGATTCGAAGTTCTGTTCTGAGATCTTGTTTCTAGTGATTCGAAGTTCTGTTCTGAGTTTCTTGTTCTAGTGATTCGAAGTTCTGAGTTTTCTTGTTCTAGTGATTCGAAGTTCTGTTCTGAGTTTCTTGTTCTAGTGATTCGAAGTTCTGTTCTGGAATTTCTTGTTCTAGTGATTCGAAGTTCTGTTCTGAGTTCTAGTGATTCGAAGTTCTGTTCAGAATTTCTTTTCTAGTGATTCTGAAGTTCTGTTCTGAGTTTCTTGTTCTAGTGATTCGAAGTTCTGTTCTGAGTTTCTTGTTCTAGTGATTCGAAGTTCTGAGTTTCTTGTTCTAGTGATTCGAAGTTCTGTTCTGAGTTTGTTGTAGTGATTCGAAGTTCTGTTCTGAGTTTCTTGTTCTAGTGATTTGAAGTTCTGTTCTGAGTTTCTTGTTTCTAGTGATTGAGTTCTGTTCTGGAGTTTCTTGTTTCTAGTGGAAGTTTCTTGTTTCTTGTTCTAGTGATTCAGAAGTTCTGTTCTGAGTTTCTTGTTCTAGTGATTCGAAGTTCTGTTCTGAGTTTCTTGTTCTAGTGATTCAAGTTCTGTTCTGAATTTCTTGTTCTAATGATTCGAAGTTCTGTTCTGGAGTTTCTTGTTCTAGTGATTCAGAAGTTCTGTTCTGAGTTTCTTGTTCTAGTGATTCGAAGTTCTGTTCTGAGTTTCTTGTTCTAGTGATTCGAAGTTCTGTTCTGATTCTGTTCTGAGTTCTTGTTCTAGTGTGAAGTTCTGTTCTAGTGGAGTTCTTTCTTGTTCTATGTGATTCGAAGTTCTGTTCTGAGTTTTCTTGTTCTAGTGATTCGAAGTTCTGTTCTGAGTTTCTTGTTCTAGTGATTCAAAGTTTCTGTTCGAATTTCTTGATGATTCAAGTTTGTTCTAGTTTCTTGATTGTGATCGGAAGTTCTGTTCTGAGTTTCTTGTTCTAGTGATTGGAAGTTTGTTCTAGTGATTGAGTTTCTTGTTCTAGTGATTCGAAGTTCTGTTCTGGAGTTTCTTGTTCTAGTGATTGAAGTTCTGTTCTGAGTTTCTTGTTCTAGTGATTCGAAGTTCTGTTCTGAGTTTCCAGTGATTCAAAGTTCTGTTCGGAATTTCTTGTTCTGTTCTGTTCTGAATTTCTTGTTCTAGTGATCTGAAGTTCTGTTCGAATTTGTTCTAATGATTCGAAGTTCTGTTCTGAGTTTCTTGTTCTAGTGATTCGAAGTTCTCTGATTTCGGAGTTTCTTGTTCTAGTGATTCGAAGTTCTTTTCTGAGTTTTCTTGTTCTAGTGATTCGAAGTTCTGTTCGGAATTTCTTGTTCTAATGTTCTGTTCTGAGTTTCTTTGTTCTAGTGATTGTTTCTTGTTCTAGTGATTCGATGTTCTGTTCTGAGTTTCTTGTTCTAGTGATTCGAAGTTCTGTTCTGAATTTCTTGTTCTAATGATTCGAAGTTCTGTTCTGAGTTTTCTTGTTCTAGTGATTCCAAGTTCTGTTTGAATTTCTTGTTTCTAGTGATTCGAAGTTCTGTTCTGAGTTTCTTGTTCTAGTTCTGTTCTGATTCTAGTGATTCGAAGTTCTGTTCTGAATTTCTTGTTCTAGTGATTCGAAGTTCTGTTCTGAATTTCTTGTTCTAGTGATTCAAAGTTCTGTTCTGAGTTTCTTGTTCTAGTGATTCGAAGTTCTGTTCTGAGTTTTTCTTGTTCTAGTGATTCAAAGATCTGTTCTGAATTTCTTGTTCTAGTGATTCGAAGTTCTGTTCGGAGTTTCTTGTTCTAGTGATTCGAAGTTCTGTTCTGAGTTTCTTGTTCTAGTGATTCGAAAGTTCTGAGTTTTCTTGTTCTAGTGAAGTTCTGTTCTGAGTTTCTGATTCTAATGATTCGGAAGTTCTGTTCTGAGTTTCTTGTTCTAGTGATTCGAAGTTCTGTTCTGAGTTTCTTGTTCTAGTGATTCAAAGTTCTGTTCTGAGTTCTTGTTCTAGTGATTCGAAGTTCTGTTCTGAGTTTCTTGTTCTAGTGATTCGAAGTTCTGTTCTGAGTTTCTTGTTCTAGTGATTGTTCTGAGTTTCTTGTTCTAGTGATTCGAAGTTCTGTTGAATTTCTTGTTCTAGTTTCTGTTCTGAGTTTCTTGTTCTAGTGATTCGAAGATTCTGTTCTGAGAGTTTCTTGTTCTAGTGATTCGAAGTTCTGTTCTGAGTTTCTTGTTCTAGTGATTCAAAGTTCTGTTCTGAGTTTCTTGTTCTAGTGATTCGAAGTTCTGTTCTGAGTTTCTTGTTCTAGTGATTGAAGTTCTGTTCTGAGTTTCTTGTTCTAGTGATTCAAAGTTCTGTTCTGAATTTCTTGTTCTAATGATTCGAAGTTCTGTCTGAGTTTTTGTTCTAGTGTTCTGAGTTCTGTTGAATTTTTTGTTCTAATGATTCAGTTCTGTTCTGAGTTTCTTGTTCTAGTGATTCGAAGTTCTGTTCGGAATTTCTTGTTCTAGTGATTCGAAGTTCTGTTGAGTTTCTTGTTCTAGTGATTCAAAGTTCTGTTCTGAGTTTCTTGTTCTAGTGATTCGAAGTTCTGTTCTGAGTTTCTTGTTCTAGTGATTGATTCTGTTCTGAATTTCTTGTTTCTAGTGATTAAAGTTCTGTTCTGATTTCTTGTTCTAGTGATTCGAAGTTCTGTTCGGAATTTCTTGTTCTAGTGATGATCTGAAAGTTCTGTTGAATTTCTTGTTCTAATGATTCGAAGTTCTGTTCTGAGTTTCTTGTTCTAGTGATTCGAAGTTTGATCATGATCTTTCATGTTCTGTTCGGAATTTTCTTGTTCTAGTGATTCAGAAGTTCTGTTCGGAATTTCTTGTTCTAGTGATTCATGATTCTTGAAGATTTGCTCTGGGTTTCTTGTTCTAGTGATTCGAAGTTCTGTTCTGAATTTCTTGTTCTAGTGATTCGAAGTTCTGTTCTGAGTTTCTTGTTCTAGTGATTGAGTTCTGTTCTGATTTTCTTGTTCTAGTGATTCGAAGTTCTGTTCTGAGTTTCTTGTTCTAGTGATTCGAAGTTCTGTTCTGATTTTTTGTTCTAGTGATTCAAGTTCTGTTCGGAATTTCTTGTTCTAATGATTCGAAGATCTGCTAGTGAGTTTCTGAGTTTTTGTTCTAGTGATTCGAAGTTCTGTTCTGAGTTTCTTGTTCTAGTGATTCGAAGTTCTGTTCTGAGTTTCTTGTTCTAGTGATTCGAAGTTCTGTTCTAGTGAGTTTCTGGTTTGTTTCTGGTGATTGAAGTTCTGTTTTCTTGTTTCTAGTGATTCGAAGTTCTGTTCGGAATTTCTTGTTCTCGAGTGATTCTTGTTCTAGTTCTGTTCGTTCTGAGTTTCTTGTTCTAATGATTCGAAGTTCTGTTCTGAGTTTTCTTGTTCTAGTGATTCGAAGTTCTGTTCGAATTTCTTGTTCTAGTGATTCGAAGTTCTGTTCGGAATTTCTTGTTCTAATGATTCGAAGATCTGCTCTGTTTCTTGTTCTAGTGATTCGAAGTTCTGTTCTGAGTTTTTGTTCTAGTGATTCAAAGTTCTTGTTCTGAGTTTCTTGTTCTAGTGATTCGAAGTTCTGTTCTGAGTTTCTTTTCTTGTTCTAGTGATTCGAAGTTCTGTTCGGAATTTCTTGTTCTAGTGATTCGAAGTTCTGTTCGGAATTTGTTCTAATGATTCGAAGTTCTGTTCTGAGTTTCTTGTTCTAATGATTCGAAGATCTGCTCCGATTCAAAGATCTGCTCCGAGTTTCTTGTTCTAGTGATTCGAAGTTCTGTTCTGAGTTTTCTTCTTCTAGTGATTCGAAGTTCTGTTCGGATCTTGTTCTACTCATTCGAAGTTCTGTTCTGAGTTTCTTGTTCTAGTGATTCGAAGTTCTGTTCGGATCTTGTTCTAGTGATTCGATGTTCTGTTCTGAGTTTCTTGTTCTAGTGATTGGAAGTTCTGTTCGGAATTTCTTGTTCTAATGATTCGAAGATCTGCTCTGAGTTTCTTGAACGTTCTAGTGATTCGAAGTTCTGTTCTGAATTTCTTTTTCTAGTGATTCGAAGTTCTGTTCGGAATTTCTTGTTCTAGTGATTCGAAGTTCTGTTCTGAGTTTCTTGTTCTAGTGATTCGAAGTTCTGTTCTGAGTTTCTTGTTCTAGTGATTCCAAGTTCTGTTCGGAATTTCTTGTTTCTAGTGATTCGAAGTTCTGTTCGGAATTTCTTGTTCTAATGATTCGAAGTTCTGTTCTGAGTTTTCTTGTTCTAGTGATTCGAAGCTCTGTTCGGAATTTCTTTTTCTAATGATTCGAAGATCTGCTCTTTCGAAGATCTGCTCTTTCGAAGATCTGCTCTTTCGAAGATCTGCTCTGAGTTTCTTGTTCTAGTGATTCGAAGTTCTGTTCGGAATTTCTTGTTCTAATGATTCATAGTTCTGTTCGGAATTCTTGTTCTAATGATTCGAAGATTGAGTTTTGTTCTAGTGATTCGAAGTTCTGTTCTGAGTTTCTTGTTCTAGTGATTCAGTTCTGTTCTGAGTTCTTGTTCTAGTGATTCGAAGTTCTGTTCTGAGTTTCTTGTTCTAGTGATTCGAAGTTCTGTTCTGAGTTTCTTGTTCTAGTGATTCAGTTCTGTTCTGAGTTTCTTGTTCTAGTGATTCGAAGTTCTGTTCTGAGTTTCTTGTTCTAGTGATTCAAAGTTCTGTTCTGAGTTTCTTGTTCTAGTGATTCGAAGTTCTGTTCTGAGTTTCTTGTTCTAGTGATTCGAAGTTCTGTTCTGAGTTTCTTGTTCTAGTGATTCGAAGTTCTGTCCTGAGTTTCTTGTTCTAGTGATTCGAAGTTCTGTCCTGAGTTTCTTGTTCTAGTGATTGAAGTTCTGTTCTGAGTTTTTGTTCTAGTGATTCGAAGTTCTGTTCTTTCTGAGTTTTTGTTCTAATGATTCGAAGTTCTGTTCGGAGTTTCTTGTTCTAATGATTCGAAGTTCTGTTCTGAAGTTTTGTTCTAATGATTCGAAGTTCTGTTCGAATTTCTTGTTCTAGTGATTCTGAAGTTCTGTTCGGAATTTCTTGTTCTAGTGATTCGAAGTTCTGTTCTGAGTTTCTTGTTCTAGTGATTCGAAGTTCTGTTCTGAGTTTCTTGTTCTAGTGATTCGAAGTTCTGTTCTGAGTTTCTTGTTTCTAGTGATTCGAAGTTCTGTTCGGAATTTCTTGTTTCTAGTGATTCGAAGCTCTGTTCGGAATTTCTTGTTCTAATGATTCGAAGTTCTGTTCGGAATTTCTTGTTCTAGTGAGTGATTCGACGTTCTGTTCGGAATTTCTTGTTCTAATGATTCGAAGTTCTGTTCTGAGTTTTCTTGTTCTAGTGATTCGAAGTTGATCATGATCATGATCATGATCATCTGTTCGGAATTTCTTGTTCTAGTGATTCGAAGTTCTGTTCGGAATTTCTTGTTCTAATGATTCGAAGATCTGCTCTGGGTTTCTTGTTCTAGTGATTCGAAGTTCTGTTCTGAGTTTCTTGTTCTAGTGATTCGAAGTTCTGTTCTGATTTTCTTGTTCTAGTGATTCGAAGTTCTGTCCTGAGTTTCTTGTTCTAGTGATTCGAAGTTCTGTCCTGAGTTTCTTGTTCTAGTGATTCGAAGTTCTGTTTCTTGAGTGATTCAGAAGTTCTGTTCTGAGTTTTTGATTCAGTTCTGTTCTGAGTTTTCTTGTTCTAGTGATTCGAAGTCTTCTGTTTCTTGTTCTAGTGAGTTCTTCGAATTTTGTTCTAGTGATTCGAAGTTCTGTTCTGAGTTTCTTGTTCTAGTGATTCGAAGTCTGTTCTGAGTTTCTTGTTCTAGTGATTCGAAGTTCTGTTCTGAGTTTCTTGTTTCTGGTGATTCGAAGTTCTGTTCGGAATTTCTTGTTTCTAGTGATTCGAAGTTCTGTTCGGAATTTCTTGTTCTAATGATTCGAAGTTCTGTTCGGAATTTCTTGTTCTAGTGATTCAAAGTTCTGTTGAATTTCTTGTTCTAGTGAGTGATTCAAAGTTCTGTTCTGGAATTTCTTGTTCTAATGATTCGAAGTTCTGTTCTGAGTTTTCTTGTTCTAGTGATTCGAAGTTCTGTTCGGAATTTCTTGTTCTAGTGATTCGAAGTTCTGTTCGGAATTTCTTGTTCTAATGATTCGAAGATCTGCTCTGTTTCTTGTTCTAGTGATTCGAAGTTCTGTTCTGAGTTTCTTGTTCTAGTGATTCAAAGTTCTGTTCTGAGTTTCTTGTTCTAGTGATTCAAAGTTCTGTTCTGAGTTTCTTGTTCTAGTGATTCGAAGTTCTGTTCTGAATTTCTTGTTCTAGTGATTCGAAGTTCTGTTCGAATTTCTTGTTCTAATGATTCGAAGTTCTGTTCTGAGTTTCTTGTTCTAGTGATTGAAGATCTGTTCTGAGTTTCTTGTTCTAGTGATTCAGAAGTTCTGTTCTGAGTTTCTTGTTCTAGTGATTTGAAGTTCTGTTCTGAGTTTCTTGTTCTAGTGATTCAAGTTCTGTTCTGAGTTTCTTGTTCTAGTGGAAGTTCTGTTGGTGTTCTTGATTCTAATGAAGTTCTATTCGAATATCTTGTTTAGTGATTCGATGTTCTATTCGGAATTTTCTTTTCTAGTGATTCGAAGTTCTGTTCTGAGTTTCTTGTTCTAGTGATTCAAGTTCTGTTCTGAGTTTCTTGTTCTAGTGATTCGAAGTTCTGTTCTAGTGATTGAGTTTCTTGTTCTAGTGATTCGAAGTTCTGTTCTGAGTTTCTTGTTCTAGTGATTCGAAGTTCTGTTGGTTTTCTTTTCAATGATTGAGTTTTCTTGTTCTATTAGTGATTCGAAGTTCTGTTCGGAATTTCTTGTTCTAATGATTCGAAGTTCTGTTCTGAGTTTTTTGTTCTAGTGATTCGAAGTTCTGTTCGGAATTTCTTGTTCTAATGATTCGAAGATCTGCTCTGAGTTTCTTGTTCTAATGATTCGAAGTTCTGTTCGGAATTACTTGTTCTAGTGATTCGAAGTTCTGTTCTGAGTTTTCTTGTTCTATTGATTCGAAGTTCTGTTCGGAATTTCTTGTTCTAATGATTCGAAGTTCTGTTCGGAATTACTTGTTCTAGTGATTCGAGTTCTGTTCTGAGTTTTCTTGTTCTAGTGATTCGAAGTTCTGTTCGGAATTTCTTGTTCTAATGATTCATAGTTCTGTTCTGAGTTTTCTTGTTCTAGTGATTCGAAGTTCTGTTCGGAATTTCTTGTTCTAATGATTCGAAGATCTGCTCTGAGTTTCTTGTTCTAGTGATTCGAAGTTCTGTTCTGAGTTTCTTGTTCTAGTGATTCGAAGTTCTGTTCTGAGTTTTCTTGTTCTAGTGATTCAGTTCTGTTCTGAGTTTTTTGTTCGGAAGTTCTGTTCTGGAATTTGTTGTTCTAATGATTCGAAGTTCTGTTCTGAGTTTCTTGTTCTAGTGATTCGAAGTTCTAGATTTCTTGTTTGATTCGAAGTTCTGTTCGGAATTTCTTGTTCTAATGATTCTTGAATGATTCTGTTCTGAGTTTCTTGTTGTTGATTCAATTCTGTTCTGTTTTCTTGTTCTGAGTGATTCAGTTCTGTTCGTAATTTCTTGTTCTAGTGATTCAAGTTCTGTTCTAGTGAATTTCTTTGTTCTAATGATTCGAAGATCTGCTCTGTTTCTTGTTCTAGTGAAGTTCTGTTCTGAGTTTCTTGTTCTAGTGATTCAAAGTTCTGTTCTGAGTTTCTTGTTCTAGTGATTCTGTTCTAAGTTCTGTTCTGTGAATTTCTTGTTCTAGATTCAAAAGTTCTGTTCTGAGTTTCTTGTTCTAGTGATTCGAAGTTCTGTTCTGAATTTCTTGTTCTAATGATTCGAAGTTCTGTCTGAATTTCTTGTTCTAGTGATTCAAAGTTCTGTTCTGAATTTCTTGTTCTAGTGATTCGAAGTTCTGTTCTGAATTTCTTGTTCTAGTGATTCGAAGTTCTGTTCGGAATTTCTTGTTCTAGTGATTCGAAGTTCTGTTCTAAGTTTCTTGTTCTAGTGATTCGAAGTTCTGTTCTGAATTTTGTTCTAGTTTCTTGTTCTAGTAATCTTGAAGTTCTGTTCGAATTTTTGTCAAGTAATTAATTAGTTCTAGTTTGAATTTAATTTCTTGTTCTAAGTTCGAGGTTCTGAATTTCTTGTTCTAGTAATTTGAATTTCTTGTTTCTGAATTTCTTGTTCTAGTAATTGTTTCTGTTCGGAATTTCTTGTTCTAGTAATTCGAAGTTCTTTTGAAGTTCTTGTTCTAGTGATTGGAATTTCTGAGTTTCTTGTTCTAGTGATTCGAAGATTTTTGTTCTAGTAATTCAGAAGTTCTGTTTTGAGTTTCTTGTTCCAACAAGTGATTCGAAGTTTATCTGAATTTCTTGTTTCAGTTCTTTTCGAATTTCTTGTTCTAGTGATTCGAAATTCTGTTCTGTTTCTTGTTAGTCTAGTGATTCAGAAGTTCTGTTCTGAGTTTTCTTGTTCCAATGATCGGAAGTTCTGTTCTGAGTTTCTTGTTCTAGTGATTCGAAGTTCTGTTCTGAGTTTCTTGTTCTAGTGATTCAAAGTTCTGTTCTGAGTTTCTTGTTCTAGTGATTCGAAGTTCTGTTCTGAATTTCTTGTTCTAATGATTCTGAAGATCTGTTCTGTTCTGTTTTTGTTCTAGTGATTCGAAGTTCTGTTCTGAGTTTCTTGTTCTAGTGATTCAAAGTTCTGTTCTGAGTTTCTTGTTCTAGTGATTCGAAGTTCTGTTCTGTTTCTTGTTCTAGTGATTCAAAGTTCTGTTCTGGTTTCTTCTTCTAGTGATTGAAGTTCTGTTCTGAGTTTCTTGTTCTAGTGATTCGAAGTTCTGTTCTAGTGGAAGTCTTTTCTTGTTCTTGTTCTAGTGATTCAAAGTTCTGTTCTGAGTTTCTTGTTCTAGTGATTCAAAGTTCTGTCTGAATTTTTGTCTCTAGTGATTCGAAGTTCTGTTCTGAATTTCCTTGTTCTAGTGATTCAAAGTTCTGTCTGAATTTCTTGTTCTAGTGATTCGAAGTTCTGTTCTAAATTTCTTGTTCTAGTGATTCGAACTTCTGTTCTAGCTTTGATCTAGTGATTCGAAGTTCTGTTCTGAGTTTCTTGTTCTAGTGATTCGAAGTTCTGTTCTGAGTTCTGTTCTGATCCAGTTTTCTTGTTCTAGTGATTCGAAGTTCTGTTCTGAGTTTCTTGTTCTAGTGATTCGAAGTTCTGTTCTGAGTTTCTTGTTCTAGTGATTCGAAGTTCTGTTCTGAGTTTCTTGTTCTAGTGATTCGAAGTTCTGTTCTGAGTTTCTTGTTCTAGTGATTCGAAGTTCTGTTCTGAGTTTCTTGTTCTAGTGATTCGAAGTTCTGTTCGGAATTTCTTGTTCTAGTGATTCGAAGTTCTGTTCTGAGTTTCTTGTTCTAGTGATTCGAAGTTCTGTTCTGAGTTTCTTGTTCTAGTGATTAGAAGTTCTGTTCTGAATTTCTTGTTCTAGTGATTCGAAGTTCTGTTCTGAGTTTCTTGTTCTAGTGATTCTGAGTTTTCTAGTGAAGTTCTGTTCTGAGTTTCTTGTTCTAGTGATTCGAAGTTCTGTTCTGAGTTTCTTGTTCTAGTGATTGAAGTTCTGTTTCTTGTTTGTTCTGTTCTGAGTTTCTTGTTCTAGTGATTCGAAGTTCTGTTCTTGAGTTTCTTGTTCTAGTGTGATTCTGTTCGGAGTTTTTGTTCTGTTCTGAAGTTCTGTTTTTTTGTTCTAGTGATTCAAAGTTCTGTTCGGAATTTCTTGTTCTAGTGATTCGAAGTTCTGTTCTGTTTCTTGAGTGATTTCTGTTCTTGTTCTAGTGATTCGAAGTTCTGTTCTGAGTTTCTTGTTCTAGTGATTCGAAGTTCTGTTCTGAGTTTCTTGTTCTAGTGATTCAAAGTTCTGTTCTGAGTTTCTTGTTCTAGTGATTCGAAGTTCTGTTCTGAATTTCTTGTTCTAGTGATTCGAAGTTCTGTTCTGAGTTTCTTGTTCTAGTGATTCGAAGTTCTGTTCTGAGTTTCTTGTTCTAATGATTCGAAGTTCTGTTCTGAATTTCTTGTTCTAGTGATTCGAAGTCTCTGAGTTTCTTGTTCTAGTGATTCGAAGTTCTGTTCTGAGTTTCTTGTTCTAGTGATTCAAAGTTCTGTTCTGAGTTTCTTGTTCTAGTGATTCGAAGTTCTGTTCTGGAGTTTCTTGTTCTAGTGATTCAGGAGTTCTGTTCGGATCTTGTTCTAGTGATTCTAGTGAAGTTCTGTTCTGAGTTTCTTGTTCTCGAAGTTCTGTTGATTTCTTGTTCTAGTGAAGTTCTGTTCTGAGTTTCTTGTTCTAGTGATGAAGTTCTGTTCTGAGTTTCTTGTTTCTAGTGATTCGTTCTAAGTTCTGTTCTGAGTTTCTTGTTCTAGTGATTCGAAGTTCTGTTCTGGAGTTTCTTGTTCTAGTGATTCGAAGTTCTGTTCTGAATTTCTTGTTCTAGTGATTCGAAGTTCTGTTCTGAGTTTCTTGTTCTAGTGATTCAAGTTCTGTTCTGAGTTTTCTTGTTCTAGTGATTCAAAGTTCTGTTCTGAGTTTCTTGTTCTAGTGATTCGAAGTTCTGTTCTGAGTTTCTTGTTCTAGTGATTTGGAAGTTCTGTTCTGAGTTTCTTGTTCTAGTGATTCGAAGTTCTGTTCTGAGTTTCTTGTTCTAGTGATTCGAAGTTCTGTTCTGAGTTTCTTGTTCTAGTGATTCGAAGTTCTGTTCTGAGTTTCTTGTTCTAGTGATTCGAAGTTCTGTTCTGAGTTTCTTGTTCTAGTGATTCGAAGTTCTGTTCGGAATTTCTTGTTCTAGTGATTCGAAGTTCTGTTCGGAATTTCTTGTTCTAGTGATTCGAAGTTCTGTTTGAGTTTCTTGTTCGAAGTTCTGTTCTGATTCTAGTGATTGAAGTTCTGTTCTGAATTTCTTGTTCTAGTGATTCAAAGTTCTGTTCTGAGTTTCTTGTTCTAGTGATTCCAAGTTCTGTTCTGATTTCTTGTTTCTTGTTCTAGTGATTCAGTGAAGTTCTGTTCTGAGTTTCTTGTTCTAGTGATTCGAAGTTCTGTTCGGAATTTCTTGTTTCTAGTGATTCGAAGTTCTGTTCGGAATTTCTTGTTCTAATGATTCGAAGTTCTGTTCTGAGTTTTCTTGTTCTAGTGATTCGAAGTTCTGTTCGGAATTTCTTGTTCTAGTGATTCGAAGTTCTGTTCTGAATTTCTTGTTCTAGTGATTCGAAGTTCTGTTCTGAGTTTCTTGTTCTAGTGATTCGAAGTTCTGTTCTGAGTTTCTTGTTCTAGTGATTCAAAGTTCTGTTCTGAGTTTCTTGTTCTAGTGATTCGAAGTTCTGTTCTGAGTTTCTTGTTCTAGTGATTCTGGAAGTTCTGTTCTGAGTTTCTTGTTCTAGTGATTCAAAGTTCTGTTCTGAGTTTCTTGTTCTAGTGATTGAAGTTCTGTTCTGAGTTTCTTGTTCTAGTGATTTGAAGTTCTGTTCTGAGTTTCTTGTTCTAGTGATTCAAAGTTCTGTTCTGAATTTCTTGTTCTAGTGATTCGAAGTTCTGTTCTGAGTTTCTTGTTCTAGTGATTCGAAGTTCTGTTCTGAGTTTCTTGTTCTAAGTGATTCGAGTTCTGTTCTGATTCAAAGTTTCTTGTTCTAGTGATTCGAAGTTCTGTTCTGAGTTTCTTGTTCTAGTGATTCGAAGTTCTGTTCTGAGTTTCTTGTTCTAGTGATTCGAAGTTCTGTTCTGAGTTTCTTGTTCTAGTGATTCAGAAGTTCTGTTCTGAGTTTCTTGTTCTAGTGATTCGAAGTTCTGTTCTGAGTTTCTTGTTCTAGTGATTCGAAGTTCTGAGTTTCTTCTTCTAGTGATTGAAGTTCTGTTCTGAGTTTCTTGTTCTAGTGATTCGAAGTTCTGTTCTGAGTTTCTTGTTCTAGTGATTCGAAGTTCTGTTCTGAGTTTCTTGTTCTAATGATTCGAAGTTCTGTTCTTGAATTTCTTGTTCTAGTGATTCGAAGTTCTGTTTCTGAGTTTCTTGTTCTAGTGATTCGAAGTTCTGTTCTGAGTTCTTCTTGTTCTAGTGATTCAAAGTTCTGTTCTGAGTTTCTTGTTCTAGTGATTCAAGTTCTGTTCGGAATTTCTTTGTTCTAGTGATTGAAGTTCTTTGAATTTCTTGTTTCTAGTGATTCGAAGTTCTGTTCTGGAAATTTTTTGTTCTAATGATTCTCGGAATTTCTTGTTCTAGTGAAGTTCTGTTCTGAGTTTCTTGTTCTAGTGATTCGAAGTTCTGTTCTGAGTTTCTTGTTCTAGTGATTCGAAGTTCTGTTCTGATTTCTTGTTCTAATGATTCATCTGTTCTGAGTTTCTTGTTCTAGTGATTCAAAGTTCTGTTCGGAGTTTCTTGTTCTAGTGATTCGAAGATTTGCTCTTCTGTTCTAGTGATTCGAAGTTCTGTTCTAGTGATCTCAAGTTCTGTTCTGAGTTTCTTGTTCTAGTGATTCGAAGTTCTGTTCTGAATTTCTTGTTCTAGTGATTCGAAGTTCTGTTCTGAGTTTCTTGTTCTAGTGATTCGAAGTTCTGTTCTGAGTTTCTTGTTCTAGTGATTCGAAGTTCTGTTCGGAATTTCTTGTTCTAATGATTCGAAGTTCTGTTCTGAGTTTCTTGTTCTAGTGATTCGAAGTTCTGTTCGGAATTTCTTGTTCTAGTGATTCGAAGTTCTGTTCTGAGTTTCTTGTTCTAGTGATTCGAAGTTCTGTTCTGAGTTTCTTGTTCTTTCTGAAGTGATCTTGTTCTAGTGAGTTCTGTTCTGAGTTTCTTGTTCTAGTGATTCGAAGTTCTGTTCGGAATTTCTTGTTCTAATGATTCTGAAGTTCTGTTCGGAATTCTTGTTCTAGTGATTCGAAGTTCTGTTCTGAGTTTCTTGTTCTAGTGATTGGAAGTTCTGTTCGGAATTTCTTGTTCTAATGATTCGAAGTTCTGTCTGAATTTCTTGTTCTAGTGATTCGAAGTTCTGTTCTGAGTTTCTTGTTTCTAGTGATTCTAGTGATTCGAAGTTCTGTTCTGAATTTCTTGTTCTAGTGATTCAAAGTTCTGTTCTGAGTTTCTTGTTCTAGTGATTCAAAGTTCTGTTCTGAGTTTCTTGTTCTAGTGATTCGAAGTTCTGTTCTGAATTTCTTGTTCTAATGATTCGGAATTTCTTGTTCTAAGTTCTGTTGGAATTTGTTCTAGTGATTCGAAGTTCTGTTCTGAGTTTCTTGTTCTAATGATTCGAAGATCTGTTCTGAGTTTCTTGTTCTAAAGATCTTCTGAGTTTCTTGTTCTAGTGATTCGAAGTTCTGTTCTGAGTTTTCTTCTTCTAAGTGATTCGAAGTTCTGTTCGGAATTTCTTGTTCTAATGATTAGAAGTTCTGTTCTGAGTTTCTTGTTCTAGTGATTCGAAGTTCTAGTGATCTTTCTAGTGATTCGATGTTCTGTTCTGAGTTTCTTGTTCTAGTGATTGGAAGTTCTGTTCTGAATTTCTTGTTCTAGTGATTCGAAGTTCTGAGTTTCTTGAACGTTCTAGTGATTCGAAGTTCTGTTCTGAATTTCTTTTTCTAGTGATTCGAAGTTCTGTTCGGAATTTCTTGTTCTAGTGATTCAAAGTTCTGTTCTGAGTTTCTTGTTCTAGTGATTCAAGTTCTGTTCTGAGTTTCTTGTTCTAATGATTCAAGTTCTGATTCAAAGTTTGAGATTTTCTTGTTCTAGTGATTCAGTTCTGTTCGGAATTTCTTGTTCTAATGATTTGAAGTTCTGTTCTGAGTTTTCTTGTTCTAGTGATTCGAAGTTCTGTTCTGAATTTCTTGTTCTAATGATTCGAAGATTCTGTTCTGAGTTTCTTGTTCTAGTGATTGAAGTTCTTTCTGAAGATCTCTGAGTTTCTTGTTCTAGTGATTCGAAGTTCTGTTCTGAATTTCTTGTTCTAGTGATTCATAGTTCTGTTCTGAATTTCTTGTTCTAATGATTCGAAGTTCTGTTCTGAGTTTCTTGTTCTAGTGATTAGTTCTGTTGAGTTCTGTTCTGAGTTTCTTGTTCTAGTGATTCGAAGTTCTGTTCTGAGTTTCTTGTTCTAGTGATTCAAAGTTCTGTTCTGAGTTTCTTGTTCTAGTGATTCGAAGTTCTGTTCTGAATTTCTTTTTTGATTCTAGAGTTTCTTGTTCTAGTGATTCAGTTCTGTTCTGAGTTTCTTGTTCTAGTGATTCGAAGTTCTGTTCTGAGTTTCTTGTTCTAGTGATTCAAAGTTCTGTTCTGAGTTTCTGTTTGTTCTAGTGATTCGAAGTTCTGTTCTGAGTTTTTTGTTCTAGTGATTCGAAGTTCTGTTCTGAGTTTCTTGTTCTAGTGATTCGAAGTTCTGTCCTGAGTTTCTTTGTTCTAGTGATTCGAAGTTCTGTTCTGAGTTTTCTTGTTCTAGTGATTCAAAGTTCTGTTGAGTTTCTTGTTCTAGTGATTCGAAGTTCTGTTCGGAATTTCTTGTTCTAGTGATTCGAAGTTCTGTTCGGAATTTCTTGTTCTAGTGATTCGAAGTTCTGTTCGGAATTTCTTGTTCTAGTGATTCGAAGTTCTGTTCGGAATTTCTTGTTCTAGTGATTCGAAGTTCTGTTCTGAGTTTCTTGTTCTAGTGATTCGAAGTTCTGTTCGGAATTTCTTGTTCTAGTGATTCGAAGTTCTGTTCTGAGTTTCTTGTTCTAGTGATTCGAAGTTCTGTTCTGAGTTTCTTGTTCTAGTGATTCGAAGTTCTGTTCTGAATTTCTTGTTTCTAGTGATCTAGTGGAAGTTCTGTTCTGAATTTCTTGTTCTAATGATTCGAAGTTCTGTTCTGAGTTCTTGTTTTAGTGATTCTGTTGACGTTCTGTTCTGAGTTTCTTTGTTCTAGTGATTCGAAGTTCTGTTCTGAGTTTTTTGTTCTAGTGATTCGAAGTTCTGTTCTGTGTTCTAGTGATTCAAGTTCTGTTCGGAATTTCTTGTTCTAGTGATTCGAAGTTCTGTTCGGAATTTCTTGTTCTAGTGATTGAAGTTCTGTTCGGAATTTCTTGTTCTAGTGATTCGAAGTTCTGTTCTGAGTTTTTGTTCTAGTGTTCTGTTGAATTTCTTGTTCTGTTCTGATTTTCTTGTTCTAGTGATTCGAAGTTCTGTTCTGAGTTTCTTGTTCTAGTGATTCTAGTGAAGTTCTGTTCTGAGTTTCTTGTTCTAGTGATTCAAAGTTCTGTTCTGAGTTTCTTGTTCTAGTGATTCGAAGTTCTGTTCTGAGTTTCTTGTTCTAGTGATTCGAAGTTCTGTTCTGAGTTTCTTGTTCTAGTGATTGATCTGTTCGAAGTTCTGAAGTTTCTGTTCTGATTCCGAAGTTCTGTTCTGAGTTTCTTGTTCTAGTGATTCTGAAGATCTTGTTCTGTTTCTGAATTTCTTGTTCTAGTGATTCGAAGTTCTGTTCTTCTTGTTCTAGTGATTCGAAGTTCTGTTCGGAATTTCTTGTTCTAGTGATTCGAAGTTCTGTTCGGAATTTCTTGTTCTAGTGATTCGAAGTTCTGTTCGGAATTTCTTGTTCTAGTGATTCGAAGTTCTGTTCGGAATTTCTTGTTCTAGTGATTCGAAGTTCTGTTCCTGAATTTCTTGTCTAGTGATTCAAAGTTCTGTTCTGGAATTTCTTGTTCTAATGATTCGAAGTTCTGTTCTGAGTTTCTTGTTCTAGTGATTCAAAGTTCTGTTCGGAATTTCTTGTTCTAGTGATTCGAAGTTCTGTTCAGAATTTCTTGTTCTAATGATTCTGTTCGAAGATCTTGTTCTGTGATTCAAAGTTTGTTCGGAATTTCTGTTCTAATGATTCGAAGTTCTGTTCTGGAGTTTTGTTCTAGTGATTCAAAGTTCTGTTCTGAGTTTCTTGTTTGTTCTAGTGATTCAAAGTTCTGTTCTGTTCTGAGTTTCTTGTTCTAGTGATTCGAAGTTCTGTTCTGAGTTTTTGTTTGATTCTAGTTTCGAAGAATTTCTGTTCTGTGATTCGAAGTTCTGTTCGGAATTTCTTGTTCTAATGATTCAGTTCTGTTCTGAGTTTCTGTTCTGAGTTTCTTGTTCTAGTGATTCGAAGTTCTGTTCTGAGTTTCTTGTTCTAGTGATTCAGAAGTTCTGTTCTGAGTTTCTTGTTCTAGTGATTCGAAGTTCTGTTCTGAGTTTCTTGTTCTAGTGATTCGAAGTTCTGTTCTGAGTTTCTTGTTCTAGTGATTCAGTGATTCTGAATTATCTTGTTTAGTGATTCGATGTTCTGTTCGGAATTTCTTTTCTAATGATTCGAAGTTCTGTTCTGAGTTTCTTGTTCTAGTGATTCAAAGTTCTGTTCTGAGTTTCTTGTTCTAGTGATTCGAAGTTCTGTTCTGAGTTTCTTTGTTCTAGTGATTCGAAGTTCTGTTCTGAGTTTCTTGTTCTAGTGATTCGAAGTTCTGTTCTGAGTTTCTTGTTCTAGTGATTCGAAGTTCTGTTCTGAGTTTCTTGTTCTAATGATTCGAAGATCTGCTCTGAGTTTCTTGTTCTAGTGATTCGAAGTTCTGTTCGGAATTTCTTGTTCTAATGATTCGAAGTTCTGTTCTGAGTTTTCTTGTTCTAGTGATTCGAAGTTCTGTTCGGAATTTCTTGTTCTAATGATTCGAAGATCTGCTCTGAGTTTCTTGTTCTAATGATTCGAAGTTCTGTTCTGGAATTACTTGTTCTAGTGATTCGAAGTTCTGTTCTGAGTTTCTTGTTCTATTGATGAGTTCTGTTCGGAATTTCTTTGTTCTAATGATTATAAGTTCTTCGGAATTTCTTGTTCTAGTGATTCGAAGTTCTGTTCTGAGTTTTCTTGTTCTAGTGATTCGAAGTTCTGTTCGGAATTTCTTGTTCTAATGATTCATAGTTCTGTTCCGAGTTTTCTTGTTCTAGTGATTCGAAGTTCTGTTCGGAATTTCTTGTTCTAATGATTCGAAGATCTGTTCTGTTTTCTTTCTAGTGATTGTTCTGTTCGAAGTTTTGTTCTGAGTTTCTGTTGAGTGATTGAAGTTCTGTTCTGAGTTTCTTGTTCTAGTGATTCGAAGTTCTGTTCTGAGTTTTTTGTTTCTGAGTTTTTCTTGTTCTAATGATTGAGTTCTGAAGAATTTCTTGTTCTGAGTGATTCGAAGTTCTGTTCTGAATTTCTTGTTCTAATGATTCGAAGTTCTGTTCTGGAATTTCTTGTTCTAATGATTCCAAGTTCTGTTCTGAGTTTCTTGTTCTAGTGATTCGAAGTTCTGTTCTGAATTTCTTGTTCTAGTGATTCGAAGTTCTGTTCGGAATTTCTTGTTCTAATGATTTCTGTTTTGTTCTAGTGATTCGAAGTTCTGTTCTGAGTTTCTTGTTCTAGTGATTCAAAGTTCTGTTCTGAGTTTCTTGTTCTAGTGATTCGAAGTTCTGTTCTGAATTTCTTGTTCTAGTGATTCGAAGTTCTGTTCGGAATTTCTTGTTCTAATGATTCGAAGTTCTGTTCTAATGATTCGAAGATCTGCTTGTTTCTTGTTCTAGTGATTCAAAGTTCTGTTCTGAGTTTTTGTTCTAGTGATTCGAAGTTCTGTTCTGAGTTTCTTGTTCTAGTGATTTGAAGTTCTGTTCTGTTTCTTGTTCTAGTGAGAAGTTCTGTTTTAAGTTTCTTGATCTAGTGATTCGAAGTTCTGTTCTGAGTTTCTTGTTCTAGTAATTTGAAGTTCTGTTCGGAATCTTTTGTCCAAGTAATTAATTAGTTCTGGTTTGAATTTAATTTCTTGTTCTAGTAGTTCGAGGTTCTGGTCTGAATTTCTTGTTCTAGTAATTTGAATTTCTTGTTTCTGAATTTCTTGTTCTAGTAATTCAACGTTTCTGTTCGGAATTTCTTGTTCTAGTAATTCGAAGTTCTTTTCCGAGTTTCTTGTTCTAGTAATTCGAAGTTCTTTTCTGAGTTTCTTGTTCTAGTAATTCGAAGTTCTGGTCTGAATTTTTTGTTCTAGTAATTCGAAGTTACTTTTTGAATTTCTTGTTCCAGCAATCCGGATTTCTTTTCTGAGTTTATCTGAATTTCTTGTTCCAGGAATCCGTAGTTACTTTTCGAATTTCTTGTTCTAATGATTCGAAGATCTGCTCTGAGTTTCTTGTTGTTGTGATTCGAAGTTCTGTTCTGAGTTTCTTGTTGTAGTGATTCGAAGTTCTGTTCTGAGTTTCTTGTTCTAGTGATTCGAAGTTCTGTTCTGAGTTTCTTGTTTCTAGTGATTCGAAGTTCTGTTCGGAATTTCTTGTTCTAATGATTCGAAGTTCTGTTCGGAATTTCTTGTTCTAGTGATTCGTAAGTTCTGTTCTGTAATTTCTTGTTCTAGTGATTCAAAGTTCTGTTCTGAATTTCTTGTTCTAATGATTCGAAGATCTGTTCTGAGTTTTTTCTTGTTCTAGTGATTCGAAGTTCTGTTCTGAGTTTCTTGTTCTAGTGATTCAAAGTTCTGTTCTGAGTTTCTTGTTCTAGTGATTCGAAGTTCTGTTCTGAATTTCTTGTTCTAATGATTCTTTGAAGATCTGTTCTGTTTCTTGTTCTAGTGATCGAAGTTCTGTTCTGAGTTTCTTGTTCTAGTGATTCAAAGTTCTGTTCTGAGTTTCTTGTTCTAGTGATTCAAAGTTCTGTTCTGAGTTTTTGTTCTAGTGATTCGAAGTTCTGTTCTGAATTTCTTGTTCTAGTGATTCGAAGTTCTGTTCTGAATTTCTTGTTCTAGTGATTCGAAGTTCTGTTCTAAATTTCTTGTTCTAGTGATTCGAAGTTCTGTTCTAAGTTTCTTGTTCTAGTGATTCGAAGTTCTGTCCTGAGTTTCTTGTTCTAGTAATTTGAAGTTCTGTTCGGAATCTTTTGTCCTAGTAATTAATTAGTTCTGTTTCTGAGTTTCTTGTTCTAGTAGTTGATTCTGGTCTGAATTTCTTGTTCTAGTAATTTTGAATTCTTGTTTCTGAATTTCTTGTTCTAGTAATTCAACGTTTCTGTTCGGAATTTCTTGTTCTAGTAATTCGAAAGTTCGAGTTTCGAAGTTCTTTTGTTCTAGTGATTCGAAGTTCTTGTTCTGAGTTTCTTGTTCTTGTGATTCGAAGTTCTGGTCTGAATTTCTTGTTCCAGCAATCCGAAGTTCCTTTTCGAATTTCTTGTTCCAGCAATCCAAAGTTCCTTTTCGAATTTCTTGTTCCAGTGATTCAAAGTGATTATCTGAATTTCTTGTTGAATCGAAGTAGTTACTTTTCGAATTTCTTGTTCCAGCAATCTTTTTGAATTTCTTGTGATCCTGTTCGAATTTCTTGTTCTAGTGATTCGAAGTTCTGTTCGAATTTCTTGTTCCAGTGATTCAAAGTTCTGTTCGGAATTTCTTGTTCTAATGATTCGAAGTTCTGTTCTGAATTTCTTGTTCTAGTGATTCGGAAGTTCTGTTCAGGAATTTCTTGTTCTAGTGATTCGAAGATCTGTTCTGAGTTTCTTGTTCTAGTGATTCGAAGTTCTGTTCTGAGTTTCTTGTTCTAGTGATTCGAAGTTCTGTTCTGAGTTTCTTGTTCTAGTGATTCGAAAGTTCTGTTCTGAATTTCTTGTTCTAATGATTCAGAAGTTCTGTTCGGAGTTTCTTGTTCAGTGATTCAAAGTTCTGTTCTGAATTTCTTGTTCTAGTGATTAGTTCTGTTCTGGAGTTTCTTGTTCTAGTGATTCGAAGTTCTGTTCTGGAATTTCTTGTGTTCTAATGATTCAAAGTTCTGTTCTGAGTTTTCTTGTTCTAGTGATTCGAAGTTCTGTTCTGAATTTCTTGTTCTAGTGATTCAGTTCTGTTCTGAATTTCTTGTTCTAGTGAGAAGTTCTGTTGAATTTCTTGTTCTAGTGATTCGAAGTTCTGCTCTGAGTTTCTTGTTCTAGTTTGTGATTCGAAGTTCTGTTCTGAAGTTTCTTGTTCTAGTGATTCGAAGTTCTGTTCTGAGTTTCTTGTTCTAGTGATTCAAAGTTCTGTTTCTGATTTCTTGTTCTAGTGATTCAACGTTTTCTGTTCTGAGTTTTCTTGTTCTAGTGAGTTCTTTTCTGAGTTTCTTGTTCTAGTGATTCAAGTTCTGTTCGAATTTCTTGTTCTAATGATTCGAAGATCTGCTCTGAGTTTCTTGTTCTAGTGATTCCGAAGTTCTGTTCTGAGTTTCTTGTTCTAGTGATCGAAGTTCTGTTCTGAGTTTCTTGTTCTAGTGATTCGGAAGTTCTGTTCTGAGTTTCTTGTTCCTAGTGATTCAGTTCTGTTCTGAGTTTCTTGTTCTAGTGAATTTGTTCTTTTCTTGTTTTCTAGTGATTGAAATTCTGTTCTGAAATTCCTTGTTCTAGTAATTCGGAAGTTCTGTCTCTGAATTTCTTGTTCTAATGATTGATCTTTCACAAGATCTGTCTGGAATTTCTTGTTCTAGTGTGTGATAAAGTTCTGTTCCTGAATTTCTTGTTCTAATGATTGAAGTTCTGTTCTGAGTTTCTTGTTCTAGTGATTTAAAGTTCTGTTCGGAATTTTTGTTCTAATGGGATTAGTTCTTGTTCTGAGTTTTCTTGTTCTAGTGAAGTTCTGTTCTGAATTTCTTGTTCTAGTGATTGAAGATTACTTGTTTCTGTTTCTTGTTCTTAGTGATTCAAAGTTCTGTCTGAATTTTTGTTCTAGTGATTCAAAGTTCTGTTCTGAGTTTCTTGTTCTAGTGATTCAAAGTTCTGTTCTGAGTTTTCTTGTTCAGTGATTAAAGTTCTGTTCGAATTTTCTTGTTCTAAGTTTTCTTGATTCTAGTGAAGTTCTGTTCAAATTTCTTGTCTCTAATGATTGAAGTTCTGTTCTGATTTCTTTTGTAGTGTTCTAAGTTCTGTTCAAGTTTCTTGCTAATGATTCAAAGTTCTGTTCTGGAGTTTCTTTGTTCTAGTGATTCGAAGTTCTGTTCTGAAGGTTTCTTGTTCTGTGATTCGAAGTTCTGTTGGTTCTTGTTCTAGTGTTCTTCTGTCCTGAGTTTCTTGTTCTAGTGATTCGAAGTTCTGTTCTGAGTTTCTAGTGATTCAAAGTTTGTTCTAGTGATTCAAAGATCTGTTCTGAGTTTCTTGTTCTAGTGATTCAAAGTTCTGTTCTGAGTTTTCTTGTTCTAGTGATTCGAAGTTCTGTTCTGAATTTCTGTTCTAGTGATTCGAAGTTCTGTTCTGAGTTTCTTGTTCTAGTGATTCTAAGTTCTGTTTCGAATTTATTCTAGTGATTCAAAGTTTCTTGTTCTAAAAGTTCTGTTCTAAGTTTCTTGATCAAGTGAGTTCTGTTGTTTTCATTTATCGTGGTTCAGTTCTGTTCGGAATTTCTTGTTCCTAATGATTCAGTTCTGTTCAGATTACTTGTTCTGATTCAGTTCTATTTCAGGTCTTAGTTGAGTGAGTTCTGTTCTGAAGTTTCTTGTTCTGTTCGAAGTTTCTGAATTTCTTGTTCTAATGATTCGAAGTTCTGGGGAAGTACTTGTTCTAATGAGTAACTTCTGTTTTGCTTGTTCTAGTGATTCGAAGTTCTGTTCTAGGTCAAAGTTCTGTTTGTTACTTGTTGAGTGATTCAAAGTTCTGTTCTGAGTTTCTTGTTCTAGCAATGATTCAGAGTTTATCTGTTCAATTTCTTGTTCCAGGAATTCGTAATTCTGTGAAATTCTTGTTCTAATGATTCGAAGATCTGCTCAGAAGTTCTGTTCTGAGCTCTGTTCTGAGTTTTTGTTGTAGTGATTCAAAGTTCTGTTCTGAGTTTCTTTGTTCTAGTGATTCGAAGTTCTGTTCTGAGTTTCTTGTTCTAGTGATTCAGTTCTGTTCTGAATTTCTTGTTCTAAATGATTCGAAGTTCTGGAGACCAAAGTTCTGGAAGTTTCTTGTTCTAGTGATTCGTTCTGTTTTTCTGTTCTAATGATCTGAATCTTTTTGTTTCTAGTGATTAATTCTGTTCTCTGTTCTAGTGGATTCAAAGTTTGAATCTCTTGTTCTAGTGATCTGGAAGTTCTGGTCTGAATTTCTTTCCTAATGATTCGAAGATCTTGTTTTTCTAGTTTCTTGTTCTAGTGATTCAAAGTCTGTCTGAGCTTTGTTCTTGTCAAAGTTCCTGAATCAGTGATCGGAAGTTCTGTCTTGTTCTAGTGATTCGAAGTTCTGTTCCTGAGTTTCTTGTTCTAGTGATCTGGAAGTTCTGTCTGGAAATTTCTTTGTTCTAGTGATTCGAACTTCTGTTCTAAGTTCTTTGATCTAGTGAGCTTCTGTCCTGTGTTCTTGTTCTAGTATTCTGTGTTCTGTTCTCTTTTGAGTTTAATTAGTTCTTTTGAATTTAATTTCTTCCAGAGGTTCTGGTCTGATTCAAGTTCTGTTTCTGAATTCTGTTCTAGTAATTCAACGTTTGTCTCTTGTTCTAGATTCAAGTTCTGTAATCTGAGTTTCTTGTTCTAGTGATTCAAAAGTTCTGTCTTGAGTTTCTTGTTCTAGTGATTCGAAGTTCTGTTCTGAGTTTCTTGTTCTAATGATTCGAAGTTCTGTTCTGGAGTGATTTCTTGTTTCTTGTGAGTGATTCGAGTGAGTTCTGTTCTGAGTTTCTTGTTCTAATGATTCGAAGTTCTGTTCTGAGTTTTCTTGTTCTAGTGATTCAAAGTTCTGTTCTGAGCTCTTGTTCTAGTGATTCGAAGTTCTGTTCTTGTTCTAGTGATCTCGGTTCTGTTCGGAGTTCTAATGATTCGAAGTTCTGTTCTGGGTTTCTTGTTTCTAGTGATTCAAGTTCTGTTCTGAGTTTCTTGTTCTAGTGATTCTGAAGTTCTGTTCTGATTCTTGTTCTAGTGATTCGAAGTTCTGTTCTGAGTTTTTGTTCTAGTGATTCAAAGTTCTGTCCTGAGTTTCTTGTTCTGTGATTCGAAGTTCTGTTCTGAGTTTCTTGTTCTAGTGATTCGAAGATCTGTTCTGTTTTTTTGTTCTAGTTTCTTGTTCTTTCTTGTTCTAGTGATTCAAAGTTCTGTTCTGAGTTTCTTGTTCTAGTGATTCGAAGTTCTGTTCGAGTTTCTTGTTCTAGTGATTCGAAGTTCTGTTCTGAGTTTCTTGTTCTAGTGATTCAAAGTTCTGTTCTGATTTCTTGTTTCTAATGATTCAGTTCTGTTCCAATTTCTATCTGAAGTTCTGCTCTGAGTTTCTTGTGTCTAGTGATTCAAGTTCTGTTCTGAGTTTCTTGTTCTAGTGATTCAAAGTTCTGTTCGGAATTTCTTGTTCTAGTGATTCATAGTTCTGTTCTGAGTTTCTTGTTCTTGATTCTAGTGTTCTGAATTTTCTTGTTCTAAGTTCTGTTCGGAATTTCTTGTTTAGTGATTGGTTCTTGTTTCTTGTTCTAGTGATTCGAAGTTCTGTTCTGAGTTTCTTGTTCTAGTGATTCGAAGTTCTGTTCTGAGTTTCTTGTTCTAGTGATTCGAAGTTCTGTTCTGGAGTTTCTTGTTCTAGTGATTCAAAGTTCTATTCTGAGTTTCTTGTTCCAGCGATTCAAGTTCTTGTTCGGAATTTCGTTCTAATACCTATAACGGTTCTGAGTTTCTTCTTTTGAACAGCGGATCTGAAGTTCTGTTCGGAATTTCTGTTCTGCACGATTCGAAGATCTGCTCTAGTTTCTTGTTGCAGTGATTCGAAGTTCTGTTCCGAGTTTCTTGTTCTAGTGATCTGAAGTTCTGTTCTGGAGTTTCTGTCTCCTAGTGCGATCTGAAGTTCTGTCTGAGTTTCTTGTTCTAGATTCAGCTGTGTCCTGAGTTTCGCCCAGTGATTCAAAGTTCCGTCCTGAGTTTCTTGTTCTGCATGATTCAAGAAGTTCTGTTCCGGAGTTTTTGTTCTAGTGATTCAGTTCTGTCTGGAATTTCTTTCTAATGATTCTAGTGATTCAAGTTCTGTTCTGAGTTTCTTGTTCTAGTGATTCAAGTTCTGTTCTGAATTTCTTGTTCTAGTGATTCGAAGTTCTGTTCTGAGTTTCTTTGTTCTAGTGATTCGAAGTTCTTGCTCCGGAATTTGTTCTAGTGATTCAGTTGTTCTGAGTTCTTGTTCCTAGTGATTCAAAGTTCTGTTCTAAGTTTCTTGTTTCAAGTGATTCAAAGTTCTGTTCAAGTTTCTTGTTCTAATGATTCGAAGTTCTGTCTGGAATCTGTCAATGGATTTTCTTGTTCTAGTGATTCGAAGTTCTGTTCCGGAATTACTTGTTCTAATGATTCGAAGATCTTGTCTGAGTTCTTGTTCTAGTGATTCGAAGTTCTGTTCTGAATTTCTTGTTCTTGTGATTCAAAGTTCTGTTCTGGAATTTTCTTCTTCTAATGATTCGAAGTTCTGTTCTGAGTTACTTGTTCTAGTGATTCGAAAGTTCTGTTCTGAGTCGAAGGTTTTTACTTGTTCTAGTGATTCGAAGTTCATTCTGAGTTTCTTGTTCTAATGATTCGAAGATCTGCTCTGAAATTCTTGTTCTAGTGATTTGAAATTTGTTCTGATTTCTTGTTTCTAGTGATTTAAATTCTGTTCTGAAATTTCTTGTTCTAGTAATTCAGTTCTGTTCTGAAATTCTTGTTCTAGTGATTCGAAGTTCTGTTCTGAGTTTTCTTGTTCTAGTGATTCGATGTTCTGTTCTGAGTTTCTTGTTCTAATGATTCGAAGTTCTGTCCTGAGTTTCTTGTTCTAGTAATTTAAAGTTCTGTTCTGATTTTTGTCCTAGTGATTCTTAGTTCTGTTTGAGTTTCTGTTCTAGTAGTTCGAGTTCTGTTCTGAATTCTTCTTCTAGTGATTCAGATTTCTGTTTCTGGAATTTCTTCTTCTAGTAATTCAATGTACTGTTCTGAGTTTCTTGTTCTAGTGATTCAAGTTCTGTTCTGAGTTTTCTTCTTCTAGTGATTCAAATGTATGTTCTGAGTTTCTTGTTCATAGTGATTGATTCTGTTCTGAGTTTCTTGTTCTAGTGATTCGAAGTTCTGTTCTGAGTTTCTTGTTCTAGTGATTCAGTTCTGTTCAGATTTCTTGTTCTAGTGATTCAGTTCTGTTCGGAATTTCTTGTTCTAGTGATTCAAGTTCTGTTCCGAGTTTCTTGTTCTAGTGATTCGAAGTTCTGTTCTGAGTTCTTGTTCTAGTGATTCAGAGTTCTGTTCCCCAATTTCTTGTTCTAGTGATTCAGATCTGTTCGGAATTTCTTGTTCTAGTGATTCAAAGTTCTGTTCTGAATTTTCTTATTTCTAGTGATTGATTCATTCGGAATTACTTGTCCTGATTCGAAAGTCTGCTCGGAATTCTGCTCTGAGTTTCTAATGATTCGAAGTTTCTGTTCTGAGTTTCTTGTTCTAGTGATTCAGAAGTTCTGTTCTGAGTTTTCTTGTTCTAGATTCGAAGTTCTGTTGAATTTCTTGTTCTGATGAGTTTTCTGTGTTCTAGTGATTCGAAGTTCTATTCTGAGTTTTTCTTGTTCTAGTGATTCGAAGTTCTGTTCGGAATTACTTGTTTCTAGTGATTGATTCAAGATTCTTGTTCTAATGATTCAAGATCTGTTTCTATTTCTTGTTCTAGTGATTCAGAAGTTCTGTTCAGATTTCTTGTTCTAATGATTCGAAGTTCTGTTCTGAGTTTTCTTGATTCGAAGTTCTGTTTCTGAGTTGCACTTGTTCCTAGTGATTCGAAGTTCTGTTCGGAATTTCTTGTTCTAGTGATTCGTGATTCTGTTCGTTCTGTTCCTAGATTTTCTGTTTTTCTTGTTCTAGTGATTCGAAGTTCTGTTCTGAAGTTCTTTTTCTAATGATTCTAGTGGTTCGAAGTTCTGTTCTGAGTTTCTTGTTCTAGTGATTCGAAGATCTGCTCTGAGTTCTGTTCTAGTGATTTCTTGTTTCTTTTTCTGAATGATTCGAAGTTCTGTTCTGAGTTTCTTGTTCTAGTGATTCGAATCTGTTCTGAATTTCTTGTTCTAGTGATTCAGTTCTGTTCTGAGTTTCTTGTACTAGTGATTCGAGTTCTGTTCTGAGTTTCTTGTTCTAGTGATTCGAAGTTCTGTTCTTGTTCTAGGTTCAATTTTGTTCTAGTGATTCGAAGTTCTGTTCGGATCTTGTTCTAGTGATTCAAGTTTCTTGTTCTAGATGATTCTGTTCTGAAGTATCTGTTCTAGAATTTTCTTTCAGTTCTTGTTCTGAGTGATTCAAGTTCTGTTCGAATTTCTGTTCTAGTGATTTCTGCTCTGAGTTTCTTGTTCTTGTGATTCAAGTTCTGTTCTGAATTTCTTGTTCTAGTGATTCGAAGTTCTGTTCTGAGTTTTCTTGTTCTAACGTGATTCATTCAGTTCTGTTCTGGAATTTCTTGTTTCTAGTGATTCGAAGTTCTGTTCGGAATTTCTTGTTCTAATGATTCGAAGTTCTGTTCTGAGTTTCTTGTTCTAGTGATTCGAAGTTCTGTTCGGAATTTCTTGTTCTAGTGATTCAGTTCTTGTTCTGAATTTCTTGTTCTAGTGATTTCGAAAGATCTGCTCTGAGTTTCTTGTTCTAGTGATTCAAGTTCTGTTCTGAGTTCTTTGTTTCTAGTGATTCGATGTTCTGTTCTGAGTTTCTTGTTCTAGTGATTCAAAGTTCTGTTCTGAGTTTCTTCTTCTAGTGATTCGAAGTTCTGTTCTGATTTCTTGTTCTAGTGATTCAGTTCTGTTCTAGTGATTCAAGTTTGTTCTTTTGTTCTAATGATTAGAAGATTTCTGAGTTTCTTGTTCTTGTGATTTTCTGTGTTCTAGTGATTCGAAGTTCTGTTCTGAGTTTTCTTGTTCTAGTGATTCGAAGTTCTGTTCTGAGTTTCTTGTTCTAGTGATTCAAAGTTCTGTTCTGAGTTTCTTGTTCTAGTGATTCGAAGTTCTGTTCTGAGTTTCTTGTTCTAGTGATTCAGAAGTTGTTGTTCTGAGTTTCTTGTTCTAGTGATTCAGATCTGTTCTCCGTTACTTGTTCTAATGATTCAAGTTCTGTTCTGAGTTTTCTTGTTCTAGTGATTCGAAGTTCTGTTCGAGTTTTCTTTTTCTAATGATTCGAAGATCTGCTCTGAGTTTCTTGTTCTAGTGATTCGAAGTTCTGTTCTGAGTTTTCTTGTTCTAGTGATTCGAAGTTCTGTTCGGAATTTCTTGTTCTAATGATTCATAGTTCTGTTCTGAGTTTTTCTTGTTCTAGTGATTCGGAAGTTCTGTTCGAATTTCTTGTTGTGATTCCAAGATCTGATTTCTTGTTCTAGTGATTCGAAGTTCTGTTCTGAGTTTCTTGTTCGTGATTGAGTTCTGTTCTGTTTTCTTGTTCTAGTGATTCGAAGTTCTGTTCAAATTTCTTGTTCTAGTGAGTGATTCAAGTTCTGTTCTGGAATTTTCTTGTTCTAGTGAGTGATTCGAAGTTCTGTTCTGAGTTTTCTTGTTCTAGTGATTCAAAGTTCTGTCTTGTTTCTAGTGATTTTCTTGGAATTTCTAATGATTCAAGTTCTGTTCTGAGTTTCTTGTTCTAATGATTCGAAGTTCTGTTCAAGTTTCTTGTTCTAATGATTCGAAGTTCTGTTCTGAGTTTCTAGTTGTTCTAGTGATTCGAAGTTCTGTTCTGAGTTTCTTGTTCTAGTGATTCATAAGTTCTGTTCTGAGTTTCTTGTTCTAGTGATTCGAAGTTCTGTTCTGAGTTTCTTGTTCTAGTGATTCGAAGTTCTGTTCTGAGTTTCTTGTTCTAGTGATTCTGTTCAGTTTCTTGTTCTAGGATTCAGAGTTCTTGTTTGTTCTAGTGATTCGAAGTTCTGTTCTGAGTTTCTTGTTCTAGTGATTCGAAGTTCTGTTCTGAGTTTTCTTGTTCTAGTGATTCGAAGTTCTGTTCTGAGTTTCTTGTTCTAGTGATTCGAAGTTCTGTTCTGAGTTTCTTGTTCTAGTGATTCGAAGTTCTGTTCTGAGTTTCTTGTTCTAGTGATTCTCTGTTCTGTTCTAGTGATTCAAGTTCTGTTCAGTATTTCTTGTTCTAGTGATTCAGTTCTGTTCGAATTTCTTTTCTTGTTCTAGTGATTCAAAGTTCTGTTCTGAATTTCTTGTTCTAGTGATTCGAAGTTCTGTTCTGAGTTTCTTGTTCTAGTGATTCAGGAGTTCTGTTCTGAGTTTCTGTTCTGAGTTTGTTCTAGTGATTCAGTTCTGTTCGGAATTTCTTGTTCTAACATTCGATTCTGTTCTGAGTTTCTTGTTCTAGTGATTCGAAGTTCTGTTCTGAATTTCTTGTTCTAGTGATTCGAAGTTCTGTTCTGAGTTTCTTGTTCCTAATGATTCGAAGTTCTGTTCTGTTCTTGAGTGATTCTTCTGTTCTAGTGTCCTCGAGTGATTCTGTTCTGATCTTTTTTGTTCTAGTGATTCTGTTCGGAAGTTCTGTTCTGAACTTCTTGTTCTAGTGATTCGAAGTTCTGTTCGGAATTTCTTGTTCTAGTGATTCGAAGTTCTGTTCTGAATTTCTTGTTCTAGTGATTCAGTTCTGTTCGATTAGAATTTCTTGTTCTTGTGATTCATCTGTTCATTCGATCTGTTCTGAGTTTCTTGTTCTAATGATTCGATGTTCTGTTCTGAGTTTCTTGTTCTAGTGATTCTGTTCCTGAGTTTCTTGTTCTGTTTCTGAGTTTCTTGTTCTAGTGATTCTGTTCTGAGAATTTCTTGTTCTAGTGATTCAAGTTCTGTTTTTCTTGTTCTATGATTCATTCTGTTCTGAATTTTCTGTTCTAGTGATTCGAAGTTCTGTTCGGAATTTCTTGTTCTAATGATTCGAAGTTCTGTTCAGAATTTCTTGTTCTAGTGATTCGGAAGTTCTGTTCTGAGTTTCTTGTTCTAGTGATTCAGAGTTCTGTTCGGAATTTCTGTTCTAGTGATTCGAAGTTCTGTCCTGAGTTTCTTGTTCTAGTGATTCGAAGTTCTGTTCTGGTGATTCGAAGTTCTGTTCGGAATTTCTTGTTCTAGTGATTCGAAGTTCTGTCAGAGTTCTGTTCTAGTGATTCAGAAGTTTCTTGTTGCTCTAGGCTTTGTTCTAGTGATTCGAAGTTCTGTTCTGAGTTTTTTTGTTCTAGTGATTCAAGTTCTGTTCTTCGAATTTCTTGTTCTAATGATTATAAGTTCTGTTCTGAGTTTTCTTGTTCTAGTGATTCAATGATTCGAGTTCTGTTCTGAGTTTTCTTGTTCTAGTGATTCAAGTTCTGTTCAGAGTTTTGTTCTAGTGATTCGAAGTTCTGTTCGGAATTTCTTGTTCTAGTGAGTGATTCGAAGTTCTGTTCGGAATTTCTTGTTCTAGTGATTCGAAGTTCTGTTCTGAGTTTTCTTGTTCTAGTGATTCGAAGTTCTGTTCGGAATTTCTTGTTCTAGTGATTCGAAGTTCTGTTCGGAATTTCTTGTTCTAATGATTCGAAGATCTGCTCTTTCGAAGATCTGCTCTGAGTTTCTTGTTCTAGTGATTCGAAGTTCTGTTCTGAGTTTTCTTGTTCTAGTGATTCGAAGTTCTGTTCGGAATTTCTTGTTCTAGTGATTCGAAGTTCTGTTCGAACTTCTTGTTCTAAGATTCAGTTCTGTAGTTCTGTTCTAGTGATTCGATGTCTCTTTTCTTGTTCTAATGATTCAGTTCTGTTCTGAGTTTCTT
The DNA here is from genome assembly GCF_040412425.1 of Macrobrachium rosenbergii. Lineage (NCBI taxonomy): Eukaryota > Metazoa > Arthropoda > Malacostraca > Decapoda > Palaemonidae > Macrobrachium > Macrobrachium rosenbergii. The sequence continues at coordinate 91,092,960 of NC_089781.1, forward strand.
GTTCTAGTGATTCGAAGTTCTGTTCTGAGTTTTCTGTTGTTCTAGTGATTCGTTCTGAGTTCTGTTCTGATTTTCTTGTTCTAGTGATTCAGTTCTGTTCTGAGTTTCTTGTTCTAGTGATTCGAAGTTCTGTTCGGAATTTCTTGTCTTCCTAATGATTCAGTTCTGTTCTGAGTCTGTTCTGAGTTTCTTGTTCTAGTGATTCGAAGTTCTGTTCTGAATTTCTTGTTCTAGTGATTCGAAGTTCTGTTCTGGAATTTCTTGTTCTAGTGATTCAAGTTCTGTTCTGAGTTTCTTGTTCTAGTGATTCGAAGTTCTGTTCTGAGTTTCTTGTTCTAGTGATTCGAAGTCTTGTTCTAGTTCTTGTTCTGAGTGATTCGAAGTTCTGTTCTGAGTTTTTCTTGTTCTAGTGATTCAGTTCTGTTTAGATTTTCTTGTTTCTTCGAGTGTTCCGATCTTGTTCTAGTCATTCCATTCTGTTCTGAGTTTCTTGTTCTAATGATTCGAAGTTCTGTTCTGAGTTTCTTGTTCTAGTGATTCAGTTCTGTTCCGGAATTTCTTGTTCTAATGATTCAAGAAGTTCTGTTCTGAGTTTTTGTTCTAGTACTGTTCGGAGTGATTCAGTTCTGTTCGGATATTGTTCTGTTTCAGTTCTGTTCTGAGTTTCCTTGTTCTAGTGATTCGAAGTTCTGTTCAGATTTCTTGTTCTAATGATTCGAAGTTCTGTTCTGAGTTTCTTGTTCTGAGTGATTCGAAGTTCTGTTCTGAGTTTCTTTTCTAGTGATTTTCTGTTCAGATTTCTTGTTCTAGTGATTCTTCTGTTCTGAGTTTCTTGTTCTAGTGATTCGAAGTTCATTTCTGAGTTTCTTAAGTGATTTCGTTCTGTTCGGAATTTCTTGTTTTCTAGTGATTCAGAAGTTCTGTTCCGGATTCTTGTTCCTTCGAATTCTGTTCTATGATTCAGAGTTCTGTTCTGAGTTTCTTTTTCTAATGATTCAGTTCTGTTCTGAGTTTCTTGTTCTAGTGATTCAGAAGTTCTGTTCTGAGTTTCTTGTTCTAGTGATTCGAGAAGTTCTGTTCAGTTTCTGTTCTAATGATTCATAGTTCTCTTGGTTTCTTGTTCTAGTGATTCGAAGTTCTGTTCTGAGTTTCTTGTTCTGAGTTTCTGATTCAGTTCTGTTTCTGAGTTTCTTGTTCTAGTGATTCCAGTTTCTGTTCTGAGTTTCTTGTTCTAGTGATTCAAAGTTCTGTTCTTGTTCTAGTGATTCAAGTTTCTTGTTTCTTGTTCTGAAGTGATTCAGTTCTGTTCTGAGTTTTCTTGTTCTAATTTCTTGTTCAGTAGTGATTCGAAGTTCAGAATTTCTTGTTCTAATGATTCGAATCTGCTTTCTTGTTCTAGTGATTCGAAGTTTTGTTCTGTTTCTAGTGATTCAGTTCTGTTCTGAGTTTCTTGTTCTAGTGATTCAGAAGTTCTGTGATTTCGAAGATCTGCTCTGAGTTTCTTGTTCTAGTGATTCAGTTCTGTTCTGAATTTTCTTGTTCTAGTGATTCGGTTCTGTTCAAGATTTCTTGTTCCTAATGATTCATAGTTCATTCTGAGTTTTCTTGTTCTAGTGATTCGAGAGTTCTGTTCAGAATTTCTTGTTCTAGTGATTCAGTTCTGTTTCTGAATTTCTTGTTCTAGTGATTCGAAGTTCTGTTCTGAGATTTCTTGTTCTGGTGATTCGAAGTTCTGTTCTGGTTTCTTTTCTAGTGATTCGAAGTTCTGTTCTGAGTTCTTGAGTGATTCAAAGTTCTGTTCTGAGTTTCTTGTTCTAGTGATTCAGTTCTGTTCTGAGTTTCTTGTTCTAGTGATTCAGAAGTTCTGTTCTGAGTTTCTTGTTCTAGTGATTCAGAAGTTCTGTTCTGGAGTTTTCTTGTTCTAATGATTCGAGTTCTGTCCTGGTGATTCAGATCTGTTCTGAGTTTCTTGTTCTAATGATTCAGATCTGCTCGAGTTTCTGTGATTCGGAATTTCTTGTTCTAGTGATTCGAAGTTCTGTTCTGGAGTTTCTTGTTCTAGTGATTCAGAGTTCTGTTCAGATTTCTTGTATTCTAGTGATTCGAAGTTCTGTTCTGGAGTTTCTTGTTCTAGTGATTCAGAGTTCTGTTCGGAATTTCTTGTTTCTAGTGATTCAGTTCTGTTTCGGAATTTCTTGTTCTAGTGATTCAAGTTCTGTTCTGAGTTTTTGTTCTAATGAAGATCTGTTCTGAGTTTCTTGTCTGCTAGTTTCTTGTTCTAGTGATTCAAAGTTCTGTTCTGAGAGTTTCTTGTTCTAGTGATTCAAAGTTCTGTTCGAATTTCTTGTTCTAATGATTCGAATCTGTTCTGTTCTGTTCTGAATTTCTTGTTCTAGTTTCTTGTTCTAGTGATTCGAAGTTCTGTTCTGAGTTTCTTGATTCTGAAGTGATTTTGTTCTCTGAGTTCTGTTCTGAGTTTCTTGTTCTAGTGATTCGAAGTTCTGTTCTGAGTTTCTTGTTCTAGTGATTCAAAGTTCTGTTCTGATTTCTTGTTCTAGTGATTCAAGTTCTGTTCTGAATTTCTTGTTTCTAGTGATTCAAGTTCTGTTCAAGAATTCTTGTTCTAGTTCTGAGTTTTCTTGTTCTAGTGTTCTGTTCTGGTTTCTTGTTCTAGTGATTCAAGTTCTGTTCGGAATTTCTTGTTCTAGTGATTCGAAGTTCTGTTCTGAGTTTCTTGTTCTAGTGATTCAAAGTTCTGTTCTGAGTTTCTTGTTCTAGTGATTCAAAGTTCTGTTCTGAGTTTCTTGTTCTAGTGATTCGAAGTTCTGTTCTGAGTTTCTTGTTCTAGTGATTCAAAGTTCTGTTCTGAGTTTCTTGTTCTAGTGATTCGAAGTTCTGTTCTGAGTTTTTTGTTCTAGTGATTCAAGTTCTGTTCTGAGTTTTCTTGTTCTAGTGATTCAAAGTTCTGTTCTGAGTTTCTTTGTTCTAGTGATTCGAAGTTCTGTTCTGGAGTTTCTTGTTCTAGTGATTCAGTTCTGTTCTGAGTTTCTTGTTCTAGTGATTCGGAAGTTCTGTTCTGAGTTTCTTGTTCTAGTGATTCGAAGTTCTGTTCTGGAATTTCTTGTTCTAGTGATTCAAGTTCTGTTCTGAATTTCTTGTTCTAGTGATTCAGTTCTGTTCTGGTTTCTTGTTCTAGTGATTCAAAGTTCTGTTCTGAGTTTCTTGTTCTAGTGATTCAAGTTCTGTTCTGAGTTTCTTGTTCTAGTGATTCAAGTTCTGTTCTGGAATTTCTTGTTCTAGTGATTCAAGTTCTGTCTTTCTGAAGATTCTTGTTCTAGTGATTCAAAGTTCTGTTCTGAGTTTTCTTGTTCTAGTGATTCTTCTGTTCTGAGTTTCTTGTTCTAGTGATTCAAAGTTCTGTTCTGAATTTCTTGTTCTAGTGATTCGAAGTTCTGTTCTGAGTTTTCTTGTTCTAGTGATTCAAGTTCTGTTCTGAATTGATTTGAAGTTCTGTTGTTCTGAGTTTGTTCTTGTTCTAGTGATTCAAGTTCTGTTCTGAGTTTTTGTTCTTGTTCTGTTCTTTCTTGTTTCTAGTGATTCTAATGATTCAGTTCTGAGTTTCTTGTTCTAGTGATTCTGAAGTTCTGTTCTGAGTTTCTTGTTCTAGTGATTCGAAGTTCTGTTCTGAATTTCTTGTTCTAATGATTCGAAGTTCTGTTCTGAGTTTCTTGTTCTAGTGATTCGAAGTTCTGTTCTGAAGTTCTAATGATTCTCTGTTCTGAGTTTCTTGTTCTAGTGATTCAAGTTCTGTTCTGAGTTTCTTGTTCTAGTGATTCAAAGTTCTGTTCTGAGTTTTTGATTCTTGTTTCTAGTGATTCGAAGTTCTGTTCTGAGTTTCTTGTTCTAGTGATTCAAGTTCTGTTCGAGTTTCTTGTTCTAATGATTCGAAGTTTGTTTGTTCTTGTCTTAGTGATTCAAGTTCTGTTCTGGAATTTCTTGTTCTAGTGATTCAAAGTTCTGTTCTGAGTTTCTTGTTCTAGTGATTCAAAGTTCTGTTCTGAGTTTCTTGTTCTAGTGATTCGAAGTTCTGTTCTGAGTTTCTTGTTCTAATTTCTTGTGATTCGAAGTTCTGTTCTGAGTTTCTTGTTCTAGTGATTCATTCTGTTCTTGTTCTAGTGATTCGAAAGTTCTGTTCTGAATTTCTTGTTCTAGTGATTCAAGTTCTGTTCTGAGTTTCTTGTTCTAGTGATTCTGTTCTGTTCTGAGTTTCTTGTTCTAATGATTCGAAGTTCTGTTCTGAGTTTCTTGTTCTAGTGATTCAAAGTTCTGTTCTGAGTTTTTCTTGTTCTAGTGATTCGGTTCTGTTCTGTCTTGTTCTAATGATTCGGAAGTTCTGTTCTGAGTTTGTTCTTGATTCTTCTGTTCTGAATTTCTTGTGATTCAAGTTCTGTTCTGAGTTTCTTGTTCTAGTGATTCGAAGTTCTGTTCTGAGTTTCTTGTTCTAGTGATTCGAAGTTCTGTTCGGTTCTGTTCTGGAGTTTCTTGTTCTAGTGATTCGAAGTTCTGTTTGGAATTCTTGTTCTTAGTGATTCGAAGTTCTGTTCTGAGTTTCTAGTGATTCTTGTTCTGTTCTGAGTTTCTTGTTCTAGTGATTCGAAGTTCTGTTCTGAGTTTCTTGTTCTAGTGATTCAAGTTCTGTTCTGAGTTCTTGTTCTAGTGATTCGAAGTTCTGTTCGGAATTTCTTGTTCTAGTGATTCTCTGTTCTGAGTTTCTTGTTCTAGTGATTCAAGTTCTGTTCGGAATTTCTTGTTCTAGTGATTCGAAGTTCTGTTCTGAGTTTCTTGTTCTAGTGATTCAAAGTTCTGTTCTGAATTTCTTGTTCTAGTGATTCAAGTTCTGTTCTGAGTTTTCTTGTTCTAGTGATTCGAAGTTCTGTGAGTTTCTTGTTCTAGTGATCTGAAGTTCTGTTCTGAGTTTCTTGTTCTAGTGATTCAAAGTTCTGTTCTGAGTTTCTTGTTCTAGTGATTCAAGTTCTGTTCTGAATTTCTTGTTCTAGTGATGAAGTTCTGTTCTGAAGTTCTAGTGATTCAAAGTTCTGTTCTGAGTTTCTTGTTCTAGTGATTCGAAGTTCTGTTCGGAATTTCTTGTTCATGATTTTGAGTTCTATTCAGGTTTCATTTAGTTAAGTTCTGTTCCTGAGTTTCTTTGTTTAGTGATTCAAGTTCTGTTCTGAGTTTCTTGTTCTAGTGATTCGAAGTTCTGTTCTGAGTTTCTTGTTCTAGTGATTCAGAAGTTCATTCCGGAATTTCTTGTTCTAATGATTCGAAGAAGTTCTGTTCAAGAGTTTCTTGTTCTAGTGATTCAAAGTTCTGTTCTGAGTTACTTGTTCTTGCGATGATTGAGTTCTAGTGATTCGAAGTTCTGTTCAGGAATTTCTTGTTCTAGTGATTCAAGTTCTGTTCTGAGTTTCTTGTTCTAGTGATTCAGAGTTCTGTTCTGAGTTTTCTTGTTCTAGTGATTCCAGAAGTTCTGTTCCTGAGTTTCTTGTTCTAGTGATTCAGAAGTTCTGTTCTGAGTTTCTTGTTCTAGTGATTCGAAGTTCTGTTCTATGAGTTTCTTGTTCTAGTGATTCAAGTTCTGAGTTTCTTGTTCTAGTGATTCGAAGTTCTGTTCTGAGTTTTCTTGTTTCTAGTGATTCGAATTCTGTTCTGGAACTTCTTTGTTCTAGTGATTCAAGTTCTGTTTCTGAGTTTCTTGTTCTAATTGATTCGAAGTTCTGTTCTGGAGTTTCTTGTTCTAGTGATTCAAGTTCTGTTCTGAGTTTTCTTGTTCTAGTGATTCGGGAGTTCTGTCTCTCCAATTTCTTGTTCAAATGATTCATAGTTCTGTTCTGATTTCTTGTTCTAATGATTCAGATCTGCTCGGAGTTCTTCTTCAGTGATTCAAGTTCTGCTCTGGAGTTTTCTTGTTCTAGTGATTCAAAGTTCTGTTCTGGAGTTTTTCTTGTTCCAGTGATTAAAGTTCTGTTCTGAGTTTCTTGTTCTAGTGAGTGATTCAGAAGTTCTGTTCGGAATTTCTTGTTCTAGTGAGTGATTCGAAGTTCTGTCTGAAGTTTTCTTGTTGAGTGATTCGAAGTTCTGTTCTGAGTTTTCTTGTTTCTAGTGGGATTCAAAGTTCTGTCTGAATTTCTTGTTCTAGTGATTCAAGTTCTGTTCTGAGTTCTTGTTCTAATGATTCGAAGTTCTGTCTTGAGTTCTGTTCAGTTGATTCAATTTCTTGTTCTAATGTTTTCATCGAAGTTCTGTTCTGAGTTTATACCAGTGATCTAAAAACGTTCCTGAGTTACTTGTTCTAGTGATTCGAAGTTCTGTTCGAATTTCTTTGCTCTAGTGATTCTGAAGTTCTGCTCCGGGTATTTTTGTTCTAGTGATTCAAGTTCTGTGATTCGAAGTTCTGTTCTGAGTTTTCTTGTTGCTTAGTGATTCGAAGTTCTGTTCGAATTTCTTGTTCTAGTGATTCGAAGTTCTGATTGGATTTCTTGTTTCTAGTGATTCAGAAGTTTGTTCTTTCTTGTTCTAATGATTCAAATTCTGTTCTGAGTTTTCTTGTTCCTAATGATTCAGTTCTGTTCTGAGTTTCTTGTTCTAATGATTCGAAGTTCTGTTCAGGAATTTCTTGTTCTAGTGATTCAGAAGTTCTGTTTCTTGATTTCTAGTGATTCAGAAGTTCTGTTCTGAGTTTCTTGTTCTAGTGATTGAAGTTCTGTTCTGAGTTTCTTGTTCTAGTGATTCGAAGTTCTGTTCTGAGTTTCTTGTTCTAGTGATTCTTCTGTTCTGAGTTTCTTGTTCTAGTGATTCAAAGTTCTGTTCTGAGTTTTCTTGTTCCTAGTGATTCGAAGTTCTGTTCTGAGTTTCTTGTTCTAGTGATTCTGTTCTGAGTTTCTTGTTCTGATGATTCGAAGTTCTGTTTCGGAGATTTCTTGTTCTAGTGATTCGAAGTTCTGTTCTAGTGATTCAAGTTTTGTTCGGAATTTCTTGTTCTAGTGATTCTTCTGTTCAGTTTTCTTGTTTCTAGTGATTCGAAGTTCTGTTCTGTAACTTCTTGTTCTGATAATTCAGAAGTTTCTGTACTAGGTTTCTTGACTTCTAGTGATTCGAAGTTCTGTTCTGAGTTTCTTGTTCTAGTGATTCAGAAGTTCTGTTCAGATTTCTTGTTCTAGTGATTCTGAGAAGTTCTGTTCGGAAGTTTCTTGTTCTAGTGATTCAGTTCTGTTCGGAATTTCTTGTTCTAGTGATTCAAAGTTCTGTTCCGGAATTTCTTGTTTCTAGTGATTCAAAGTTCTGTTCGGAATTTCTTGTTCTAGTGATTCTGTTCAAGTTCTGTTCTGAATTTTTCTTGTTCTAGTGATTCGAAGTTCTGTTCAGATTTCTTGTTCTAGTGATTCGAAGTTCTGTCGGAATTTCTTGTTCTAATAATTGATTTGTTTGAACTTCTTGTTGTAGTGATTCTTCTGTTCTGAGTTCTTGTTGTAGTGATTCGAAGTTCTGTTCGGAATTTCTTGTTCTAGTGATTCGAAGTTCTGTTCGGATCTTGTTCTGAGATTCAGTTCTGTTCTGAATTTCTTGTTCTAGTGATTCGAAGTTCTGTCTCAGATTTCTTGTTCTAGTGATTCAAGTTCTGTTCTTTCTTGTTCTGATTCGAAGTTCTGTTCTGAATTTCTTGTTCTAGTGATTCAGAAGTTTGTTCTTTCTTGTTCTAGTGATTCAGAAGTTCTGTTCTATTTCTTGTTCTAGTGATTCTTCTGTTCTTTCTTGTTAATGATTCGAAGTTCTGTTCGGAATTTCTTGTTCTAATGATTCAAGATCTGCTCTGAGTTTCTTGTTCTAGTGATTCAAGTTCTGTTCTGTCTTCGAAGATTTCTTGTCTGTTCTGAGTGAGTGATCGGAAGTTCTGTTCGGAATTTCTTTTCATGATTCAAGATTCGCTCTTCGAAGATCTGCTCTGAGCTTCTTGTCTAGTGATTCAAAGTTCTGTCTGAGTTTTGTTCAGATCTGTTTAGTTCACAATTTCTTGTTCAAATGATTATAAGTTCTGTTCTGAGTTTCATTCCAGTGATCTGAAGTTCTGTTCGGAATTTCTTGTTCTAATGATTCGAGGTTCTGTTCTGAGTTTTCTATTCTTAGATTCAAAGTCTGTCTGAGTTTCTTGTTCTAGTGATTCAAAGTTCTGTTCTGAGTTCTTTGTTCAGTGATTCAAAGATTCTGTTTCTGAGTTTCCTTGTTCCTAGTGATTCGAAGTTGTTTCTGAGTTTCTTGTTCTAGTGATTCGAAGTTCTGTTCCTGGAATTTCTTGTTCTAGTGATTCAAGTTCTGTTCTGAGTTTCTTGTTCTAGTGATTCAGTTCTGTTCTGGAATTCTTGTTCTAGTGATTCAGTTCTGTTCTGAGTTTCTTGTTTCTAGTGATTTGAAGTTCTGTCTGAGTTTCTTGTTCTAATGATTCAAAGTTCTGTTCTGAGTTTCTTGTTCTAGTGATTCAGTTCTGTTCGGAGTTTCTTGTTCTAGTGATTCGAAGTTCTGTCTGAGTTTCTTGTTCTAGTGATTCGAAGTTCTGTTCTGAGTTTTCTTGTTTTAGTGATCTGTGTCTTGTCTGAATTTCTGTCTTAACTATCACAGATCTATTCCAGTTTGTTCAGTGATTCAAAGTTCTGTTCTGAGTTTCTTGTCTCTAGTGATCTGACAAATTCTGTCTGGAATTTCTTGTCTTAAATTGATCTGGAAGTTCTGTCTTGGAGTTTCTGTTCCCAGTGATCTGAAGTTCTGTTCTGTTTCTGTTCTAGTGATTCAAGTTCTGTTCTGAGTTTTGTCTAGTGATCTGTGTTCTGGTTCTGAGTTTCTTGTTCTAGGATTCGGTTCTGTCTTGGAATTTCTTTGTTCAATGATTCGAATTCTGTTCTGAGTTTCTTGTTCTAATGATTCAAAGATCTGCTCAGAGTTTTGTCTAGTGATTCAGTTCTGTTCTGAGCTTTCTTGTTCTAGTGATTCAGTTTTCTGTTCTGAGTTTCTTGTTCTAGTGATTCAGTTTGTCCTGGAAGTTCTGTTCTGAGAGTTTCTTGTTCTAGTGATTCAAAGTTCTGTTCTGAGTTTCTTGTTCTAGTGATTCGAAGTTCTGTTCTGAGTTTTCTTGTTCTAGTGATTCAAAGTTCTGTTCTGAAGTTTCTTGTTCTAGTGATTCGAAGTTCTGTTCTGAGTTTCTTGTTCTAGTGATTCGAAGTTCTGTTCTGAGTTTCTTGTTCTAGTGATTCAGTTCTGTCTCTGAGTTCTGTTCTAGTGATTCTGAAGTTTCTTGTTCTAGTGATTCAAAGTTCTGTTCTAAGTTTCTGTATTCTAGTGATTCGAAGTTCTGTTCGAATTGTTCTAGTGATTCGAAGTTCTGTTCTGAGTTTTCTTGTTCTAGTGATTCAGAAGTTCTGTTCTGAATTTCTTGTTCTAATGATTCGAAGTTCTGTTCTGAGTTTCTTGTTCTAATGTGATTCGAAGTTCTGTTCTGAGTTTCTTGTTCTAGTGATTCGAAGTTCTGTTCTGAGTTTCTTGTTCTAGTGATTCAAAGTTCTGTTCTGAGTTTTCTTGTTCTAGTGATTCGAAGTTCTGTTCTGAGTTTCTTGTTCTGTGATCTTCTGTTCGGAATTTCTTGTTCTAGTGATTCAAGTTTGTCTTTCTTGTTCTAGTGATTCGAAGTTTTGTTCTGTTTTCTGTCTTTTCTTTGTTCTAGTGATTCGAAGTTCTGATTCAGTTCTGTTCGGAATTTCTTGTTCTAGTGATTCGAAGTTCTGTTCTGAGTTTCTTGTTCTAGTGATTCGAAGTTCTGTTCTAGTGATTCAAGTTCTGTTCTGAGCTTTCTTGTTCTAGTGATTCAAGTTCTGTTCGAATTTCTTGTTCTAATGATTCGAAGTTCTGTTCTGAGTTTCTTGTTCTAGTGATTCGAAGAAGTTCTGTTCTGAGTTTCTTGTTCTAGTGATTCAAAAGTTCTGTTCGGAATTCTTGTTCTAGTGATTCAAGTTCTGTTCTGAATTTCTTGTTCTAGTGATTCGAAGTTCTGTCTGGAGTTTCTTGTTCTAGTGATTCAAAGTTCTGTTCTGAGTTTCTTTTCTTGTTCTAGTGATTCGATTCAGTTCTGTTCTGAGTTTCTTGTTCTAATGATGAAGTTCTGTTCGGAGTTTTTGTTCTGTGAGAAGTTCTGTTCTGAGTTTCTTGTTCTAGTGGATCTGTTCTGTTCTGAGTTTCTTGTTCTAGTGATTCAAGTTCTGTTCTGAATTTCTTGTTCTAGTGATTCAAGTTCTGTTCGGAATTTCTTGTTCTAGTGATTCGAAGTTCTGCCTGGAAGTTCTGTTCTGAATTTCTTGTTCTAGTGATTCAAGTTCTGTTCTGAGTTTTCTTGTTCTAGTGATTCAGAAGTTCTGTTCTGAGTTTCTTGTTCTAGTGATTCAAGAGTTTCTTGTTCTAGTGATTCAAAGTTCTGTTCTTTCTTGTTCTAGTGATTCGAAGTTCTGTTCTGAGTTTCTTGTTCTAGTGATTCAAAGTTCTGTTCTGAGTTTCTTGTTCTAGTGATTCTTCTGTTCTAGTTCTTGTTCTAGTGATTCTCTGTTCTGAGTTTTCTTGTTCTAGTGATTCGAAGTTCTGTTCTGAGTTTCTTGTTCTAGTGATTCGAAGTTCTGTTCTGAGTTTTCTTGAGTTTCTAGTGATTCGAAGTTCTGTTCTGAGTTTCTTGTTCTAGTGATTCGAAGTTCTGTTCTGAGTTTCTTGTTCTAGTGATTCTTTCTGTTCTGAGCTTCTTGTTCTAGTGATTCGAAGTTCTGTTCTGAGTTTCTTGTTCTAGTGATTCAAAGTTCTGTTCTGAGTTCTGTTCTAGTGATTCAAGTTCTGTTCTTTCTTGTTCTAGTGATTCGAAGTTCTGTTCTGAGTTTCTTTGTTCTAGTGATTCGAAGTTCTGTTCGGAATTTCTTGTTCTAGTGATTCTTGTTTCTTGTTCTAGTGATTCAAGTTCTGTTCTGAGTTTCTTGTTCTATGATTCGAAGTTCTGTTCTTCCTTGTTCTAGTGATTCGAAGTTCTGTTCTGAGTTTCTTGTTCTAGTGATTCATTCTGTTCTGAGTTTTCTGTTCTAGTGATTCAGTTCTGTTCTGAGTTTCTTGTTCTAGTGATTCGAAGTTCTGTTCTGATTCTTTGTTCTAGTTTCTGTTCTGTTCTAGTGATTCAAAGTTCTGTTCGGATTTTGTTCTAGTGATTCGAAGTTCTCTTCTGAGTTTCTTGTTCTAGTGATTCAAGTTCTGTCCTGAAGTTCTGTTCTGAAAAGTTTCTTGTTCTAGTGATTCAAAGTTCTGTTCTGGAATTTCTTGTTCTAATGATTCAAAGTTCTGTTCTGAGTTTCTTGTTCTAGTGATTCAAAGTTCTGTTCTGAATTTCTTGTTCTAGATTGATTCGAAGTTCTGTTCTGTTCTGAATTTCTTGTTCTAATGATTCAAAGTTCTGTTCTGAGTTTCTTGTTCTAGTGATTAGTTCTGTTCTGATTTCTTGTTCTAGTGATTCAAGTTTCTTGTTCTCTGAGTGATTCGAAGTTCTGTTCTGAGTTTTCTTGTTTCTAGTTTTCTGTTCCGGAATTTCTTGTTCTAGTGATTCGTTCTGTTCTGAGTTTCTTGTTCTAGTGATTCAAGTTCTGTTCTGAGTTTCTTGTTCTAGTGATTCGAAGTTCTGTTCTGGAGTTTCTTGTTCTAGTGATTCGAAGTTCTGTTCTGAGTTTCTTGTTCTAGTGATTCGAAGTTTCTTGTTTGTTCTAGTGATTCTGTTCTGAAGTGATCTGTTCTGTTCGAATTTCTTGTTCTAGTGATTCAAAGTTCTGTTCTGAGTTTCTTGTTCTAGTGATTCGAAAGTTCTGTTCTGAGTTTCTTGTTCTAGTGATTCGAATGTTCTGAGTTTCTTGTTCTAGTGATTCAAGTTCTGTGAGTTTCGATTCAAGTTCTGTTCTGAGTTTCTTGTTCTAGTGATTCTTTCTGTTCTGTTTTGTTTGTTGAGTTTCTTGTTCTAGATTCTTGTTCTAGTGATTCAGTTCTGTTCTGAGTTTCTTGTTCTAGTGATTCGAAGTTCTGTTCTGAGTTTCTTGTTCTAGTGATTCACAAGTTCTGTTCTGAGTTTCTTGTTCTAGTGATTCGAAGTTCTGTTCTGAGTTTCTTGTTCTAGTGATTCGAAGTTCTGTTCGGAATTTCTTGTTCATGATTTTGAGTTCTATTCAGGTTTCATTTAGTTAAGTTCTGTTCCTGAGTTTCTTTGTTTAGTGATTCAGTTCTATTTGAGTTTCTTGTTTCTAGTGATTGAAGAAGTTCTGTTTCAATTCTTGTTCTAGTGATTCAGAAGTTCATTGGTTCTTGTTCTAAAGTGATTCAAGTTCTGTTCCAGAGTTTCTTGTTCTAGTGATTCAGTTCTTCAAATTTCTGTTCTAGTGATTCAAAGTTTCTTGTTTCTTGTTCCAGTGATTGAAGTTCTGTTCTGAGTTTCTTGTTCTAGTGATTTTGTTCTAAGTTCAGTTCTGTCTGGAATTTCTTGTTTCTAGTGATTCGAAGTTCTGTCTGATCTTTGTTTATTTCGAAGTTCTGTCTCTGAGTTTTGATTCAAAGTTCTGTTCTGAGTTTCTTGTTCTAGTGATTCAGTTCTGTCTGAGTTTCTTGTTCTAGTGATTCAAAGTTCTGTTCTGAGTTCTTGTTCTAGTGATTCAGTTCTGTACTGAGTTTCTGTTCTGTTCAGTTCTGTTCGGAATTTCTTGTTCTGAGTGATTCTGTTTCTTTGTTCTGTGATTCGTTTGTCTTGTTTCTAGTGATTAAGTTCTGTCCGGAATTTCTTGTTCTAGTAATTCAAAGTTCTGTTCGACTTCTGTTCTAGTGGGATTAGAAGTTCTGTTCTGAATTTTGTTCTAGTGATTCAAGTTCTGTTCAGTTCGTGATTCAGTTCTGTTCTTGTTCTAGTGATTCAGTTCTGTTCAATTTCTTGTTCTAGTGATTCAGTTCTGTTCGGAATTTCTTGTTCTAGTGATTCAGAAGTTCTGTTTTGAATTTCTTGTTCTAGTGATTCTTCTTCCCTAGTAACTCGTTCTGTTCGGAATTTCTTGTTCTAGTGATTCGAAGTTCTGTTCTGAATTTCTTGTTCTAGTGATTCGGAAGAATTCTTGTTCTAATGATTCGTTTGTTCAAGAGTTTCTAGTTCTAGTGATTCAAGTTCTGTTCTGAGTTTCTTGTTCTAGTGATTCGAAGTTCTGTTCTGAATTTCTTGTTCTAGTGATTCAAGTTCTGTTCTGAGTTTCTTGTTCTAGTGATTCAAAGTTCTGTTCTGAGTTTTCTTGTTCTAGTGATTCAGTTCTGTTCTGAGTTTCTTGTTCTAGTGATTCAGAAGTTCTGTTCTGAGTTTCTTGTTCTAGTGATTCGAAGTTCTGTTCTGAGTTTCTTGTTCTAGTGATTCGAAGTTCTGTTTTGAGTTTCTTGTTCTAATGATTCGAAGTTCTGTTCTGGAATTTCTTGTTCCAATGATTCGAAGTTCTGTTCTGAGTTTCTTGTTCTAGTGATTCGAAGTTCTGTTTCTGAGTTTCTTGTTCTAGGTTTCTTCTGTTCTGAGTTTCTTGTTCTAGTGATTCGAAGTTCTGTTCTGGAGTTTCTTGTTCTAGTGATTCAAAGTTCTGTTCTGAGTTTCTTGTTCTAGTGATTCAGAAGTTCTGTTCTGAGTTCTTGTTCTAGTGATTCGAAGTTCTGTTCTGAGTTTCTTGTTCTAGTGATTTTCTGTTCTGAGTTTCTTGTTGTTCCAGTGATCTGAAGTTCTGTTCCGAGTTTCTTGTTCTAGTGATTCAAGTTCTGTTCTGAGTTTCTTGTTCTAGTGATTCAAGTTCTGTTCGGAGTTTCTTTTTCTAATGATTCGAAGTTCTCTTTCGAAATCTGCTTGTTCTAGTGATTTCGAAGTTCTGTTCTGGAGTTCTTGTTCTAGTGATTCAAAGTTCTGTTCTGAGTTTCTTGTTCTAGTGATTTGAAGTTCTGTTCCGGAATTTCTTGTTCTAGTGATTCGAAGATCTGTTCTGAATTTCTTGTTCTAATGATTCGTTTCTGTTCTGAGTTCTTGTTCTAATGATTCAAAGTTCTGTTCGGAAGATCTGTTTCTTGTTCTAGTGATTCGAAGTTCTGTTCTGAGTTTCTTGTTCTAGTGATTCGAAGTTCTGTTCTGAGTTTTCTTGTTCTAGTGATTCGAAGTTCTGTTCTGAATTTCTTGTTCTAGTGATTCGAAGTTCTGTTCTGAGTTTTCTTGTTCTAGTGATTCGAAGTTCTGTTCGGAATTTCTTGTTCTAGTGATTCGAAGTTCTGTTCGGAATTTCTTGTTCTAGTGATTCGAAGTTCTGTTCTGAGTTTTCTTGTTCTAGTGATTCAAGTTCTGTTCTGAGTTTCTTGTTCTAGTGATTCGAAGTTCTGTTCGAATTTCTTGTTCTAGTGATTCAGTTCTGTTCTGAGTTTCTTGTTCTAGTGATTCAGAAGTTCTGTTCTGAGTTTCTTGTTCTAATGATTCAAAGTTCTGTTCTGAGTTTCTTGTTCTAGTGATTCGAAGTTCTGTTCTGAATTTCTTTTCTAGTGATTCGAAGTTCTGTTCTGAGTTTCTTGTTCTAGTGATTCACAGTTCTGTTCTGAGTTTCTTGTTCAGTGATTCGAAGTTCTGTTCTGAGTTTCTTGTTCTAGTGATTTGAAGTTCTGTTCTGAGTTTCTTGTTCTAGTGATTCTGTTTCGGAATTTCTTGTTCTAGTGATTGAAGTTCTGTTCTTTCTTGTTCTAGTGATTCGAAGTTTTGTTCGGAATTTCTTGTTCTAGTGATTCGAAGTTCTGTTCTGAGTTCTTGTTCTGTGATTCGAAGTTCTGTTCGAACTCTTGTTCTAGTGATTTGAAGTAATTGTTTCTTGTTCTAGAAGATGTTCTGTTCTGAGTTTCTTGTTCTAGTGAAAGTTCTGTTCTGAGTTTCTTGTTCTAGTGATTCGAAGTTCTGTTCTGAGTTTTCTTGTTCTAGTGATTCAAGTTCTGTTCTGAATTTCTTGTTCTAGTGAAGTTCAGAAGTTTTCTGAGCTTCTTGTTTCTAGTGATTCAAAGTTCTGTTCGAATTTCTTGTTTCTAATGATTCAAGTTCTGTTCTGAGTTTTTCTTGTTCTAGTGATTCGAAGTTCTGTTCAGATTTCTTGTTCTAGTGATTCGAAGTTCTGTTCTGAGTTTTCTTCTTCTAGTGATTCGAAGTTCTGTTCGGATCTTGTTCTACTCATTCGAAGTTCTGTTCTGAGTTTCTTGTTCTAGTGATTCGAAGTTCTGTTCGGATCTTGTTCTAGTGATTCGATGTTCTGTTCTGAGTTTCTTGTTCTAGTGATTCAAGTTCTGTTCTGATTTCTTGTTCTAGTGATTCGAAGTTCTGTTCTGAGTTTCTTGTTCTAGTGATTCTTCTGTTCTGAGTTTCTTGTTCTAGTGATTCAGTTCTGTTCTGAGTTTCTTGTTCTAGTGATTCGAAGTTCTGTTCTGAGTTTCTTGTTCTAGTGATTCGAAGTTCTGTTCTGAGTTTCTTGTTCTAGTGATTCGAAGTTCTGTTCTGAGTTTCTTGTTCTAGTGATTCGAAGTTCTGTTCTGAGTTTCTTGTTCTAGTGATTCGAAGTTCTGTTCTCTTGTTCTAGTGATCTTTCTGTTCTGAGTTTTCTAGTGATTCGAAGTTCTGTTCTGAGTTTCTTGTTCTAGTGATTCGAAGTTCTGTTCTGAGTTTCTTGTTCTAGTGATTCAAGTTCTGTTCTGAGTTTCTTGTTCTAGTGATTCGAAGTTCTGTTCTTTTCTTGTTCTAGTGATTCGAAGTTCTGTTCTGAGTTTCTTGTTCTAGTGATTCAAGTTCTGTTCTGAAGTTCTAGTGATTCAGAAGTTCTGTTCACTGAGTTTCTTGTTCTAATGATTCTGTTCTGAGTTCTGTTCTGAGTTTCTTCTTCTAGTGATTCGAAGTTCTGTTCGGAATTTCTTGTTCTAGTGATTCGAAGTTCTGTCTGATTTCTTGTTCTAGTGATTCAAGTTCTGTTCTGAGTTTCTTGTTCTAGTGATTCGAAGTTCTTGTTCTATTCAGATTTCTTGTTTTCTAGTGATTCTTGTTCTAATTTCTTGTTCTAGTGATTCGAAGTTCTGTTCTGAGTTTCTTGTTCTAGTGATTCGAAGTTCTGTTCGGAATTTCTTGTTCTAGTGATTCGAAGTTCTGTTCTGAGTTTTCTGTTCTAGTGATTCTTGTTCGGAATTTCTTGTTCTAGTGATTCAAAGTTCTGTTCTGAATTTCTTGTTCTAATGAGTTTCTTTTTCTAGAAGTTCTGTTTCAATTTTCTTGTTCTCAGTGATTCAAGTTCTGTTCGGAATCTTGTTCTAGTGATTCGAAGTTCTGTTCGGAATTTCTTGTTCTAATGATTCGAAGTTCTGTTCGGAATTTCTTGTTCTAATGATTCGAAGATCTGCTCTGAGTTTCTTGTTCTAGTGATTCGAAGTTCTGTTCTGAATTTCTTGTTCTAGTGATTCGAAGTTCTGTTCTGAGTTTCTTGTTCTAGTGATTCGAAGTTCTGTTCTGAGTTTCTTGTTCTAGTGATTCGAAGTTCTGTTCTGAGTTTCTTGTTCTAGTGATTCGAAGTTCTGTTCTGAGTTTCTTGTTCTAATGATTCGAAGTTCTGTTCTGCTTGTTCTGAAGTTCTGTCTGAGTTTTTGTTCTAGTGATTCAGAAGTTCTGTTCTGAGTTTCTTGTTCTAGTGATTCTGAAGTTCTGTTCTGAGTTTTCTTGTTTCTAGTCTAATGATTCGAAGTTCTGTTCTGAGTTTCTTGTTCTAGTGATTCGAAGTTCTGTCTCGTTCTGGATTTCTTGTTCTTGTAGTGATTCAAAGTTCTGTTCTGAGTTTCTTGTTCTAGTGATTCAGAAGTTCTGTTCTGAGTTTCTTGTTCTAGTGATTCGAAGTTCTGTTCTGAGTTTCTTGTTCTAGTGATCTGAAGTTCTGTTCTGAGTTTCTTGTTCTAGTGATTCGAAGTTCTGTTCGGAATTTCTTGTTTCTAGTGATTCAAGTTCTGTTCGAATTTCTTGTTCTAGTGATTCGAGTTCTGTTCTGAGTTTCTTGTTCTAGTGATTCAAAGTTCTGTTCTGAGTTTCTTGTTCTAGTGATTCGAAGTTCTGTTCCTGAGTTTCTTGTTCTAAGTGATTCAGAAGTTCTGTTCTGAGTTTCTTGTTCTAGTGATTCAAGTTCTGTTCTGAGTTTCTTGTTTCTAGTGATTCGAAAAGTTCTGATTTTCTTGTTCTAGTGATTCAAAGTTCTGTTCTGAGTTTCTTGTTCTAGTGATTCGAAGTTCTGTTCTCCGGAATTTCTTGTTCTAGTGATTCGAGTTCTGTTCAGGAATTTTTGTTCTAATGATTCAAGTTCTGTTCTGTTCTAGTGATTCGAAGTTTTTCTTGTTCTAGTGATTCAGTTCTGTTCTGAGTTTCTTGTTCTAGTGATTCGAAGTTCTGTTCTGAGTTTCTTGTTCTAGTGATTCGAAGTTCTGTTCTGAGTTTCTTGTTCTAGTGATTCGAAGTTCTGTTCGGAATTTCTTGTTCTAGTGATTCGAAGTTCTGTTCTGAGTTTCTTGTTCTAGTGTGATTCTGAATTTTTCTTGTTCTAGTGATTCAGTCTGTTCTGGAGTTTCTTGTTCTAGTGATTCGAAGTTCTGTTCTGAGTTTCTTGTTTCTAGTGATTCGAAGTTCTGTTCGGAATTTCTTGTTCTAATGATTCGAAGTTCTGTTCTGAGTTTCTTGTTCTAGTGATTCGAAGTTCTGTTCGGAATTTCTTGTTCTAATGATTCGAAGTTCTGTTCTGAGTTTCTTGTTCTAGTGATTCGAAGTTCTGTTCTGAGTTTCTTGTTCTAGTGATTCGAAGTTCTGTTCGGAATTTCTTATTCTAGTGATTCAGAAGTTCTGTTCTGAGTTTCTTGTTCTAGTGATTCAAGTTCTGTTCTGAGTTTCTTGTTCTAGTGATTCAAGTTCTGTTCTGAATTTCTTGTTCTAATGATTCGAAGATCTGCTCTGGAATATACTGTTCTAGAGTTTCTTGTTCTAGTGATTCGAAGTTCTGTTCGGAATTTCTTGTTTCTAGTGATTCAGTTCTGTTCTGATTTCTTGTTCTAGTGATTCGAAGTTCTGTTCTGAGTATCTTGTTCTAGTGATTCAGTTCTGTTCTGAGTTTCTTGTTCTAGTGATTCGATGTTCTGTTCGGAATTTCTTCATTCTAATGATTCGAAGTTCTGTTCTGTGTTTCTTGTCTAGTGATTCATGAATTCTGTTCTAGTTCAATGGAATTTCTTCTTCTAGTGATTCAGAACCTCTTTGTTCTACAAGTTTTTCTTCTTCAGTGATTAAAGTTCTTTCTGAATTTTCTTCTTCTAGTGATTCAAAGTTCTGTTCTGATTTCTTGCCCTAGTGATTCGATGTTCTGTTCTGAGTTTTCTTTGTTCTAGTGATTCAAAGTTCTGTTCTGAGTTCTTGTTCTGATCTAAAGTTTCTTCTTCTAGTGATTCGTTCTGCTTCTTGAAATTCAACGGGTTCTGTGTTCAGTAGTGATTCAGTTCTGTTCTGAGTTTCTTGTTCTAAATGATTCAAAGTTCTGTTCTGAGTTTCTTGTTCTAATGAGTTTCTCTGAGTTTTTGTTCAGTGATTCAGTTCTCTCTGAGTTTCTTGTTCTAGTGATTCAAGTTCTGTTCGAATTTCTTGTTCTAGTGATCAAAAGTTCTGTTCTGAGTTTCTTTGTTCTAGTGATTCAAAGTTCTGTTCTGAATTTCTTGTTCTAGTGATTCGAAGTTCTGTTCTGAGTTTCTTGTTCTAGTGATTCAGTTCTGTTCGGAATTTCTTGTTCTAGTGATTCATAGTTCTGTTCTGAGTTTCTTGTTCTAGTGATTCAGTTCTGTTCTGGAGTTTTCTTGTTCTAATGATTCGAAGTTCTGTTCTGAGTTACTTGTTCTAGTGATTCAAAGTTCTGTTCCGATTCGAAGATCTGCTCTGAGTTTCTTGTTCTAGTGATTCGAAGTTCTGTTCTGAGTTTTTTGTTCTAGTGATTGAGTTCTGTTCTGAAGTTTCTTGTTCTAGTGATTCGAAGTTCTGTTCGGAATTTCTTGAGTGATTGAAGTTCTGTTCTGAGTTTTCTTGTTCTAGTGTCGAAGGTCTTGATTCTAAAGTTCTGTTCTGAGTTTTCTTGTTCTAGTGATTCAAGTTCTGTTCGGAATTTCTTTGTTCTAGTGAGTGATTCAAAGTTCTGTTCGGAATTTCTTGTTCTAGTGAGTGATTCGAAGTTCTGTTCTGAGTTTCTTGTTCTAGTGATTCGAAGTTCTGTCTGAATTTCTTGTTCTAATGATTCAAAGTTCTGTTCTGAGTTTCTTGTTCTAGTGATTCGAAGTTCTGTTCTGAGTTACTTGTTCTAGTGATTCGAAGTTCTGTTCGAATTTCTTGTTCTAGTGATCGAAGTTCTGTTCTGAGTTTCTTGTACTAGTGATTCGAAGTTCTGTTCTGGAGTTTGTTCTAGTGATTCAAAGTTCTGTTCGAATTTCTGTTCTAGTGATTCGAAGTTCTGTTTCTTGTTCTAGTGATTCGAAGTTCTGTTCGGATCTTGTTCTAGTGATTCGAAGTTCTGTTCTGAGTTTCTTGTTCCAGTGATTCAGTTCTGTTCTTGTTTAGGGATTCAAGTTTCTTGTTCTAAGTGACTAAAGTTCTGTTCTGAGATCTCCAATGCTCTGAACTCTTGTTTTCTTGAAGTTCTGTCGGAATTTCTTGTTCTAGTGATTCGAAGTTCTGTTCTGAATTTCTTTTCTAGTGATTGAAGTTCTGTTCTGAATTTCTTGTCTCTAGTTCTGTTCTTCTGAATTTCTTGTTCTAGTGATTCGAAGTTCTGTTCTGAGTTTCTTGTTCTAGTGATTCAAAGTTCTGTCTGAGTTTCTTGTTCTAGTGATTCAAAGTTCTGTTCGAATTTCTTTGTTCTAGTGATAAAGTTCTGTCTGAATTTCTTGTTCTGGAGTTTTTGTTCTAGTGATTCAAAGTTCTGTCTGGAGTTTCTTGTTCTAGTGATTCGAATTCTGAACTTCTTGTTCTAGTTGGAAGTTCTGTTCGGAATTTTGTTCTGATTAGAAGTTTCTGGAGTTTCTTGTTCTAGTGATTCAGTTCTGTCTGCAATTTCTTGTTCTAATGATTGAGTTCTGTTCTGAGTTTTCTTGTTCTAGTGATTTGAAGTTCTGTTCTGAGTTTCTTGTTCTAGTGATTCAAAGTTTGTTCTGAATTTCTTGTTCTAGTGATTCGAAGTTCTGTTCTGAGTTTCTTGTTCTAGTGATTCGAAGTTCTGTCTTCGGAATTTCTTGTTCTAGTGATTCAGTTCTGTTGAATTTCTTGTTCTAGTGAATGATTCTGAGTTCTGTTCTGAGTTCTTTCTTGTTCTAGTGATTCGAAGTTTTGTTGGAATTTCCTTGTTCTAATGTTAGAAGATTGCTTCTGAGTTTCTTGTTTCTTGATGTTCTGTTCTGAGTTTCTTGTTCTAGTGATTCGAAGTTCTGGTTCTGATTCATAGTTCTTTCTTGTTCTAGTGATTCGGAAGTTCTGTTCTGAGTTTCTTGTTCTAGTGATTCAAGATCTGCTCCTGAGTTTCTGTTCTGAAGTTCTGTCTTGAGCTCTTTGTTCTAGTGATTCAAAGTTTTGTTCGAATTTCTTGTTCTAGGTGATTCAAGTCTGTTCTGAATTTCTTGTTCTAATGATTCGAAGTTCTGTTCTGAGTTGTTCTTGATTCGAAGTTCCATTCTGAATTTCTTTGTTCAGTGATTCAAAGTTCTGTTCGGAATTTCTTTTCTAGTGATTCGAAGATCTGTTCTGAGTTTCTTGTTCTAGTGATTCGAAGTTCTGTTCTGAGTTTCTTGTTCTAGTGATTCGAAGTTCTGTTCTGAATTTCTTGTTCTAATGATTCGAAGTTCTGTTCTGAGTTTCTTGTTCTAGTGATCTGGAAGTTCTGTTCTGAGTTTTGTTCTAGTGATTCGAAGTTCTGTTCGGAATTTCTTGTTCTAGTGATTCTGGAAGTTCTGTTCGGAGTTTCTTGTTCCAGTGATTAAAGTTCTGTTCTGAGTTTCTTGTTCTAGTGATTCAAGTTCTGTTCTGAGTTTTCTTGTTCTAGTGATTCGAAGTTCTGTTCTGAATTTCTTGTTCAAATGATTATAAGTTCTGTTCTGAGTTTCTTTGTCTAGTGATTCGAAGTTCTGTTCGGAATTTCTTGTTCTAATGATTCAAAGTTCTGCTGAGTTTTCTGAGTTTCTTGTTCTAGTGATTCAAAGATCTGTCTGAGTTTCTTTGTTCAGTGATTCAAGTTCTGTTCTTCTTGTTCTAGTGATTCAGTTCTGTTGGAAGTTTCTTGTTCTGGAATTTCTGTTCTAGTGATTCAAAGTTCTGTTCTGAGTTTCTTGTTCTAGTGAGTTCTGTTTGGAATTTTGTTCTAGTGATTCAGTTCTTCTGAATTTCTTGTTCTAGTGATGAAGTTCTGTCGGAATTTCTTGTTCTAATGATTCAAAGTTCTTCGGAATTTGTTCTAGTGATTCGGGAAGTTCTGTTCTGAATTTACTTGTTCTAGGATTCGAAGTTCTGTTCGGAATTTCTTGTTCTAGTGATGATTTCAAGTTCTGTTCTGAGTTTTCTTGTTCTAGTGATTCTGAAGTTCTGTTCTGAGTTCCAGTTTGTTCTAGTGATTCAAAGTTCTGTTCTGAGTTTTCTTGTTCTAGTGATTCAAAGTTCTGTTCGGAATTCTTGTCAAAGTGATTCG
The DNA here is from genome assembly GCF_040412425.1 of Macrobrachium rosenbergii. NCBI lineage: Eukaryota > Metazoa > Arthropoda > Malacostraca > Decapoda > Palaemonidae > Macrobrachium > Macrobrachium rosenbergii. The sequence continues at coordinate 91,114,823 of NC_089781.1, forward strand.
AAGTTCTGTCTGAGTTTCTTGTTCTAGTGATTCGAAGTTCTGTCTGGAGTTTCTGTTCTAGTGATTCAAGTTCTGTTCTGAATTTCTTGTTCTAGTGATTCAGTTCTGTTCTGAGTTTCTTGTTCTAGTGATTCAAGTTCTGTTCTGAGTTTCTTGTTCTAGTGATTCGAAGTTCTGTTCTGAGTTTCTTGTTCTAGTGATTCAAAGTTCTGCTCCTGAGTTTTGTTCTAGTGATTAAAGTTCTGTTCTGAGCTTTTCTTCTAGTGATTCAAGTTCTGTCTGAATTTCTGTTCTAGTGATTCGAAGTTCTGTCTGATTTCTTGTTCTAGTGATCGATTCAAAGTTCTGTTCTGGAATGATTCTTTCTGATTCGAAGATCTTTCTTGTTCTAGTGATCTGAAGTTCTGTTCTGAGTTCTTGTTCTAGTGATCTCGAAGTTCTGTTCGGAATTTTTGTTCTAGTGATTCGAAGTTCTGTTCCGAATTTCTTGTTCTTAGTAATTGAGTTCTGTTCAAGTTCTTGTTCTAGTGATTCGAAGTTCCTGAATTTCTTGTTCAGTCTCGAAGTTCTGATTTTGTTCTAGTGATTCAGAAGTTCTGTCGAATTTCTTGTTCTAATGATTGAAGTTCTGTTCTGAATTTCTTGTTCTAGTGATTCTGAAGTTCTGTTCGGATATTTCTGTTCTAATGATTCGTTCTAATGATCTGAAGTTCTGTTCGAATTTCTTGTTCTAGTGATTCGAAGTTCTGTCCTGAATTTTTGTTCTAGTGATTCAGTTCTGTTCAGAGTTTTGTTCTAGTGATTCAAGTTCTGTTCTGAATTTCTTGTTCTAGTTCTGTGATTTGTTCTAATGATTCGAAGTTCTGTTCTGAGTTTCTTGTTCTAGTGATTCTGAGCTCTTGAAGTTCTGTTTCTGGAATTTCTTGTTCTAGTGATTCGAAGTTCTGTTCGGAGTTTCTTGTTCTAGTGATTCGAAGTTCTGTTCTGGAGTTTCTTGTTCTAGTGATTCGAAGTTCTGTTCTGGTTTCTTGTTCTAGTGATTCAAAGTTCTGTTCTGAGTTTCTTGTTCTAGTGATTAGAAGTTCTGTTCTGAGTTTCTTGTTCTAGTGATTCAAAGTTCTGTCTCTGAGTTTCTTGTTCTAGTGATTCATAGTCTGTCTGAGTTCTTTTCTGTTCTAGTGATTCAGTTCTGTTCTGAGTTTCTTGTCTAGTGATCGAAGTTCTGTTCTGAGTTTCTTGTTCTAGTGATTCGAAGTTCTGTTCTGAGTTTCTGAGTTTTGTTCTAGTGATTCAAAGTTCTGTTCTGAGTTTCTTGTTCTAGTGATTCAAAGTTCTGTTCTGGAATTTCTTGTTCTAGTGGATTCATGCCTGAGTTAAAGTTCTGTTCTGAGTTCTTGTTCTAGTGATCTGAAGTTCTGTTCTGGATTTCTTGTTCTAGTGATTCGAAGTTCTGTTCGAATTTCTTGTTCTAGTGATTCAAAGTTCTGTTCTGAGTTTCTTGTTCTAGTGATTCAGTTCTGTCTGGAGTTTCTTGTTCTAATGATTCAAAGTTCTGTACAGAGTTTCTTTTCTACTGATTCGAAGTTCTGTTTGAGTTTCTTGTCTAGTGATTCAAAGTTCTGTCGGAATTTCTTGTTCTGAATCAAAGTTCTGTTCTGAGTTTTGTTCTAGTGATTCGAAGTTCTGTCTGAGTTTCTTGTTCTAGTGATCTGAAGATCTGTCTCTGAGTTTCTTGTTCTAGTGATTCGAAGTTCTGTTCTGAGTTTTGTTCCTAGTGATCAAATTTGCCCGAGCTTTCTTTGTTCCAGTGATCCAAAGTTCTGTTCTGAATTTCTGTCCAGCGGATCTGAAGTTCTGTCTCTGAATCTCTTGTCTCTAATGATTCAAAGATCTGCCTGAATTTGTTCGGATTCAAAGATCTGTTCTGAGTTTCTTGTTCTAGTGTGATTCTGTCTCTGACCTAGTGATTCAAAGATCTGTCCTGAGCTCTTTGGTTCCAGTGATCTTGTTCTGTCCTTGTTTTCTTGATCTGATTCGAAGTTCTGTCGGAGTTTCTTGTTCTAGTGATTCGAAGATCTGTCTGAGGATCTTTGTTCCAGTGATTCAAGTTTTGTTGGATTTCTGTGCTAGTGATTCGATGTTCTGTTCTGAGCCTTCTTGTTCTCAGTGATGGAAAAGTTCTATTTGGTTCTTGTGAGTCGTCTCCAGTGATTCGGAAGTTCTGTCTGGAATTTCTTGTTCTAGTGATTCAAGTTCTGTTCTGAATTTCTTGTTCTAGTGATCTAAAGTCTGTTCTGGACTTGTTGATCAAAGTTCTATCCTGAGTTTGTTCAGTGATTCAAAGTTCTGTTCTGAATTCTTTGTTCTAATGATTCAAAGTTCTGTTCTGAATTTTTTTCTAGTGATCTTGGAAGTTCTGTTCTGAATTCTTGTTCCCAGTGATTCTAAAGTTCTGTCTTGAGTTTATTGTTCTAGTGATTGAAGATCTGTCTAGGGAATTTTTCTAATGATTCAAAATCTGGTTTCTGTTCTAGTGAAGATCTGTTCTCTGTTCTAATGATCTGTTCAAAGTTTCTGTTCCGAAGATCTGTTCTCTGAGTTTCTTTGTTCTAGTGATCGAAGTTCTGTTCTGAGTTTTTGTTTAATGATTCATAAGTTCTGATCTGAGTTTTCTTGTTCAGTGATTCGAAGATCCGTCTTGTTTGTTCTAATGATTCAAAGATCTGTTCTGAAAGTCTTTGCTCTTTAAATTTCTGTTCTGAAGCGCCCTTGTTCTAGTGATTCAGTCTGCATCTGTTCTCTGAGTTTCTTGTTCCAGTGGGATTCAAGTCTCTGTTCGAAATTTCTTTGTTCTAATGATTCACAAGATCTGTTCTGAGTTTCTTTGTTCTTGATTCTAAAGTTCTGTTCTGAGTTCTTGTTCTAGTGATTAAAGTTCTGTTCTGAGTTTTCTTGTTCTAGTGATTCAAGTTCTGTCTATTTTGTTCTAATGATCTTCGAGTTCCGTTCTAACTCTGTTCTAGCGATCAGTTCTGGTCCTGAGCTTCTTGTTCTAGTGATTGAAGTTCTGTCCTGAGTTCTTGTTCTCTAGTGATTCTGAAGTTCTGTTCTGAGTTTTGTCTTGTGACTAAAGTTCTGTTCGGAATTTCTTGTTCCAATGATTGAAGATCTGGTTTCAAGTTTCTGTTGCTAATGATTCAAAGTTCTGTTCCGAGTTTTGTTCTAACGATTCGAAGTCTGTTCTGAGTTTCTTGTTCTAGTGATTCAAAGTTCCGTCTGAGTTTCGTTCAGTGATCTAGTGATTCCTGAGTTCCTACATTGAGTTTCTGGTCCTGTTTCTGTTGATTCAAAGTTCTGTCCTGAGTTTGTTCTAGCGATTCAAAGTTCTGTCTGGAATTATTTCAGTGATTCAGGGTTCGAAGATCTGGAAGATCTGTTCTGTTCTGAGTTTCTTTGTTCAGTCGATTCAAAGTTCTGTTCGAATTCTTGTTCAGTGAGTGATCTGAAGTTCTGTTCTGAATTCTGTTCTAGTGATCTAAAGTTCTGTTCTGAGTTTCTTGTTTAGTGATTCGAGTGATCATGATCATGACCATGATCATCTGTCTAAAATTTGTTCTAGGATTCGAAGTTCTGTTCGGAATTTCTTGTTCAATGATCAAAGATTCTGTCTAAAGTTTCTTGTTCAGTGATTCGGAAGTGATGTTCAAAGTCTTGTTCTAGTGATTCTCTCCGTTCTGAAAGAGTTCTTGTTCAGTGATCTCGAAGTTCTGTCTGAATTTCTTTGTTCTAGTGAGTGATCGAAGTTCAACCTGAATTTCTTGTCTTGAGTGAGTTCTGTTCTGAAGTTCTAGTGATTGAAGTTTGTCTGAGTTTTGTTCTAGTGATTCGACGTTCTGAGTCTTTGGTTCCAGTGATTCCCTTTGTTCTAGTGAGTGATCTGAAGTTCTGTTCTGAGCCCTTTGTTCTATGATTCAAGTTTGTTCTGAGTTTCTTGTTCCAGTGATTCAAAGTTCTGTTCTGAGTTTTGTTTCTGGTGATCTAAAGTTCTGTCTGAATTTCTTGTTTCTGTGATTCAAAGTTCTGTCCTGTTCTAATTCTGTGTTCTTGTTCTAGTGATTCAAAGTTCTGTTCTAGTTTTTGAGTGATTCAAAGTTCTGTTCGGAATTTTTGTTCTAGTGAGTGATTCGAAGATCTGCTCTGAGTTCTCTTGTTCTACTGGGATTCAAAGTCTTGTTCTGAGTTTTCTTGTTCTAGTGGACTGAAGTTTGCCTGGAATTTCTTGTTCTAGTGAAAGTCCTGTTCTGAACTTTTTGTTCTTAACGATTCAAAGATCTGTCTGCTCTGTCCAGTGCTCTGTTCTGTTTCTGTTCAGTGATTCAAAGTCTCTGCTCTGTTCTGAGTTTTGCTCCAGGACCTCCGAAGTCTCTGTTCTGGAGCTCTTGTCTTCTAGTGATCAAAGTTCTGTCTGAATTTCTTTTCTAGTGATTCAAAGTCTGTCTGGAGTTTTGCTCAAGTGACAAGATCTGCTCTGTTTGTTCTAGTGATTCGAAGTTCTGTTCTGAGTTTTTGTTCTAGTGATCTGAAGTTCTGTTCCTGAGTTTCTTGCCCCAGTGATTCAAAGTTCTGTTCCGGAGCTCTTGTTTCTAGTGATCTCTAAAGTCTTGCCCTGAGTTTCTGTTTCTAGTGATCTAAAGTTCTGTCTGAAACTTTTTGCCCAGTGGGATCTGCCCTTGTTCTGGAATTTCTGTTCTAGTGATCTGAAGTTCTGTTCTGAGTTCTTGCTCCTAGTGACTCAAAGTTCTGTTCTGAGTTTCTTTGTTTCTAGTGATCTAAAGTCTGTCTGGAATTTCTTGTTCTAGTGATTCAGTTTCTTGTTCTGAGAATTTCTTGTTCTAGTGATTCTAATGAAGTTCTGTCTGAGTTTTTCTTGTTCTAGTGATTCAAAGTTCTGTTTCTGGTTTCTTGTTCTAATTCGAAGTTCTGTTCTGAGTTTCTTGTTCTCGAAGTTCTGTTCTGAGTTTCTTGTTCTAGTGATTCGAAGTTCTTGTTCTAGTGATTCGGTTTCTTGTTCTAGTGATTCTAAAGTTTCTTGTTCTAGTGATTGAGTTTCTTGTTCTAGTGATTCGAAGTTCTGTTCTGGTTTCTTGTTCTAGTGATTCAGAAGTTCTGTTCTGAGTTTCTTGTTCTAGTGATTCCAAGTTCTGTTCTGAGTTTCTTGTTCTAGTGATTCGAAGTTCTGTTCTGAGTTTCTTGTTCTAGTGTGAGTTCTGAAGTTTTCTGTTCTAGTGAGTTCTTGTTCTAGTGATTCAAAGTTCTGTTCTGAGTTTCTTGTTCTAGTGATTCAGAAGTTCTGTTCTGAATTTCTTGTTCTAGTGATTGATTCAAAGTTCTGATTCGAAGTTCTGTTTTGTTCTAGTGATTCGAAGTTCTGTTCTGGAATTTTCTTGTTCTAGTGATTCGAAGTTCTGTTCTTGAGTTTCTTCTATGAGTGATTCGAAGTTCTGTTCTGAGTTTCTTGTTCTAGTGATTCCGAAGTTCTGTTCTGAGTTTCTTGTCTAGTGATTAGTGAGTTCTGTTTCTTGTTCTGGTGATTTGAAGTTCTGTTCTAGTGATTCGAAGTTCTGTTCTGAGTTTCTTGTTCTAGTGATTCAGAAGTTCTGTTCTGAGTTTCTTGTTCTAACGATTCGAAGTTCTGTTCTGAGTTTCTTGTTCTAGTGATTTGAAGTTCTGTTCTGAGTTTCTTGTTCTAGTGATTCGAAGTTCTGTTCAATTTCTTGTTCTAGTGATTCAAGTTCTGTTCTGAGTTTAATTTTCTTGATTCTAATGATTCTAGTGAAGTTCTGTTCTGAGTTTCTTTGTTCTAGTGATTCGAAGTTCTGTTCAGAGTTTCTTGTTCTAATGATTCGAAATTCTGTCTAGAGTTTTTGTTCTAGTGATTTCAAAGTTCTGTTCTGAGTTTCTTGTTCTAGTGATTCGAGTTCTGTTCAGAAGTGATTCTGTTTCTGTTCTGTTTCTGGAAGTTTCTTGTTCTAGTGATTCGAAGTTCTGTTCTGAGTTTCTTGTTCTAGTGATTCAAGTTCTGTTCTGAGTTTCTTGTTCTAGTGATTCAAGTTCTGTTCTGAGTTTCTTGTTCTAGTGATTCGAAGTTCTGTTCTGAGTTTCTTGTTCTAGTGATTCGAAGTTCTGTTCTGAGTTTCTTTTTCTAATTGATTAGTGATTCTGAGTCTGTTCAAAGTTCTGTTCTGAGTTTCTTGTTCTAGTGATTCAAAGTTCTGTTCTGAGTTTCTTGTTCTAGTGATTCGAAGTTCTGTTCTCGGTTTCTTGTTCTAGTGATTCAGTTCTGTTCGGAATTTCTTGTTCTAATGATTCGAAGTTCTTGTTCTAGTGATTGAAGTGTTCTGAAGTTCTTGTTCTAGTGATTCGAAGTTCTGTTCTGAGTTTCTTGTTCTAGTGATTCAGTTCTGTTCGGAAGTTCTGTTCTGAGTTTCTTGTTCTAGTGATTCGAAGTTCTGTTCTGAGTTTTTTGTTCTAGTGATTCGAAATCTGCTCTTGTTCTGTTCTGAGTTTCTTGTTCTAGTGATTCGAAGTTCTGTTCTGGTTTCTTGTTCTAGTGATTCGAAGTTCTGTTCTGAGTTTCTTGTTCTAGTGATTCGAAGTTCTGTTCAAAGTGTTCTTGAGTTTCTTGTTCTAGTGATTCGAAGTTCTGTTCTGAGTTTTCTTGTTCTAGTGATTCGAAGTTCTGTCTGGAGTTTCTTGTTCTAATGATTCGAAGTTCTGTTCTGAGGTTTTTGTTCTAGTGATTCGAAGTTCTGTTCTGAATTTCTTGTTCTAGTGATTCGAAGTTCTGTTCTGAGTTTTCTTGTTCTAGTCAGTTCTGTTCTGAGTTTCTTGTTCTAGTGATTCAAAGTTCTGTTCTGAGTTTCTTGTTCTAGTGATTCGAAGTTCTGTTCGGATTTCTTGTTCTAATGATTCGAAGTTCTGTTCTGAGTTTCTTGTTCTATTTCTTTGTTCTAGTGATTCGAAGTTCTGTTCGGAATTTCTTGTTCTAGTGATTCAAAGTTCTGTTCGAATTTCTTGTTCTAGTGATTCGAAGTTCTGTTCTGGGATTTTTTGTTCTAGTGATTCGAAGTTCTGTTCTGAATTTCTTGTTCTAGTGATTGGAAGTTCTGTTCTTGATTTTCTTGTTCTAGTGATTCAAAGTTCTGTTCTGAGTTTCTTGTTCTAGTGATTCAAGTTCTGTTCGGAATTTCTTGTTCTAATGATTCGGAAGATCTGCTCTTTCGAAGTTCTGTTCGGAATTTCTTGTTCTAATGATTCATTGAAGTTCTGTTCTGAGTTTCTTGTTCTAGTGATTCGAAGTTCTGTTCGGTTCTTGTTCTAATGATTCGAAGTTCTGTTTGATTTCTTCTAGTGATTCGATTCTGAGTTCTGTTCTGAGTTTTTCTTGTTCTAGTGATTCAAAGTTCTGAAGTTTCTTGTTCTAGTGATTTCGAAGTTCTGTTCTGAGTTTCTTGTTCTAGTGATTCAGAAGTTCTGTTCTGTTCTAATGAGTTTTCTTGTTCTAGTGATTTGAAGTTCTGTGGAAGTTCTGTTCTGAGTTTCTTGTTCTAGTGATTCGAAGTTCTGTTCTGAATTTCTTGTTCTAGTGATTCAAAGTTCTGTTCTGAGTTTTTTTCTTGTTCTATTTTTGTGATTGAAGTTCTGTTCTGAGTTTCTTGTTCTAGTGATTCAGTTCTGTTCTGAGTTTCTTGTTCTAGTGATTCGAAGTTCTGTTCTGAGTTTCTTGTTCTAGTGATTCTGAAGTTCTGTTCTGAGTTTCTTGTTCTAGTGATTCGAAGTTCTGTTAGTGGAATTTCTTGTTCTAGTGATTGAAGTTCCGTTCTGAGATCTGTTCTTGTTCTAGTGATTCAAGTTCTGTTCTGAGTTTTCTTGTTCTAGTGATTCGAAGTTCTGTTCTGAATTTCTTGTTTCTAGTGATTCAGTTCTGTTGAATTTCTTTGTTCTAAATTTTCTAGTTCTGTTCTGAGTTCTTGTTCTAATGATTTCAGTGATTCGAAGATCTGATTCTGAATTTCTTGTTCTAGTGATTCAGAAGTTCTGTTCTGAGTTTCTTGTTCTAGTGATTCAAAGTTCTGTTCGAAATTTCTTGTTCTAGTGATTCGAAGTTCTGTTCGGAGTTTCTTGTTCTAGTGATTCAGAAGTTCTGTTCTGAGTTTTCTTGTTCTAATGATGAAGATCTGTTCTGGAGTTTCTTGTTCTAGTGATTTGAAGTTCTGTTCTGAATCTTGATTCGAAGTTCTGTTCTGAGTTTTCTTGTTCTAGTGATTCAAAGTTCTGTTCTGAATTTCTTGTTCTAGTATCTCAAGTTCTGCCTCTGAGTTTTCTTCAGTGACTAAAGTCCTGTCTGATCTTTGTTCTACCTATCTGAAATTCTGTTCTGAGTTTCTTGTTCTAGTGATAAAGTTCTGTTCGGAATTCTTGTTCTAATGATCTGAAGATCTGCTCGAGTTTCTTGTTCTGTGATTCAAAGTTCTGTTCTGAGTTTTCTTGTTCTGGTGGACTGAAGTTCTGTCTGAGTTTCTGTTCTAGTGATCTGAAGTTCTGTTCTGAGTTTCTGTTCTAGTGATCTGAATTCTGTCTAAATTCTTTGTTCTAGTGATTCGAAGTTCTGTCTGGAACTTCTGCTCTAATGATTCAAAGTTCTGTCCTGGTTTGTTCAATGATTCGAAGTATCTGCTCCGATCAGCACCGCTCCGAGTTTCCTTGGTTCTAGTGATTCGTGTCTGATTTGAGTTTTCTTCTTCTAGTGATTCAAAGTTCTGCTCGGAATTTCTTGTTCTGAAGTTCCGTTCTGTGCTCTTTGTTTCTATTTCTAGTTCCGTTCGATCTTGTTCTAGTGATTCAAAGTTCCTGTTCGATCTTGTTCTAAGTTCGAAGTTCTGTTCGTTTCTTGGTTCTAGTGATTTCGAGAAGTTCTGTTCAAAATTTTCTTGTTCTAGTGATTCAAGTTCTGTTTTGAGTTTCTTGTTCAGTGATTGGAAGTTCTAATTGAATTTCTTCTTCTAGTAATTCAGAAGTTCTGTTCTGAGTTTCTTGTTCTAGTGATTCGAAGTTCTGTTCGGAATTTCTAGTGATCATGAAGTTCAGAGTTCTTGTTTCTAGTGACCTAAAGTTCTGTTCTGAGTTTCTTTGTTCCAGTGATTGAAGTTCTGTTTGAGTTTCTTGTTTCAGTGGATCTAAAGTTCTGTTTGGAATTCTTGTTTCTAGTGATTCAAGTTCTGTCTAGTGATTGGAATTCCAGAGTTTCTTGTTCTAATGATTCAAAGTTCTGTCTGAGTTTCTTGTTCTAGTGATTGAAGTTCTGTTCTGGAATTTCTTGTTCTAGTGATTTCGAAGAGTTTCTTGATTTCTAAGTGATTCGAAGTTCTGAGCTCTTTGTTCTAGTGATTCAAAGTTCTGTTCCTGGAATTTCTTGTTCTAATGATTCAGTTCTGCCCTGAGTTTTCTTGTTCTAGTGATTCAAAGTTCTGTTGGAATTTCTTGTTCTAATGATTGAAGATCTGTTCTGAATTTCTTGTTCTAGTGATTCAAAGTTCTGTTCTGAGTTTCTTGTTTCTAGTGATCAATTCCGGAAGTTCTGTTCTGAGCTCTTGTTCTAGTTAATATGAAGTTCCTGTTCTGAGTTTCTTGTTCTAGTGAGTTCTGTTCAAAGTTCTTGTTCTAGTGAAGTTCTGTTCAATTTCTTGTCTAGTGATTCAGTTCTGAATTTCTTGTTCTGAGTTTTCTTGGTTCTAGTGATTCAAGTTCTGCTCTGAATTTCTTGTCTCTAGTGATTCCAGTTCTGTCTGAGTTTTCTGCCCTAGTGATTCAGTTCTGTTTCAATTTCTGTTCGATGATTCAGTTCTGTTGTTCTGATTCATCGATTTATTTTTAGTGATTCGAAGTTCTGTTTGAATTTCTTGTTCTAATGATTCGAAGTTTCTGTTCTGAGTTTTCTTGTTCTAGCTGATTTGAAGTTCTGTCTGAATTTCTTGTTCTAATGATTCGAAGATCTGCTGATCTTCTGAGTTTCTTGTTCTAGTGATTCGAAGTTCTGTTCTGAGTTTTCTTGTTGCTTAGTGATTCAAGTTCTGTTCTGAGTTTCTTGTTCTATGTGATTCTGAAGTTCTGTCTCTGGATCTTTGTTCAGTAAGTGATTGGAAGTTCTATTCTAACTCTTGTTCCTAGTGATTTGAAGTTTGTTCTAATGATTGAGTTTTCTTGTTTCCCAAGTGATTCAAGTTCTGTTCTAAGTTTGTTCTAGTGAGTTGAAGGATTCTATTGGGGTTTCTTTGTTCTAGTGAGTGATTCAAAGTTCTCTTGAATTTCTTGTTCTAGGAAGTTCTGTTGGAAGTTCTGTTCGAGAAGAATTTCTTGTTCTAGTGATTCGAAGTTCTATCTGAGTTTTCTTGTTCTAGTGATTCAGTTCTGTTCTGAGTTTTTTGTTCTAGTGAGTTCAAGTTCTATTTCTGAGTTTCTTGTTCTGATGATTCAGAAGTTTCTGTACTGGTTTCTTGTTCTAGTGATTCGAAGTTCTGTTCGGAATTTCTTGTTCTAGTGATTAAAGTTCTGTCCTGAGTTTCTATTTCAGGTTCTTATTCTAGTGATTCAAAGTCTCTGTCCTGAGTTTCTTGTTCTAGTGATTCAAGTTCTGTTCTGAGTTTTGTTACAGTGATTCAAAGTTCTGTTCGGAATTTCTTGTTCTAGTGATTCAAAGTTCTGTTCTGAGTTTCTTGTTCTCGTGATTCGAAGTTCCTGTCTAATTTCTTGTTCTAGTGATTCGAAGTTCTGTTCTGAATTTCTTGTTCTAGTGATTCGAAGTTCTGTTCTGATTTCTTGTTCTAGTGATTCAAAGTTCCTGTTTCTGAATTTCTTGTCTCTAGTGATTCGAAGTTCTGTCTGAGCTCTTTGTTCTAGTGATTCAAAGTTCTGTTCCCCTGATTTCTTGTTCTAGTGTTTCGAAGTTTCTATTCTGAGTTTCTTGTTCTAGTGATCTGAAGTTCTATTTCTGAATGTTCTTGTTTAATGATTAAAGATCTATCTGAGTTTCTGAATTTCTTGTTCTTAATTGATTCGAAGTTCTGTTCTTTGATGAATTTCTTGTTCCAGTAATTCGAAGTTCTTTTATGAACTTCTTGTTCTTACTAGTTCTTTAATGAATTTCTTGTTCCAGTAATTGTTCGTTTTAGAACCTCTTGATTCAAAGTTTTTAAGTTCTGTGTCCTTTTCTGAGTTTCTTGTTCTAGTGATTCCGAAGTTCTGTTCTGAATTTCTTGTTCTAGTAATTCAAAGTTCTGTTTCTGAGTTTCTTGTTCTAGTGATTCGAAGTTCTGTTCTGATTTTCTTGTTCTAGTGATTTGTTCAAGAATTTCTGTCTAGTGATTCAGAGAAATTCTGTTTTGAATTTCTAGTAACGATTAAAGTTCTGTTCTGAGTTTCTTCTTCCCTAGTGAACTCGAGTTCTGTTCTGAGTTTCTTGTTCTAGTGATTCGAAGTTCTGTTCTGAGTTTCTTGTTCTAGTGATTCAAAGTTCTGTTCCTTGGAATTTCTTGTTCTAATGATTCAGAAGTTCTGTTCCTGAGTTTCTTGTTCTAGTGATTGAAGTTCTGTTCTGAGTTACTTGTTCTAGTGATTCGAAGTTCTGTTCAGGTTTCTTGTTCTAGTGATTCAAGTTCTGTTCTGAGTTTCTTGTTCTAGTGATTCAAGTTCTGTTCTGAGTTTTCTTGTTCTAGTGATTCAGAAGTTCTGTTTCTGAGTTTCTTGTTCTAGTGATTCAAAGTTCTGTTCTGAGTTTCTTGTTCTAGTGATTCGAAGTTCTGTTCTGAGTTTCTTGTTCTAGTGATTGAAGTTTCTTGTTCTAGTGATTCGAAGTTCTGTTCTGTTTTCTTGAGTGATTCGAAGTTCTGTTCTGGAATTTCTTTGTTCTAGTGATTCGAAGTTCTGTTTCTGAGTTTCTTGTTCTAATGATTCAAGTTCTGTTCTGGAGTTTCTTGTTCTAGTGATTCGAAGTTCTGTTCTGAGTTTTCTTGTTCTAGTGATTCGAAGTTCTGTTCTGAGATTTTCTTGTTCTAGTGATTCGAAGTTCTGTTCTGTTCTTGATTTCTTGTTCTAGTGATTCGAAGTTCTGTTCTGTTTCTTGTTCGAAGTTCTGTTCCGAATTTCTTGTTCTAGTGATTCAAGTTCTGTTCTGATTTTCTTGTTCTAGTGATTCGGAATTTCTTTTTCTAAGTTCTGCTCTTTCTGAGTTTCTTGTTCTAGTGATTCAGTGTTCTTTCAGGAATTTCTTGTTCAAAGTTCTGTTCTGAGTTTCTTGTTCTAGTGATTTGAAGTTCTGTTCCGGAATTTCTTGTTCTAATGATTGATCTGTTTCTTGTTCTAGTGATTCGAGTTCTGTTCCGGAAGTTCTGTTCTGTTCGGAATTTCTTGTTCTAGTGATTTGAAGTTCTCCAATTGAATTTCTTGATGATTTTCTTGTTCTAGTGATTCGAAGTTCTGTTCTGAAGTTCTTGTTCTGAGTTTAATGAATTTCTTGTTCTAGTGATTCGAAGTTCTGTTCTGAGTTTCTTGTTCTAGTGATTCGAAGTTCTAAATTTCTTGTTTCTAGTGATTCAGAAGTTTGTTTTGAATTTCTTGTTCTAATGATTCGAAGTTCTGTTCTGATTCTAGTGATTCAGTTCTGTTCTGAGTTTCTTGTTCTAGTGATTCGAAGTTCTGTTTAATGGATTTTCTTGTTCTAGTGATTCAGAAGTTCTGTTCTGAGTTTCTTGTTCTAGTGATTCGAAGTTCTGTTCTGAGTTTCTTGTTCTAGTGATTCGAAGTTCTGTTCTGCAGTTTCTTGTTCTAGTGATTCAAAGTTCTGTTCTGAGTTTCTTGTTCTAGTGATTCAAGTTCTGTTCTGAGTTTCTTGTTCTAGTGATTCAGAAGTTCTGTTCTGAGTTTTCTTGTTCTAGTGATTCGAAGTTCTGTTCTGAGTTTCTTGTTCTAGTGATTCAAAGTTCTGAAGTTCTGTTCTGAGTTTCTTGTTCTAGTGATTCGAAGTTCTGTTTCGGAATTTCTTGTTCTAGTGATTCGAAGTTCTGTTCTGAATTTCTTGTTCTAGTGATTAGAAGTTCTGTTCTGAGTTTCTTGTTCTAGTGATTCGAAGTTCTGTTCTGGTTTCTTGTTCTAGTGATTCGAAGTTCTGTTCTGAGTTTTTTGTTCTAATGATTCGAAGTTCTGTTCGGAATTCTTTGTTCAAAGAATTTCTTGTTCTAGTGATTCGAAGATCTGAGTTTCTTGTTGTAGTTTCTTGATTTCTTGTTCTAGTGATTCAGAAGTTCTGAGTCTTGTTCGGTTTCTTGTTCTAGTGATTCAGTTCTGTTCTGAGTTTCTTGTTCTAGTGATTCTGTTCGGAATTTCTTGTTCTGTTCTGGAAGTTCTGTTTTTCTTGTTCTAATGATTCAGTTCTGTTCTGAGTTTTTCTTGTTCTAGTGATTCAAAGTTCTGTTCTGAATTTCTTGTTCTAAGATTGATTCAGAAGTTCTGTTTCTGAGTTTCTTGTTCTAGTGAGTTCTGTTTCTGAAGTTTATCTTGTTCTAGTGATTGTTCTGATTTCTTGTTCTAGTGATTCAGTTCTGTTCGGAATTTCTTGTTCTAGTGATTCAAAGTTCTGTTCTGATCTTGTTCTGATTCAAAGTTCTGTTCTGAGTTTCTTGTTCTAGTGATTCGAAGAAGATTTCTTGTTCTAGTGATTCGAAGTTCTGTTCTGAATTTCTTGTTCTAGTGATTCGAAGTTCTGTTCTGAGTTTTCTTGTTTGACAGAGTTTCTTGTTCTAGTGATTCAAAGTTCTGTTCTGAGTTTCTTGTTCTAGTGATTCAGTTCTGTTCTGAGTTTCTTGTTCTAGTGATTCAGTTCTGTTCTTGAGTTCAATTTTCTTGTTCTAGTGATTTGAAGTTCTGTTGGAATTTCTTGTTCTAATGATTCAAAGATCTGCTCTGAGTTCTTGTTCTAGTGATTCGAAGTTCTGTTCTGAGTTTAATTGTTCTTGTTCTAGTGATTCTAGTGATTCAGTTCTGTTCTGAGTTTTCTTGTTCTAGTGATTCGAAGTTCTGTTCTGTTCTAGTGATTCGAGTTCTGTTCTGAGTTTCTTGTTCTAGTGATTCGAAGTTTCTGAGTTTCTTGTTCTAGTGATTCGAAGTTCTGTTGTTCTAGTGATTCGGAAGTTCTGTTCTGAGTTTCTTGTTCTAGTGATTCGGAAGTTCTGTTCTGAGTTTCTTGTTCTAGTGATTCGAAGTTCTGTTCTGAGTTTCTTGTTCTAGTGATTCGAAGTTCTGTTCTGAGTTTCTTGTTCTAGTGATTCAAAGTTCTGTTCTGGAATTTCTTGTTCTAGTGATTCGAAGTTCTGTTCTGAGTTTCTTGTTCTAGTGATTCGAAGTTCTGTTCTGAGTTTCTTGTTCTAGTGATTCGAAGTTCTGTTCGGGTTTCTTGTTCTAGTGATTCGAAGTTCTGTTCGGAATTTCTTGTTCTAGTGATTCAAAGTTCTATGATTCGAAGTTCTGTTCGGAATTTCTTGTTCTAGTGATTGAGTTTTGTTCTGGAATTTCTTGTTCTAGTGATTCGAAGTTCTGTTCGGATTTCTTGTTCTAGTGATTGAAGTTCTGTTCTGAGTTTCTTGTTCTAGAGAATTTCTTGTTCTAGTGGAAGTTCTGTTCTGAGTTTTCTTGTTCTAGTGATTGAGTTCTGTTCGGAAGTTCTAGTGATTCGAAGTTCTGTTCTGATTTCTTGTTCTAGTGATTCTAAAGTTCTTGTTCTAATGATTGAAGTTCTCTTTCTGAGATCTGCTCTGATTTTCTTGTTCTAGTGATTCGAAGTTCTGTTCTGAATTTCTTGTTCTAGTGATTCGAAGTTCTGTTCTGAGTTTCTTGTTCTAGTGATTAAAGTTCTGTTCTGAGTTTCTTGTTCTAATGATTCAAAGATCTGCTCTGAGTTTCTTGTTCGGAAGTTCTTCTTGTTCTAGTGATTCGAAGTTCTGTTCTGAGTTTCTTGTTCCAGATTCGGAAGTTCTGTTCTGAGTTTCTTGTTCTAGTGATTGAAGTTCTGTTCTGAGTTTTCTTGTTCTAGTGATTCAAAGTTTCTTGTTCTAGTGATTCGAAGTTCTGAGTTTCTTGTTCTAGTGAGTTCTGTTCTGAAGTTTCTTGTTCTAGTGATTCGAAGTTCTGTTCTGGAGTTTCTTGTTCTAGTGATTCAGAAGTTCTGTTCTGAGTTTCTTGTTCTAGTGATTGAAGTTCTGTTCTGAGTTTCTTGTTCTAGTGATTCAGTTCTGTTCTTGAGTTTCTCTGTTCTAGTTTCTTGAACGTTCTAATGATTCGTTCTGTTCGGAATTTCTTGTTCTAAGAAGTTCTGTTTCTGTTCTAGTTTCAAAGTTCTGTTCTGAGTTTCTTTCTAGTGATTCGAAGTTCTGTTCTGAGTTTCTTGTTCTAGTGATTCGAAGTTCTGTTCTGAGTTTCTTGTTCTAGTGATTCGAAGTTCTGTTCTGAGTTTCTTGTTCTAGTGATTCAAGTTCTGTTCGGAATTTCTTGTTCTAGTGATTCAAAGTTCTTGTTCTGAGTTTCTTGTTCTAGTGATTCAGGAAGTTCTGTTCTTGAGTTTTCTTGTTCTAGTGATTCGAAGTTCTGTTCAGAATTTCTTGATGATTTCTTGTTCTAGTGATTCGAAGTTCTGTTCTGAGTTTCTTGTTCTAGTGATTCGAAGTTCTGTTCTGGAATTTCTTGTTCTAATGATTCAAAAGTTCTGTTCTGAGTTCTTGTTCTGAAGTGAGTTCTGTTCTTGTTCTAGTGATTCGAAGTTCTGTTTGAATTTCTTGTTCTAGTGATTCAAAGTTCTGTTCTGAGTTTCTTGTTCTAGTGATTCGAAGTTCTGTTCTGAGTTTCTTGTTCTAGTGATTCGAAAGAAGTTCTGTTCTTGTTTCTTGTTCTAGTGATTCAAAGTTCTGTTCTGAGTTTCTTGTTCTAGTGATTCTAAAGAATTTCTGTTCTAATGATTGAGTTCTGTTCTGAATTTCTTGTTCTAGTGATTCGAAGTTCTGTGAGTTTCTTGTTCTAGTGATTGATATTTCTTCTTGTTCTAGTGAAGTTCTGTCTGGAATTTCTTGTTCTAGTGATTCAAGTTCTGTTCTGAGTTTCTTGTTCTAGTGATTCGAAGTTCTGTTCTGAGTTTCTTGTTCTAGTGATTCGAAGTTCTGTTCTGAGTTTTCTTGTTCTAGTGATTGAAGTTCTGTTCGGAGTTTCTTGTTCTAGTGATTCGAAGTTGAGTTTCTTGTTCTAGTGATTCGAAGTTCTGTTCTGAGTTTCTTTTCTAGTGATTGTTCTGTTCTAGTTTCTTGTTCTAAAGTTCTGTTCTGAGATCTTGTTCTAGTGATTCGAAGTTCTGTTCGGAGTTTCTTGTTCTAGTGAGTTCTGTTCGAATTTTTGTTCTGTTCTGTTTCTGATTCGAAGTTCTGTTTCTTGTTCTAGTGATTCGAAGTTCTGTTCTGAATTTCTTGTTCTAGTGATTCGAAGTTCTGTTCTGAGTTTTCTTGTTCTAGTGATGAAGTTCTGTTCTGAGTTTCTTGTTCTAGTGATTCAAGTTCTGTTCTGAGTTTCTTGTTCTAGTGATTCGAAGTTCTGTTCTGAGTTTCTTGTTCTAGTGATTCGAGTTCTGTTCTGAGTTTCTTGTTCTAGTGATTGAAGTTCTGTTTCTGAATTTCTTGTTCTAGTGATTCGAAGTTCTGTTCTGAGTTTCTTGTTCTAGTGATTCGAAGTTCTTCTGGAATTTGATTCAAAGTTCTGTTCGGAATTTTGTTCTAGTGATTCGAAGTTCTGTTGAATTTCTTGTTCTAGTGATTCAGTTCTTCTGGAATCTTGTTTTCTGAGTTCTGTTCTTGTTCTAGTGATTCAAAGTTCTGTTCGGATTTCTTGTTCAGTAGATATCCAGTTCTGTTGAATCTTGTTCTAGTGATTCGGAAGTTCTGTTCTGAATTTCTTGTTCTAGTGATTCAGAAGTTCTGTTGGAATTTCTTGTTCTAGTGATTCGAAGTTCTGTTCTGAGTTTCTTGTTCTAGTGATTCGAAGTTCTGTTCTGAATTTCTTGTTCTAATGATTCGAAGTTCTGTTCTGAGTTTCTTGTTCTAGTGAAGAAGTTCTGTTCTGAATTTCTTTTTCTAGTGATTCGAAGTTTGTGTTCGAAGAATTTCTTTGTTCTAGTGATTCGAGAAGTTCTGTTCTGAGTTTTCTTGTTCTAGTGATTCGAAGTTCTGTTCCCGGAATTTCTTGTTCTAATGATTCGAAGTTCTGTTCAGGTTTCTTGTTCTAGTGATTCGAAGTTCTGTTCTGAGTTTTCTTGTTCTAAGTGATTCGAAGTTCTGTTCTGAGTTTTCTTGTTCTAGTGATTCGAAGTTCTGTTCTGATTTCTTTTCTAGTGATTCAAGATCTTCTTTCGAAGTTCTGCTCTGAGTTTCTTGTTCTAGTGATTCAAGTTCTGTTCGGAGTTTCTTGTTCTAGTGATTCAAAGTTCTGTTCTAGTGAAGTTCTGTTCTGAGTTTCTTGTTCTAGTGATTTGAAAGTTTTCTTGTTCTAATGATTCGAAGTTCTGTTCTGAGTTTCTTGTTCTAGTGATTCGAAGTTCTGAAGTTTTCTTGTTCTAGTGATTCAAAGTTCTGTTCTGAGTTTCTTGTTCTAGTGATTCGAAGTTCTGTTCTGAGTTTCTTGTTCTAGTGATTAGAAGTTCTGTTGATTTCTTGTTCAGTTCTGAATTTCTGAGTCGGAATTCTTGTTCTAGTGATTCGAAGTTCTGTTCTGAGTTTTCTTGTTCTAGTGATTCGAAGTTCTGTTCTGAATTTTCTTGTTCTAGTGATTCGAAGTTCTGTTCTGAATTTCTTGTTCTAATGATTCGAAGTTCTGTTCTGAGTTTCTTGTTCTAGTGATTCGAAGTTCTGTTCGGAATTTTTGTTCTAATGATTTTCTTGAGTTTCTAGTGATTCGAAGTTCTGTTCTGAGGAATTTCTTGTTTCTAGTGATTAGAAGTTCTGTTCTGAATTTCTTGTTCTAGTGATTCGAAGTTCTGTTCTGAGTTTTCTTGTTCTAGTAGTGATTCGAAGTTCTGTTCTGAGTTTCTTGTTCTAGTGATGTTCAGTGATTCGAAGTTCTGTTCTGAGTTTTCTTGTTCTAGTGATTCATGAAGTTCTGTTCTGAGTTTTCTTCTGAGTGATTTATGAAGTTCTGTTCCGAATTTCTTGTTCTAATGATCAAGATTCTGAAGTTCTGTTCTGAGTTTCTTGTTCTAGTGATTCGAAGTTCTGTTCGGAATTTCTTGTTCTAGTGATTCGAAAGATCTATTCTGAGTTTTCTTGTTCTAGTGATTCGAAGTTTCTGTTCGAATTTCTTGTTCTAGTGATTCGAAGTTCTGTTCTGAGTTTCTTGTTCTAGTGATTCTGAAGTTCTGTTCTGAGTTTCTTGTTTCTAGTGATTCTAGTTCTGTTGAGTTTCTTGTTCTAGTGATTCAGTTCTGTTCTGAAGTTTTGTTCTGAGTTTCTTGTTCTAGTGATTCAGAAGTTCTGTTCTGAGTTTCTTGTTCTAGTGAATGTTCTGTTCTGGTTTTTGTTCTAATGAGAGTTCTGTTCTGAGTTTCTTGTTCTAGTGATTCAAAGTTCTCTGTTCTGAATTTCTTGTTCTAGTGATTCGAAGTTTGTTCTGAATTTCTTGTTCTAGTGATTCGAAGTTCTGTTCTGAGTTTCTTGTTCTAGTGATTCGAAGTTCTGTTCTGAGTTTCTTGTTCTAGTGATTCAAAGTTCTTGTTCTGATTCGAAGTTCTGTTCTGTTTCTTGTTCTAGTGATTCGAAGTTCTGTTCTGAGTTCTTGTTCTAGTGATTCGAAGTTCTGTTCTGATCTTGTTTTGTTTGTTCTAGTGATTCAAAGTTCTGTTCTGAGTTTCTTTTTCTAGTGATTGAAGTTCTGTTGATTTCTTGTTCTAGTGATTCAGTTCTGTTCTGAATTTCTTGTTCTAGTGAAGTTCTGTTCTGAGTTTCTTGTTTCTAGTGAAGTTCTGTTCTGATTTCTTTGTTCTAATGATTCGAAGTTCTGAATTTCTTGTTCTAGTGATTCGAAGTTCTGTTCTGAGTTTCTTGTTCTAGTGATTCAAAGTTCTGTTCTGAGTTTCTTGTTCTGAGTGATTCGAAGTTCTGTTCGGAATTTCTTGTTCTAGTGATTGAAGTTCTGTTCTGGAATTTCTTGTTCTAGTGATTCGAAGTTCTGTTCTGAGTTTTCTTGTTCTAGTGATTCGAAGTTCTGTTCGGAATTTCTTGTTTCTAATGATTCTGAAAGATCTTGTTTCTAGTGATTCAAAGTTCTGTTCTGAGTTTCTTGTTTCTAGTGATTCGAAGTTCTGTTCGGAATTTCTTGTTCTAATGATTCGAAGTTCTGTTCTGAGTTTCTTGTTCTAGTGATTATAAGTTCTGTTGAGTTTCTTGTTTCTAGTGATTCTGAAGTTCTGTTCGGAATTTCTTGTTCTAGTGATTCAAAGTTTCTGTTCTAGTGATTCGAAGTTCTGTTCTTGTTCTAGTGATTCGAAGTTCTGTTCTGAGTTTTTCTTGTTCTAGTGATTCGAAGTTCTGTTCTGAGTTTCTTGTTCTAGTGATTCGAAGTTCTGTTCGGAATTTCTTGTTTCTAGTGATTCAAGTTCTGTTCGGGAATTTCTTGTTTCTTGAAGTTTGTTCTGAGTTTCTTGTTCTAGTGATTCGAAGTTCTGTTCTGAGAATTTCTTGTTCTAGTGATTCAAAGTTCTGTTCGGAATTTCTTGTTCTAATGATTCGAAGTTTCTGTTCTGAGTTTCTTGTTCTAGTGATTCGAAGTTCTGTTCTGAGTTTCTTGTTCTAGTGATTAGAAGTTCTGTTCTGAGTTTCTTGTTCTAGTGATTCGAAGTTCTGTTCTGAGTTTCTTGTTCTAGTGATTCGAAGTTCTGTTCTGAGTTTCTTGTTCTAGTGATTCGAAGTTCTGTTCTGAATTTCTTGTTCTAGTGATTCGAAGTTCTGTTCGGAGTTTTCTTGTTCTAGTGATTCGAAGTTCTGTTCTGAGTTTCTTGTTCTAGTGATTCGAAGTGAATTTCTTGTTCTGTTCGAAGTTCTGTTCGGAGTTTCTTGTTCTAGTGATTCGAAGTTCTGTTCTGAGTTTCTTGTTCTAGTGATTCGAAGTTCTGTTCTGAGTTTCTTGTTCTAGTGATTCAAAGTTCTGTTCTGGAATTTCTTGTTCTAATGATTCGAAGTTCTGTTCTGAGTTCTTGTTCTAGTGATTCGAAGTTCTGTTCTGAGTTCTTGTTCTAGTGATTCGAATCTGCTTCTGAGTTTCTTGAAGTTCTGTTCTGAAGTTCTTTCTTGTTCTAGTGATTCGAAGTTCTGTTCGAATTTCTTGTTCTGAAGTTCTGTTCTGAGTTCTTTCTTGTTCTAGTGATTCGAAGTTCTGTTCTGAATTTCTTGTTCTAGTGAGTTCTGAAGTTTCTTGTTCTAGTGATTCGAAGTTCTGTTCTGAGTTTCTTGTTCTAGTGATTCGAAGTTCTGTTCTGAGTTTCTTGTTCTAGTGATTCTGTTCTGAGTTTCTGTTCTAGTGGAGTTCTGTTCTGATTTCTTGTTCTAGTGATTCGAAGTTCTGTTCTGAATTTCTTGTTCTAGTGATTCGAAGTTCTGTTCTGAAGTTTTCTTTGTTCTAGTGATTCGAAGTTCTGTTCTGAGTTTCTTGTTCTAGTGATTCAAAGTTCTGTTCGGAATTTCTTGTTCTAGTGATTCGAAGTTCTGTTCTGAGTTTTCTTGTTCTAGTGATTCAAAGTTCTGTTCGGAATTTCTTGTTCTAGTGATTCGAAGTTCTGTTCTGAGTTTCTTGTTTCTAGTGATTCGAAGTTCTGTTCTGAGTTTCTTGTTCTAGTGATTGGAAGTTCTGTTCGGAATTTCTTGTTCTAGTGATTGATTCTGGAATTTCTTGTTCTAGTGATTCGAAGTTCTGTTCGGAATTTCTTGTTCTAGTGATTGATTCGAATTTCTTGTTCTGTTTCGGAGTTCTGTTCTGAGTTTCTTGTTCTAGTGATGATCAGAAGTTCTGTTCTGAGTTTCTTGTTCTAAGTTCTGATTCAAAGTTCTGTTCTGAGTTTCTTGTCGAAGTTCTGTGATTCTTTGTTCTAATGATTCGAAGTTCTGTTCTGAGTTTCTTGTTCTAGTGATTCGAAGTTCTGTTCTGAGTTTCTTGTTGATTCGAAGTTCTGTTCTGATTTTCTTGTTCTAGTGATTCGAAGTTCTGTTCTGAGTTTCTTGTTCTAGTGATTGAAGTTCTGTTCTGAGTTTCTTGTTCTAGTGATTCGAAGTTCTGTTCTGAGTTCTTGTTCTAGTGATTCGAAGTTTCTTGTTCTAGTGATTCGAAGTTCTGTTCTGAGTTTCTTGTTCTAGTGATTGGAAGTTCTGTTTCTTGTTCTAGTGATTAGTTCTGTTCTGAGTTTCTTGTTCTAGTGATTCGAAGTTCTGTTCTGAGTTTTCTTGTTCTAGTGATTCAGAAGTTCTGTTCTGAGTTTCTTGTTCTAGTGATTCGAAGTTCTGTTCTGAGTTTCTTGTTCTAGTGATTCGAAGTTCTGTTCTGAGTTTCTTGTTCTAGTGATTCAGAAGTTCTGTTCTGAATTTCTTGTTCTAGTGATTCGAAGTTCTGTTCTGAGTTTCTTGTTCTAGTGATTCAAAGTTCTGTTCTGAGTTTCTTGTTCTAGTGATTCAAAGTTCTGAAGTTCTGTTCTGAAGTTTCTTGTTCTTGTTCTAGTGATTCGAAGTTCTGTTCGGAATTTCTTGTTCTATGATGATTCTGTTCTGTTCTGAGATTTTCTTGTTCTTGTTCTAGTGATTCGAAGTTCTGTTCTGAATTTCTTGTTCTAGTGATTCAGTTCTGTTCTGAGTTTCTTGTTCTAGTGATTCAGTTCTGTTCTGAGTTTTTCTGGATTTCTTGTTCTAGTTTGAAGCTCTTCTGAGTTTCTTGTTCTAGTGATTCGAAGTTCTGTTCTGAGTTTCTTGTTCTAGTTCTTGTTCTAGTGATTTGAAGTTCTGTTCTGGTTTTCTTGTTCTAGTGATTCGAAGTTCTGTTCAAGTTCTAGTGATGTTCTGTTCGAATTTCTTGAGATCTTCTTGTTTCTTGTTCTAGTGATTCGAAGTTCTGTTCTGAGTTTCTTGTTCTAGTGATTCGAAGTTCTGTTCTGAATTTCTTGTTCTAATGATTCAAGTTCTGTTCTGAGTTTTCTTGTTCTGTTCTGTTCTGAGTTTCTTGTTCTAGTGATTCGAAGTTCTGTTCTGAGTTTCTTGTTCTAGTGATTAGTGATTCTAGTGAAGTTCTGTTCTTGAATTTCTTGTTCTAGTGATTGAAGTTCTGTTCTGGAATTTCTTGTTCTAGTGATTCAAAGTTCTGTTCTGAGTTTCTTGTTCTAGTGATTCTGAGAAGTTCTGTTCTGAGTTTCTTGTTCTAGTGATTTCTGAGTTTCTTGTTCTAGTGAGTGATTGAGTTTGTTCGGATTTCTTGTTCTAGTGATTCTGAAGTTCTGTTCGGAATTTCTTGTTCTAATGATTCGAAGATCTTCTGTTCTGAGTTTCTTGTTCTAGTGATTCGAAGTTCTGTTTGTTGTTCTAGTGATTCAAAGATTCTGAATTTCTTGTTCTGTTCTGAGTTTCTTGTTCTAGTGATTCGAAGTTCTGTTCTGTTCTAATGAAGTTCTGTTCTTGAGTTTTCTAGTGAGTTCTGTTCAAAAGAAGTTCTGTTCGGAATTTCTTGTTCTAATGATTCAAGTTCTGTTCTGAGATTTCTTGTTCTAGTGATTCGAAGTTCTGTTCTGAATTTCTTGTTCTAGTGATTCGAAGTTCTGTTCTGAATTTCTTGTTCTAATGATTCGAAGTAGTCTGTTTGGAGTTTCTTGTTCTGATTCGGAAGTTCTGAGAATTTCTTGTTCTAGTGATTCGAAAGTTCTGTTTCTTGAGTGTTTCTGAGTTTCTTGTTCTAGTGATTTGAAGTTCTGTTCGGAATTTCTTGTTCTAGTGATTCAAGTTCTGTTGTTTTCTTAGTAGTGATTCAAAGTTCTTCTGGAATTTCTTGTTCTAATTGAGTTTTCTTGTTCAAAGTTCTGTTCTGAGTTTCTTGTTCTAGTGATTCGAAGTTCTGTTCTGAGTTTCTTTTCTTGTTCTGAGTTTCTTGAGTGATTCGAAGTTCTGTTCTGAGTTTCTTGTTCTAGTGATTCGAAGTTCTGTTCTGAGTTTCTAGTGATTGTTTGTTCTAGTGATTCGAAGTTCTGTTCTGAGTTTCTTGTTCTAGTGTGAAGTTCTTCAAGTTCTGTTCTAGTGAGTTCTGTTTCTTGTTCTAGTGATTCGAAGTTCTGTTCGGAATTTCTTGTTCTAGTGATTCGAAGTTCTGTTCTGAATTTCTTGTTCTAGTGATTCGAAGTTCTGTTCGGAATTTCTTGTTCTGTTCGTGATTCCGAGTTCTGTTCTAGTGATTGAAGTTCTGTTCGGAATTTCTTGTTCTAGTGATTCGAAGTTCTGTTCTGAGTTTCTTGTTCTAGTGATTCGAAGTTCTGTTCTGGAATTTCTTGTTCTAGTGATTCGAGTTCTGTTCTGAGTTTCTTGTTCTAGTGATTTCTTGTTCTAATGATTCGAAGTTCTGTTCGGAATTTCTTGTTCTAATGATTCGAAGTTCTGTTCGGAATTTCTTGTTCTAATGATTCGAAGTTCTGTTCGGAATTTCTTGTTCTAGTGATTGAAGTTCTTTCTGAGTTTCTAGTGATTCGAAGTTCTGTTCTGAGTTTCTTGTTCTAGTGAGTTCTGTTCTGAGTTTCTTGTTCTAGTGATTCTGTTCTGGAATTTCTTGTTCTAGTGATTCGAAGTTCTGTTCGGAATTTCTTGTTTCTAGTGATTCGAAGTTCTGTTCTGAGTTTCTTGTTCTAGTGATTCGAAGTTCTGTTCTGAGTTTCTTGTTCTAGTGATTCGAAGTTCTGTTCTGAGTTTCTTGTTCTAGTGATTCGAAGTTCTGTTCTGAGTTTCTTGTTCTAGTGATTCGAAGTTCTGTCTGATTTCTTGTTCTAATGATTGAAGTTCTGTTCTGAGTTTTCTTGTTCTAGTGATTCAAAGTTCTGTCTGAATTTCTTGTTCTAGTGATTCGAAGTTCTGTTCTGAGTTTCTTGTTCTAGTGATTCGAAGTTCTGTTCTGATTCTTGATTCGAAGTTCTGTCTGAATTTCTTGTTCTAGTGATTCTGTTCTGTTCTGAGTTTCTTGTTCTAGTGATTCAGTTCTGTTCCTGAGTTTCTTGTTCTAGTGATTCGAAGTTCTGTTCTGAGTTTCTTGTTCTAGTGATTCGAAGTTCTGTTCGGAATTTCTTGTTCTAGTGATTGAGTTCTGTTCTGAGTTTCTTGTTCTAGTGATTTCTGTTCTGAGTTTCTTGTTCTTCTTGTTCTTGTTCTAGTGATTAAAAGTTCTGTTCTTCTTGAATTTCAAAGTTTGTTCTGAAGATTTCTAGTGATTCGAAGTTCTGTTCTGAGTTTCTTGTTCTAGTGATTCAAGTTCTGTTCGGAAGTTCTGATTCTTTCTTGAGTTTCTTTGTTCTGAGTGTTCTAGTGATTCGAAGTTCTGTTCTCTTGTTCTGAGAATTTCTTGTTGTTCTAGTGATTCGAAGTTCTGTTCTGAATTTCTTGTTCTAGTGATTCGAAGTTCTGTTCTGAGTTTCTTGTTCTTTGAAGTTCTGTTCTGAATTTCTTGTTCTAATGATTCGAAGTTCTGTTCTGAAATTTCTTGTTCTAGTGATTGAAGTTCTGTTCTGAATTTCTTGTTCTAGTGATTCAAAGTTCTGTTCTGAATTTCTTGTTCTAGTGATTCAAGTTCTGTTCTGAGTTTCTTGTTCTAGTGATTCGAAGTTCTGTTCTGAATTTCTTGTTCTAGCAAGTTCTGTTCTGAATTTCTTTCTGAGTTTCTTGAATTTCTTGTTCTAGTGATTCGAAGTTCTGTTCTGAGTTTCTTGTTCTAGTGATTCTGAAGTTCTGTTGGAATTTCTTGTTCTAGTGATTCAAGTTCTGTTCTGAGTTTCTTGTTCTAGTGATTCGAAGTTCTGTTCTGAATTTCTTGTTCTAGTGATTCGAAGTTCTGTTCTGAGAATTTCTTGTTCTAATGATTCGAAGTTCTGTTCGGAATTTCTTGTTCTAGTGATTCGAAGTTCTTTCTAGTGATTCAAAGATCTTCTGTTTCTTGTTCTAGTGATTCGAAGTTCTGTTCTGAATTTCTTGTTCTAGTGATTCAAGTTCTGTTCGAATTTCTTGTTCTGATTCGAAGTTCTGTTCTGAGTTTTCTTGTTCTAATCTGAAGTTCTGTTCTTGAATGTTCTGTTTGTTTCTTTTCTAATGATTCGAAGTTCTGTTGATTTCTTGAATTTCTTCTAAGTTCTGTTCTGAGATTTTTTTGTTCTAATGATTCAGTTCTGTTTGAAGTTCTCTAGTGATTCAAAGTTCTGTTCTGAATTTCTTGTTCTAGTGATTCAAGTTCTGTTCAGAAGTTCTGTTCTGAATTTCTTGTTCTAGCATTCCAAAGTTCTTTTCTGAAATTTCTTGTTCTAGCAATCCGAAGTTCTGTTCGGAATTTCTTGTTCTAATGATTCGAAAGTTCTGTTCTGAATTTCTTGTTCTAGTGAATTCGAAGTTCTGAAATCTGGAATTTCTTGTTCTAATGATTCGAAGTTTTTTCTGAATTTTAAAATATACTTTTTGAAATCTGAGTTCTTTCTTGTTCTATCTTTGTTCTTGTTCTGAGTTTATTTCTTGTTCCTGAGAGTTTTCTTGTTCCAGGATTCGTAGTTCTGTTCGAATTTCTTGTTCTAATGATTCGAAGTTCTGTTCTGAGTTTTCTTGTTCTAGTATTCGAAGTTCGAATTTCTTGTTCTAGTGACAGTTCTGTTCTGAATTTCTTGTTCTAGTAGTGATTAAGTTCTGTTCTGAATTTCTTGTTCTAGTGATTCAGTTCTTTTCGGAATTTCTTGTTCTAGTGATTTGAAGTTCTTTTCTGAATTTCTTGTTCTAGTGATTCCAAACTGTTGAATTTCTTGTTCCAGCAATAAAGTTCTGTTCTGAATTTCTTGTTCTAGTGATTAAAGTTCTTTCTGAATTTCTTGTTCAGCATTCTGAACGTTTCTTGTTCTAGTGATTCTGAAGTTCTTCATTTCAGTGATTGAAGTTCTGCTGAATTTCTTGTTCTAATTTCTGAAGTTCTGTTTACTTTTTGTTCTAGTGATCAATTCTGTTCAAATTTTATTGTTTTAATATTCGAAGTTTCTTGTTCAGGAATTTCTTGTTCTGATTCAAAGTTTAAGTTTCTTGTTCTAATGATTCGAAGTTCTGTTGCTGAATTTCTTGTTCCAGCAATTCAAAGTTCTGTTCGAATTTTCTTGTTCTAGTGATTAAGTTCTGTGTTAAGTTTCTTGTTCTATGATTGAGTTGATTCTGAAGTTCCAGCAATTCAAAGTTCTGTTCCTGAATGTCTTGTTCTGATTCATTAGTTTCTTGCATTTTTGTTATAGTAGTTCAGTTCTTAATTACTTGTTTCTAGTAATTCTGAAGTTCTGTTCCAGAATCTTTAGTGATTCAGTTTCTGTTCTAGAATAGTAAGTGGCTGTTCTGTTCAGTAATTTCTTGTTCTAATTATAAATTCAGTGACTTGTCCGTTCTTTTCTGAGTTTTTGTTCTAGTAAACAAAGTTCCTGTCAAAATTTTTGTTCAGGAATCAAAGTTCTTTGAGTTTCTTGTTCTAAATCCCAGTTCTAAGTTTATTGATAAAATCCTAGTACTAAATTTCTTGTTCTATTTTATCTGACAGTTCTTTCTGAATTTCTTGTTCGTTAGATTCACTGCAGTTCTGACATTTGATAATGCAAAATGTTCGGAGTTCTGTTCTGTAATTTTCTTGTTTTCTTGTTTCAATGATTCAGCTGTTATAAGTTTCTTGTTCTGTGAAATTGTTCCAATTTCAAAGGGACATTAACAATGATTAAAAGGTAAGTTCTGTAATTTTTGTTCTCGCAGTGATTGAAAAGTTTGTTCCTGCAAACTTTTTAAATTCTTAATCCTGTTCCAATCTAGGATTTGCAGTTGACAAGGAATTTCTTGTTACAAAAGTTAATTTCAGACATTTCTTGTTCATTTGATTTGACTGTTCTGAATATCTAATTCAATTCAAAGATCTGTTCTGTTTCTTGTTTCAGAAAAGTTCTGTTCAGTTAGATTGTTCTAGTGATTCAAAGTTCTGTTCTGAGTTTTCTTGTTCCAATGATTAAGTTCTGAATTTCTTGTTCAACGAATTAAGGAGATTTTTGTTGTTAAGTGATTCCCATTTCTTGTAAAAAGTTCTGTTCTAGAAATTTCTTGTTCTGAAAGTAACAATCAGAAGTTTCTTTTCTAGTGATTCAGTTCAAATTTCTTGTTCATAGACTGCACTGAAAGGTCAAAGGTTTCTTTTTAACACCAGTTCTTTCTGAGAGGGCCTTCTTGTTTTGTACTAGTTTCAAGAATTTCTTGTTCCAGGACAAGTTAAATTGCTATAACTTAAAACTATTTCTTGCAGTGATTCAAACAACAGTTCTGTTCAAATTTCTTGTTCTTCCATTTAAAAATCTCAAACTCTGAATTAAGAATTGTTAAACTCAAAAGGCTTTTTATAGTCCAGTTTTCTTGATTCAGAATTTCTTGTTTAGAGCTTGTTACAGCTTTAAAAAGCTTTTCATTGTTGGTATATAATCAGAAAGCTGGACAGTAGAGTCTAGAAAACCCTTGGAATTTAAGGGAATTTATCAATTTGGTTCTTAAATCTAGGTGTTTAACATTCAGTTGTGAGATCTTAACTTCTAGTTATAGTGACTATGAAAGTTTCTGTGAATTTCTTGTTCCAATCAAACTCATCAATTTGGGTACTTTTCAAGTTTTCTTGTTCTCAAAGAAAGAGTTTCTTTGTTCTAAGCACTTTCTCCTATTTGTCAAGTCTAGTTTACTAGTTTCTTAAATCATGCTGAATTTCTTCAATCTAATTACACCTTCCTTTCCTGTTACAATATGGTCAGAGCACTACAGTTCTGTTTACATCACTAACAGCCAAAAATGTCTAAGGGCAAGAAGTTCTGTTTCAGTTTAGGTTCTAAGTCCACCTTTTCTTAAAGGTTTGAAGGTTAATGACTTAAATTAAGTGTCCATTTTACCGATAACCTTCAAGTTTCTGTTCAGGGCAACTATCAAGTTTTCCTTCAAGAAACTCTTATGACTCTCAATATACCTTCAAGAAAGCCTTTAAAAGTGGATTCAGTAATCTGTGCTTGTAAACCTTCTAAGAAGATCTGCTCTGGATTCAGAGCACTTTTTCAATGACACCTTCAAGAAAGCCTTTAATCACCTTTTTAGAAGTTTGCAAAGCTAGTGGCGATTAATTTTTCTTTTTCTAATGATCGATGCGCTCCGGACTGAATAGTGACTGTTCAGAACTTGCATTCAAAGGGCAAGAACAAACATTGTTAGGACAAGAATATTTATTTATTAGTTTAGTACATCTATTACAAGACAAGAGGGTTCATGGCACCTTAAAGAAAGCCTTTGTCCTTCAGGATAATACCTCTTCAAGAAAGGCTTCAAGAGAGTTCTGTTCTAATAGCAGCGATTAACCGTGGTCGACTGACTGTGATGTCACTGCTCCAGTGGCAGCTATCATCTGCTCAAGCACCTGGAAAAAATTAAATACATTAAAGATTTCAGTACTGATAAATTTCTTTAAAAACAGAATTTAGGGCTATAAGCATACCATTGGGTTTGAGGCTTACTAATGGAAGTCATGCGATTTTCAACCTAAAACATTACCTTACAGTGAGTATTTAATTTAAAAATATTCAGAGTAACTAGACTTTCGGCCTCATATCAAGCCCTCAGTCCAAGCGCACTCTCAGTACCGATACAGGAGATTAGCTGAGGCAATACCGTTTTAACTGAGCAGCCGATATTTTACTTTCAATCATCACCTTGCAGTACACGTCCATTACTTCACTCAATCGCTACATTCTTAAAGAACTCATCAATGGTCTACATCGATTACTTAGTTGTGGAAGAAACCTGTGATCAACTACTGAAAAATAAAACCAGTTTACATTTCTCTGCTTACTGTTCCCACTCCACAGACTTGCAAATTCATTTCCCCTATGCATAATATAGACATACAGGGCATATTCCATAAAATATAATGGGGTATTTTCACGCCAGGCAAGCCAACCTCAGAGCAAAGTTAGTTACGTCAACCTTTAGGAGCAGAATTTATAATTTACCTACCCTAGACAAACTAATGAATTCTAAAGAAATCTTAATAATGGTCTGCCCACCTACTGCCTTCAGTTTTTAGCACTTAATCTCCCACAAAGACTATCCTTTTAATAAATTCCTTATCCTACAATGACATTTGTTCAAAGTACCTCATTTTTTTCACAATTTTTGAGCAAAACATTAAAACACATTTACGTATAGTATGATAGCCTTGCATATAATAGTCCAAACTACAAGCCTTCGCTAGATTTCACATTTGGAAAAAGTCAGTTCTAACGAATCACTTTTAATGTACGGACTTTCCTTATTGATGAAAAGTTACCTGCCGCTATACCATCCAACGCCAAATGCCCAGGATTCCATGGGCAGCCCCAGAAGTACCCTCCCATGCCACGTTTCCACTTGTGAAAATTAAAAGCCAAGCTGAATAAACCCTGTGGCTTTCATTATCTTAAGCTGCTTAAAACTAATCCTAGTTATTCGTAATGTGGGTGTTATCACTGGGCCTAATCGTGCTAATGCAATGGAAAGTGTTAACTTCAGCTTCAAGCACTGCCATTAAACTCAAAAGTGTTTTGTTGAAGTATCTAGTCTCCCACAACCATAATTTTTTTTTTTTCCCCGTTAGTATACAAATGTCATGTAGGTAAACATGATTTTTCCGCGAGCACAGCCAAGTTCCCAACAATGTTGGATAGGTTTCCATACAAAGGATTATGGATGGGGCCCTTTCTAAGGATTACGGTCAACCCTCACCTCATTAAGACAAGACGCTTTTTGACGATTTTCTAGAACCACTGGCACTGTGTGATCTTGAAAACTTTCTGGTACAGCCTAAATTCAAGAATATTCCTAAGAGCCAAAGATCGAAAAGTAAAATTTCCCTCTAAACCCAAGGAGGAGTCATCAGACATTTCGAAATTTCCCATCAGACACATCGAAAGCATTTAACTCAATTGTAGGCCTATATTGGTTCCTTAACTGTACGACTGAAAAAGTCACGCTAAAAAGAGACGATGTTCAGTAAACTAAAGCTTGGTGAACTAGCATCTTATACTTCGGTATATTCGACATAATCACCTCTTATAATGAAAAATTAAAGTTTGTGTGCACGAAACACGGGAATGTCTTACGCAAAGCCGAATAGGCAATGAAGGGAAAGTCAGTCGCACGTAAAACAGATCATGATGGAAGCTTACTGCAAAGGTATAGCCAATTTAAGTCTATGTTGCAAATAATATAAATGACAGCGGATAAACCAGCTGGAAAAAAAAAAACGATACACTGGAAAAAAAAAACTATACACCATAAAAAAATCCCTAGCCTTGAAAAACAAACTAATTACGAGACGAAAGTACAAGTTTCTCTTACCTCGTATATACGGTCTACTTCCTCAGACGACAACTTCCTAACACAGCCAAAGAACAAATGCCCATGCATCCTCTCCAAGTTTAAACTTAATTTTTCTAGCCGGTTGAATGCGCGTCCTTTCAGCATCAGAAGCTGCCATGGGAAGGCTTTTCCCAAGGTTCGTAATCCGACAGTGACAGATCCCCCCATTGTCTGAAATAAAAGGAAGATACATTACCTCTACCCCACTATTCATATATTGTACATATTAAATGTTACAAAGCATACAATCTGAAGGGTTGTATTTCCTAATGAATTTTGGTATATATTTCAATATGCCATAAATGACTATGCGTTGTTAACTGAGATACACTGGTGCGTACAAACAATATTAACTAGGGAACATGACTATTGCAATTCCATAAACAAAACTTCAAAATATTGTTGCATGAATTTTACTAAAGCTGATGGATTTTGACTTAGTCTGACTGCTGAAGACTAGATAAAAATGATCAAGTTAGAGTTACCAGGACAGTTATTTTATATTTATGGTATCAAGAATAAAAGCCGGACTTTAAAAAAAAACAGTTGCCATAAATTCAAAGATAAAACCATTTACACAAAAAAAAAAAAGGAAATTAAATTTCCCAGTACAGTTGATATTGCCGACGAGTGTATATTAGTAGCATCTAAATTGTAAATTTAATCCAATTCAACTTCAATTAAAGATCTGTGAACTAAATTATTGGAAGTAGGTGCCACGTTTGAAAATAAAAGTTCGGATTGAACAGTTTTAATGGTTATTATAATTTGACAAAACACAGGCACACTACATTAGTTGTCATTGAAACGAGAAGGTTTTCACACATTTCCTGACAAGCGATTAAAAATAGCCAACTGCTTCAGTCTTCATAAAATTGTCACAGCCAACTGCTTCAGTCTTCATAAAATTGTCTATTTTCTTTAGCCCCATAAAAAGCGTGATGCAAAATGACAAAAATATTGATCAAATAGTCATGGCACTTAAAAGCTTTAGAAATTTTGCAAATTCATCGTTGCCTTCAAAGTACCCTAGATGTACAGTAGAGATGTACAATACTGTAATTACTAATCTAAAGTTGTATAGTTCTAAGTTACTTTTCCTGTAACAAAATGTCTCCAGTGATATTTTCAAAGGTTCTCCCTCAGTTCCCTCTTGTTACCTATTTTCAATGTTTTGTTCTTTCAAGTCAAAATTTTGATGTGGCATTAAAAAACCCCAGGCGGCTATATCACTGGTTTCACTTCATAACAGTCTACCAGAGTGAAAACTAATTTGATAAGGCATTTAAAGCTAATACTTACAGAAAATTTCGCTTTGGCGATATTCACATTCGTTCTGAGCGACGATACGCCTCAGACAATCTCAGTCATTGTGCTTGTTATCAGCAGCACTGAAGGATCCCATATTTTGGACTGGATGTCATTTATGAAATACAGGGTATCACGCCAAGCACTGAGGTCTTTCCGGTCACTCAACGATTGAGAGTGAAGAGGAGCTGAAGTAGCATTTCGAAGTACTTTTCGGTATTTCTTGTTACAGCAATTCGAAGTACTTTCCAGCATCTCTTGAAGCACTTTCCAGCATCCAGCATCTCAAAGTACTTCTTTAATCTCTAAGTACTTAACAGGCTCTCGAATAGTTATGGAGAACTTGGTATACGAAATCAAGCTCGCCCACTTCCGTCTCTCCTGGTAACAGAGAAACTGCCTTCAGGTGGTTTTGGAAGTCTATTTGTCTTATAACAGGTGGTTCTCGTAATATCGAGAGTGGGAATATGAATTTCTAACTGGTCCCTTGCACTGGAAACCTGGAAAAAGTGTCCACGACCTGTTTGGAGAAAACATCCTTCAATTAGTATGTTGGAATTCAAAACACTACGTTGCCCTGTCTTTTGTATATTTGAAGTGTTTTCAACGTGAGCTCTGTAAATTTAAAATATATTAGTACCTACAAACAAATTAACGGATTTTAATAAATTCTCGTAACTAAAAACACTAAGGTGCCATTTTGTTAACAGATTGGACTTTGTAGTTCCAAGTTAAAATTTTGAATGAAACCAACAGGTTTCCAGCTACTGTCGCTTTCACCGTGAACGGACCCCTCTACTTTGAGGTCAAACTAGCTACCTGTTGCTGATACCACACACTGGTCCATCTTCAGTAACAGCATTGGTGTAAAAATTTTAAAGGTTTTATATGTTTATATATATATAACAGTCAACCTTAGGGCATGTCACTGCCAAGAGTAGCAAAGCTTGCGTCATTTCTTAATGTAGGCTCAAGTCTAACATGGCTTGAATTTTAAAATCCTCATACAAGGCTCTTGAGATGCACTAAACTACAGTGCATGCAGTCAGTCTGAGGAGAACGGAAATACGCTAATTTACGCTTGTTGAAAAAAGTTCAATGTTTATCGTTAGCTCTTTCTGCATAAGTATATTGAAGTCATGCTGTTACAAGTGTTTTAAGAGTACGAGGAACACATCTGCACTAATTAAGAATACGAGGAACTAAGAGCTGCATTAAGTTCAAGAAAACACCTTGTTTGAAGAGGTTTGGAAGTGACAAGTACTCAAAAAACTACAACGGCACAGGTTCTAACGCCCTTAGATTCATGAATTTCTACCAGTAGTACGGTACCAGAAGTTCATTGTCAGCTTAGGTTTCACGAAAACCTGAAAGGTACCACAAACTAAAAAACAAAATCCAAACTAATTCAATCATTTTCCGTAGTAATGTGGCAAACCAAATTTATTTTGGCATCCTAACAATGTACCTTTGTCACCATTTGTAATTTCTGACTAGTAATTGAATAGTAACGAAAAGGATTAAGATCTGTGTAGATATTAACAGAAGCAGCAGCAACAGCAACCAAAATAGGAAACTGGTAGTTGCAGGAACAAATTCACCAACCTTTACTTTACTTACCATCTGAGAAAAAGACCAACTGCACACCGAGAATCAGTAGTTAAAAACCTGTCAATAATGGCGACCATAGACCAAAACCCGCAACTACAATTGGTGATATACTGAACAGTGAAAAATGCCATGCATCCTACGCCAACTGTTCAGGCACCATGGGCAGCGCCAAAAGAACCAACCCGGGCCACTTTCCCCTAGTCAAAATTAAACAAGCTGAACAAACCACTTAGCTTCCACATCTTAAGTTGCATAAAACTGGTCAAAATTCGGAAAGTGGGTGTTACCGCAATGAAATACGTATTAAAACTTGGGCTTCAAGTACTTACACTGAACCAAAAAATGCTCAGTGTGTAAGTCTCCCACACGTACACAAATCTCATGCAGGTACAAATACATGATTTTGCCCAGAGCACGAACATGTTCCCAACAATGTTGGAGAGGTCCCCAATACTAAGGATTACAACCAACCGTCTGGTGAGGAAACTTCTGATTTTACAGAACGTTGTGTGACCTTGAAAACTTTCGGATACTGCCTATATTCGAGTATATTCCTAAAAGCCAAAGATCAAACGGTAACATTTCCCTCTAACCCAAAGTAAGAAGTCCACGAATTTCATATTAGATATCTCGAAAGCATCTAAATGCTAGGCCTATATCGATTCCTTTACCACCGAAAAGCGGAGTTCAGTAAAACCTGGTGAACTTTCTCATCTTATATTTAGGCATACTCAGCACAACCACCTCCCTAAAATGAAATATTTGTTACCGAAATAAAGGAATCTCTTACGTAAAGCAGGTAAGCAGTGAAAGGAAACTCTGTTGCACGTACGGCAACAGATCGTGATGGAAGCCTATAGCACCGCAAAGGTATAGCCTATTTAGGCCTATGTTGCAAATGGCATTTCGTATAAACGAGCCGACACTAAAAAAAAAAACCCCACTGATACACTATCACAAAAAATCCCTAGCCTCGAAAAATTTAGCTATGAAACAAAATCTCAAGTTTCTCTTACCTTGTATATATGGAATAGTTGAACAGACTACCTCACGCTGGCACTGCCGAAGATCAAATCAGCGAGACGACCTCTCAAAGCTTGAACTTCGACTTTCCAGCCGGTTGACAGAGCTTCTTTCAGCCAATCAGAAGCTGCCGTGAGGAGGCTTTTCCAGGTTACGTCATCAACACTCTGTGACAGATCGTCCCAGTGGCTGTTATAGAAAGGAAAGATGCATTACCCCTACCCCGCTAATTATACATAATTATTGTTGTATTCATTCACTATTAAAGAACATATAATCTGAAGATTGTTATATTTCCTAATGAATTTTGGGATATTTAGTGACATTTCAAAACGCCATAAATGATTATGCTTATAAACATAGAATATTAACTATGGAACGTAGGTAAAAGTTACTGTAATTTTCAGAAGTAAAATTGAAATATTACATGAATTTAAATAAAGCTATGGATTTTGTCTTTTAATTTGAGTACAGAAAACCAGATGAAAAAAATTAGCAAATTTAAGAAAGTTACCAGGAAATTTATTTTACATTTGTTATGGTATCAAAAATAAAAGTCGGGGTCCTAAAAAATATTGTCATGATAGTTACCAAAATAAAAGCATTTGTTAGAATAAAAAATGAAAACAAAACTAAATAAAAATGTGCTCATTGCTGCTGATTTGACAATGTGCAATTTTGTCTGAATAGTAATTTATGTCCATTTGAGGTTTATTCAAGAGATTTTTCAAAACTGTATTCCTGGGTGTATTTACCGGTGGCTGGTAATAAGAGTCACAGGAAAAAAGTCACAGGGAAAAAAGTCACATAAATTTATGGTGACAGGTAATAAAGTCACAAGGGAAAATATTCACAATATTCTTGGGGGTTATTATCTTTATAATATTTACAGTCTTTTGTTTATGTTTATACAGTAATCCCCAACGAGCTTGTACTAAACACGCCGCAAATGTGGATACATACCGGGTTAAAACTCTTGTGGGTCACAATCTAGGAAATATTAATGTGACTTTTTTTTCCTGTGACTTTTTTCTGTGATTTTTTTCACCTGGATTCATAAGTACCAAGCTTGGAAATAAAAATGTTTTGCTTAATTTTTATTTTTTTTTTTTTATCTTTACTGTATCTCAAATTTTACGAAAGAGAAGCAACAAGACCCTTTGTATTAGTTGACGCTGAAACATGAACGCATTTTCTTCCGCTCAAATTCCGTGAAACGTAACAAGCAATTAAAAACGGCCAAGCAATTCATAATTCATAAAACAACCTGCTCAGCTTTTTCGACATCCAGGAAATCACTTCGTACTGTCAAGTGTGCCATATGAACTGAATTTAGAATTTTGACCAAAGGCCAAGCACTGGGACCTATGAGGTCATTCAGCGCCGAAACGGAAACTGACAGTAGAGATTATTTCCTCACTGTTTGCAGTAACGAACTGTGAAATACGGCTATAAATACTACGACATTAAAATGGGAATTCATGATAGTGACTGGCAACATACACACACACACACACAAGGGTTTTGTCCAAAATGCTGAAGCAGAATTACCCAGACGGTATTATTACGATGTGATGTTCTGCCATCAACAAGCAAAAATTTTGCAATTCAAGAGACACAGATGTATGGCATTACAGTTTACATAAAATTAAGCCAAGTTAAAAAAAAAAACTAATTTTGAAGTCCATCATACCGTATGATAAGCTCATCATACTGAATGATAACTTAAAATTCACTATATTGCATGATAATACTTAAAGTTCGTCATACCGTATGGTAAGCTCATCATGCTGCATGATAACCTAAAATTCATTATATTGCATGATAATACTTACAGTTCATCATACCGCATGGTAAACTACAAGTTCATCATACTGCATGATAATTATGCGTTGACAGTAGTTCCCTGTCGCTTAGATTAAAATTACAACTGAGATAAGTCAGAACCGACAGGACTATAAACAATACTGCAAAGAGATACTACTAGTAGTAGCTATATTAGTTTTAATCTGTCACATGCATGTCGACTTATTCAGTCAAGGCTTTCTGCAAAGTCCAGATCATTAATGATGTTACTGATGACGAAAATGAAATATAAAATATCTATGATTTCAACTGATTTCTCATGGCAGACAAGACTGAATTAACATTTCAACGAATGAAACTGGTTAACTATTAAGAGCTGAAATTGACCCATTAGCAATTAATTAATCAAATGAAGAAAACGAACATAAGGCACTTCTTAGCTTTGTACCTTTCATTTATTTTCCATCTACCTTACTTTGAGCAAATGCTTTATAATATTATTACTCTTATTATTCAACAAAGGCATGTCAAACATTTAAAGCAGGCAATTAATTACCTTGGTTAACAAGACTCCAAGTAGTTACGCCACCCATATGGACCCAGGTGACCTTGTGGCTTGCAATAAGGTCTAATTTCCTCTGTCCTACTTTTTCCTGAAACCTTGGCATACTAAGGCCATCTGTCGGTGACATTTACAAACCGAATAGAAAACGGTAAACTTTACTGAAAACCTATTGTGGTTTTGTATAGTAAAGACGTAAAAAATATAAATATACCTTAAAAACCTTCAAAATGATCTTATGTTTTAATATTCATTAATCAGAATCAGCTTTTTGCATAATATTTTCAACTAACTTAAGATATCCACTAAGGAACTATGCGGAATACGTTCTGGCAATATCATCTAGGGGCGGAGTCTATACTGAAAGAGGACCCAGGGTTGATAACAATAACATGACGATAATTGAAGTTTATCCTTGCCAAATGTAAAGATGTCTTACTTCTATCTTTAATTATGTGGTCAAATTAACTATCTAAGTCTTCTGAAAAGCTAAAAACATCAATTAGTTGTTCATTTTCTGAAAGTATCTTCTTTCCTAGACACAAGGGTTTGCTATTCTGACAAGAATCTGGCGCCATGTTTGAAAATCAACATGGCGCTTGACAGTAGCTTTCTTTAAGTTTTAATGAGTCTGAGACCTCACGAAAGATAAAGACTTCATGTCTGCTTTGTATTTATATAAACAATTATAAAAGTACATAAATTAAAATTACATGTGCAAGGGTATATCATAAAAATGAGGTATCCTAAAAGGGTAGACGAATAAAAAGTTAAAAGAACGATAAAGCTCTGAAGCCATCTGTCGGTAACTGAAAGAAACGAAATGAATCGTAGTATTTTCACTGAATAACTATCTCACTTTCCTTTAAAAAGTACAAAATAATTTTGTCATCTCCGCAAATATTGCGGCCAAAAAATATATCTTGTCTTTTGGTTAATATGAACTACAGAAACGTGGAGTATTTTGGTGAATAATAAGAAATGTAAAAGGAGACCAGCGATATTACTTTTGGCAATACTTACAAATGTCATGCCTGAAGGTCGAAGAAGAAACAGACCGGCCACAATGACATGACGGTGGAATAATTTGTCATTTGCAGATTGATGACTATCTTGAAGGACCATAAAAATGAATAATAATCGCCATTCCTGAAAATTATTCAGCTCATTAAACTGCTGCATGCTAAGCTTTATATTCAGATTATTTACTCCTCTCAAACACACTATACCGTTGGCAAGCCTGATCAGGAATATGAAGCGAAGTTTGAAAAGTGCAAATTAATTTTTGACTATATAATGTGAAATCAGATGCTAACTTTCAGCTGCTTCTCTGTAGTATCTCGGTATTAAAAAGATTAGCAAGCTTCTAAGTCTGTACTACTAATAAAAATGTTATTAAATTCAACTTTCTTTCTGATTCGAAATTCAGATAATAATCATAATCCTGAATAACTGAAGGAATGATCGATTGATTTATGGTTACTAAAACTGGCGTTACAACATCTAGGTTATTGGCACTATAGTTTGAGGAAGAAACTAGAACTCTATGTTTAGATTTTTTATGACTGCTCTCTCTCTCTCTCTCTCTTATTTACTTTAAACCAAGATATAAGTTGGTGTCTCAGGCCCACAATTGAGACGCGAGATCAATCCCACGAAGGGGTAGGGGGAATAACTTAAACCCTCATCCTGAAAAATCCGTTATGACCTTATGATATAGTCTGTGTACCTAGCCGGCAGTCGACTGTGGTGGAAACCATTCTGGTTGGAGAAGGTGAAGCTCACAGAGAAACAAGAAATTCACAATAGCAGTAAACAAATATGACCCGCTTTCTATTAGCTGTAATAGCAGTGGACTCAGTCAGGAGCCATCGGTGATCTCACGAGCACACTGGAGTTACAAAATCATTCATGGGTCGTTGATATCCCACATGGATATCTGAACCCAGGTAAAAAAAGTCACAGGACAAAAGTCAGGAAAAAAGTCAGGTAGAAAAGTTACAGGAAAAAAGTCACAGGTAGAAAAGTCATAGGAGAAAAGTCAAAAAAAGTCACAGGTAAAAAAGTCACAGGTAAAAAGTCACAGAAAAAGGCAGGAACTAAGTCAAAAAGTCACAGGTAAAAAGTCACAGGAAAAACGTTACATGAATTTTTCCCTGTGACTTTATTACCGGCCACTATAAAATAATGTGAATTTTTTTCCTGTGACTTTTTCCCTAGCAAAAATTGTGACTTTTTCTGTGACTTTATTTACCGGCCACCGGATATCTGCAGTGGCTGGAAATCACAAATTCAAAATAAAGTTTTAATTAAACGTCAACTCAGTTTAAGGATAGCAAGAGGGAGAAAAAAATCGTTATGCACTCTCTCTTATTTACTCCCCCATACATGATAATTCAAAACAAGTTGTAATTTAAAGCAGTATCTATAGCATGGAAAAGGGTCTTCGTCCCTCTTATGCCTATGATTACAAAATCATTCATTTTCATGACAATTAACGGAAAACACCCACGTAGGAGTGCTACTGATAGAGCTAAAAGTAAAATATATGGATAATATATCTCAAAACTCATCACAGTCGTTATTCACGTTTAATGTTTTAATCTAATTAAACACATAATTAAAGATTAAAGGAAAATCGAACTTTAGCACGATTCAGGTTCTGAATTGAATTGAATATAGAATTTAGGCCAAAGGCCAAGCACTGGGACCTATGAGGTCATTCAGGGGTGAAACGGAAATTGACAGTGAAAGGTTTGAAAGGTGTAACAGGAGGAAAACCTCAAAGCAGTTGCACTATGAATCAATTGTTAGGAGAGGGTGGAAAGTAAAATGGAAGAAAGAGAATATGAAAGGAGGTACAGTAAAAGAAGCGAAAGGGGTTGTAGCTAGGGGCCGAAGGTACGCTGCAAAAACCTTAAGTAATGCCTACAGTGTACCACATGAGGTGCACTGCCGGCCCTACACCCAGAACGATTAGGTTATAAGCGAGACAAAAATTATCATTGTAAATTGAGTAATAAAGTTACTGATATAAAAAAAAAATTATCCAAAAGGCTAGACTTCACTGATTCTTCAGGGCAGTGTAACTTATTTAATACATGAATGAAGGGTCCTCCTCAACCTATCTAAAATAAAACTGAAAAAAAAGAGTGTGATCAAATGGAGAAAAACACAATTTCAATAAACCCAGTAATTATTATATAATATTGTCAATAGTGGCCTTTCAAAGATGAATATGTCGAAAATACTCTTGATTTTTCATATTTTGAAATCATACCATACTAATACTACTATTAAAATTATCATCATCATTCACTATAGGAGTACATTCATGTGAAATTATCAAAGAGGCAATTAAACTGCTTAACAAGCTTCCAGACAATTGCATACTTATATGGACCCCGGTGACCACGTGGCTGTCAATAAGGCTTATTTTCCTTTATCCCATTTTTGTCGGCATTGAAGCCATGTGGCGAAGGGTAAATTATGTCTAAAAACTAATGTAGTTTGTTTGTTATAAACGTTAAAAAATTGTAAGTACTTAGGAAACTGATGAAAATGTTATTGATATGCTATCACATATTAAAGATTACTTCTCGAGAAGACATTTCCAACAAACTTAAGATGTTTCCAAGGAAATTTACATCAACGGCTCTGGCAATATGACATGGAGGCGGAGTCTATGCTGGAAGAGGAAGCACTACTACAACAGTAACATGAAGACAATAGATATACTGTATTACACAAGCACGAATATAAATTCGGCATAATTTTAATGAAGATACTATTTAAACGGTAAGAGTCTTTTTTCGAACGTAAATTTGCCAACAAATTTTAAATTTACGGTAATTTCTCTTCTTCCTGCGTCACTAATGTTGGTCATTCTGAGTGGAAAACGCCAGCCAAAATTTGAAAGTTAAAGAGATTTTTGTCATGGGCTTTCTTTTAGGTTTACCGAGTCTTAATTCTTACGGTTAATATACAGAACACATGTGCTTCACATTATTATGGCTACCTGACTATATATAAAAGACAAAATGACATATATGAGTATAAACAAAGACAGGAGTTATTTTCATAATTTACACGTGTGCAGAATGTTTTTAAACTTAAAAGAACGACAGACATCTGAGGACATCTATCGGTAACTGAAAGAAACAGCGAGGCTCGTAGTAATTGCTCTGAAAAAACTATCGTGTTTTCCAAAAATAAGCGCAACAGAAATCTTTTATTTTGACAAATTCAAATAGCCAAGAATTTTATACTGTGGAATGATAGTGTTACTAATTAACTTACGCAGTTTTTTTACCAATAAAGGAAATTTATAAGGGATCATTATATCTCACCCTTTGGTAACACCTACAAAAGCCGAGGCCGAACGCCTGACAAGGAGAAACAACCGACCACAATGATATTATCATGTAATAATTTGCCTTA
Source organism: Macrobrachium rosenbergii (assembly GCF_040412425.1). Classification (NCBI taxonomy): domain Eukaryota; kingdom Metazoa; phylum Arthropoda; class Malacostraca; order Decapoda; family Palaemonidae; genus Macrobrachium; species Macrobrachium rosenbergii. The sequence goes on from NC_089781.1 coordinate 91,156,343, forward strand.
GGCTAATAGGAAAGTATGTTGAAACAACATAAAGAATAGCAATTCTGGATAATCTAATGTGTTCTAAATAATCAAACTGTATACTGAACATTATATCTAGCATTTTTTCCACCTGTTTCATGAATCACCGTGTTGGCTAACCTGATTAAGAATCGGCCGCAAAGTTTGAAAAGCGAAGGCTGGCACAGAAAATGTTAATTTTTGCTTTGATGGAAACATAAACTGCAATCCTTCGCCTGGATTCACGATTATCCGAACACAACAGAAGTACACACAATTCTACATCTGTAACTCTGAGAAACGTGGTTATTGATGCACCTTATCGAATTGAAAGTTAATGATGATTGAAAGAGTGAATTAAGATGCAAAAATCATTCTCTGTATGGTGAATATGATCGCGATTTTGTTATATAATAGTTCTTTCTATAGTTCTTATATCTCCCTCTCTCCGAGAATAACGTTTTCTCATGCTTATCCACTTATCTCAACGAACTATTTCAAGCCCAAATGTAAATCGCTTATATTGGCTTACAATAAGTTTTTGAAATATAATTTCATTCTCTGTGAATTGAATATAGAATTTAGGCCAAAGGCCAATCACTGGGACCTATGAGGTCATTCAACGCTGAAACGGAAATTAAGAATAAAAGGTTTGAAAGATTTAACAGGAGGAAAACCTCAATCTTGCACTTTGAATCAATTGTTAGGAGAGGGTGGAAAGTAAGATGGGAGAGAGAATATGAAAGGAGGTACAGTAAAAGGAACTAAGCGGGTTGCAGCCAGGGGCCGAAGGAACACTGCAAAGAACCTTAAGAAATGCATACAGTGCACTGCATGAGGTGCACTGATGGCGCTACCCTCCTACGGGGTCATTCTTTGTGTCTTTGTAACATCCAGTTTGACAAAGTTTGAGTTTACTGGTTTTTCTAAGTGATTTTTCCCGCAGCTTCCGTTTAATCGATTTCAGAAAGAAAAGTGAATATTCATTTGGATAAAACTTATCAAAGGCCATCGAGAAGTTCAAAGGAACCATACTGCCCTAAAACGGAAAACTGCAGTATATCCAAAATTTTCGACATTGAGATATGCCAACTATTGGGCTCGTGAATCACTAATACACAAGTTACTGCAGTTTCAGAATGATTCTTCAATGCTTTCCAACAGTATTTAGGGGTCCCATTTGCAGTATCTGCAAAATCAGTTGCAAGGGAAAACAGTATTTTGTATTTTTGCATACTGCAGTCTTCCATTTTAGGGCAGCATATTTTCCAACACATTTCTGAATATTTAAGATTTTTTGTTCATTCCCCATTGGATGAATCACACTTGATTGAAAGACAGTTGACATGCTGGGTAAGGCGCAATTGAGAGCCTGAATTACAAATTCATACGGTATTTTGAGCAATAGCACAAAGGGTTTTGTGATCTCTTCTTTGGCAATGCATAAAGTCGAACATCTAAGTAGGGAAAGAACGACAGCAATAATATGACAATATATTGATTTATTATAGACGTATAGGAAAGTTTATTCATACTTGGTTACAAGTATGGTTATTTCTAAGATAGGAAACGTTTTAGCTCATTAAACTGCATACTGAACATTCGATTCAAGATTATTTCTTCGTCTCATAAAGATCATAAAGTTGCTTACCCTTACGGGAATTCACCGCACAGTTTGACAAGCAAAGGTTCTTAGTTAAAACGTTAATTTTAACTCTGACAGAAAAGCAGTAACTGCTTTTGTTTATTCATCAAATACACCCGTGAATCTCAATACTGAAACTGTTGTTTAAATATGACCAAAGTATATATAATTCCTAGTCCTTAACACTGAAAAAAATTGTTACTGTATCTACTGTACATTTAGCAAATGAAGATAAAAATGGCAAGAATGAAAATGAGATATAAAAACAAATTCTTTCATAGAATGTGACGTGATTTTTTTTATATGACTGTTCTCGACGAGGGGAGGGACGATCTAAAGTTAACCTAAATGTAATCCTCCTCCCCCCCCATCTCTTTCTCTTTCTCTCTCTCTCGCAAAATTAGGTAGGGACGACTGAGACATATATGCTTAAAACTCCATTTTGACCCTTTTAACCTAAGCTGTGGATTATGGGCCCAGTGAGTAGTCGACTGTAATGGGACGCAGACTAAATGGAGAGGTGCAAGATATTTCATATCAAGAAGTGAATTTTTACTCTTAATACAAAATAAATATAGCTTCAAGTTTTGCATGTTGTCTATAGGTACTTTATATAATTTATGAATGAACTAAGTTTGTCTCTCTTTCCAAGTTTAACTCCTCTCCTGTTAAGTATGTAGCTACCCAAAATATAAGTAGAAATTACTTGCTGCATGTGTATCGTAATAAAGAATCTAAAGTGGTCCAAGACAATCAGGTCTGAGTTAACATTAGATTGTGCTTGATTTTGGCAACGCGGTCCTTGCTTAAATAAAACTCGTAAGTGTGGTAAAGTATGAGAAAGCGAACTGAGGCATGGTTGAAGTTATCAAAACATGGTGTACACATATGGAGTGTTTATAATGAAAGGATATGTTTGGCCCTGGCAAAGTGCATTATACAGGCATGTATAATGGAATGGAATAGAAATTTAGGTCAAAAGCTAAGTGTTTCTACCTATATGAGGCCATTCGCCGTTGAAAATAATATTGAAACAATTGTTAGGAGAGGGTGGTAAATTTATATGGAATTAACAGAATATGAACAAAGGTACAGGGAAAGGAATAACGGGTGTTGCATCTAGTGGCTGAAGGGACAATACAAAGAACCTTTAGTAATGCCTACAGAGCATCGTGTGAGTTGCAGTGGTGGGCGTAATCGGTTATTGGATCTGATTACTTTGATTACTTCCTGAAATTCTAGTAACTGATTTCTTTTTGAGTAATCGATTATCTGTAAATGATTACTCATTACATTTTCTTTTATCACTAATTAGAGAATAAAAGCACATTGTTCTACAATGTTAGAATCGGATTTGCTTTGATATTTTAAAGGTGCTTCATCTGAATCAATACATGGCGTTTATTACAGAAAATGGTTAAAAAAGTTTAAAAAACGGTCATTGAATTCTGAATTCAATTCACTCAGTAAGTTCTTGTTAGGTGTCAAGGCCAGGGATGGCGGATGTGCGTAAAGACTGCTAAAACTACTTTTTGATATAAATTTTTATCTCTTATTTTACAAGATGCACGCACATTTATGTTATCTTAAAATGCATAGGCCTACAAGTCTGATTATATGAAATGCTAATGTTACTCATACATTTTACACATGTTTTTATGCCCAGACACCAGAAATTGCTATAAAGATATAAAAAAAGTAGTTATTAAACGGTTATTTTTCATAAAAGTAATCAGTAACCGCGATTACTAAAAAATCAGTGAAACGCCCTTCACTAGTGAGGTGCACTGACGGGTACCACCCACCTCCTGGGAGACAGAGATGTAATATTCGCTGATGCCAAGTCTGTTTTTAAAAACAAACTTTTCACTGATATTATCTAAACGCTGACTTTTAAAACATAGGATCCTTTTCTTCATAAGCTTGTATTCATTTGCACAAAAGTTTTTTCTCATACGGACTGAAAACAGTCTATTTTTAGTTAGCGGTTAACAGTTAACAATTCGAAAGAGAAACCCACAAGATTCCTGGGCCTTGAACCAGCCTGACTACCTTCACATCTCTTGAAAAAGGGTCACAGTTTGGACCTGAAAGTACTCGAGATTAAAGTAATAAGTAAATATTTACAAGTAAACAAGTTATACACAGGAATCTTGTGGGTTTCTCTTTCCATCTTCAGAAGAAAACTGAAAGAAGTTTTTGTTTAGTTAACAGTTCGTTGTCTGGATAAAATTATCCTAGAGTGATATTGTTGGAGATTTTTTGGATAGGCTTGTAGATAATTCTGTGAAAAGATTTATTTATCCTGCACAACTACTGGGTTACTATCGATCTCTAACTTGTTTCAAAACTTTTTTTTGAACACGCAGGAAGTTGGGTAAATTTTTCTTTTGTTACCCTCTCCATTATAGTTTTCTTTGAACAAGTTGAAGACTTTCATAGAAAATGAGAACTCTTGCTACTCTTTTGGCATAACTAGTTTATATTTGTCTATTTATGTACATACGAATAAAGTGCCACAAGATTATTTTCAAATAATGCTCGACTTATATATAATGTATAATAACAATTATACGTAAAAAGACACAAAAAGATGCATATATATAAGTAAATGGAGAAATGGCCACTTTGACAAAAACAAATTTGCTACCAATGAATAGATTTGTAGTACTTGCGAAAAGAAAATGCAATTATTTATTTCCTTTGTCATTTTATGAGAACTCACATTTTAACGAAGATTTTTTCAGAAATAAAACGTCCATATTATGTAATATATTCATTTAATCCAATAAAACGTCCATATTATGTAATATATTAATTGTAAATGAAGGAAAAACTGTCTAAGCTGTAACTCTGCTACAAATTAAAAAAAAACCTTGAGTTAATTATACGACCTTGGTGGTCGACTTTTCTCTCACTTGTGTATAAAAGCACTGGTTAAAAAAATCGCGTAAAAATTGAATCTGATTAAGTCTACGGTGATTTAAAAAATTCCTAATATATATTTTAATGGGTTTCTTATGGAGTCCTCACTCCCCTTCTTGGAACAGTGATACGGTAGCCTTCGAGAGGGATAAAAATAAAAATATCCGAATTAATTTTTCATGGGTTTTCCTTTATTAACACAGACTTTATTTCTCACGCTGATGGGGTAGTTATGAGTTCTTTCTTAGATACCGTTTTTTGCAAATTTCCTGAAGAATAACGCGGAATCTAGCTTTCGAGTGGAAGTAATACCCAGCCTTACATTTACAAGGTGAGATGCCCAAAACACATTGAACATGTAAATAACATTTACGGACTCAGAGCTTCTTACAAAAATAATTGTGGACAGAATCGATTCTACCAGAACGACCAGTCAAAGTCTTTATTATCTCAAACAAGAAATAAATCAAGAGACCTTTGGAAAAATCTCAGACTTAAGAATACTCTCTGTGCCGTATCTTTCAACGATATAAAAGTAAATAAAAAGCCGCTGCTTATATATACTTATATATATCAGTACAAACCCCTAAGCCTAAGAGGACCTAGCGAACGTCAAAACAAATCAACCCTAACACTCGCTTACTAAAACCGGCTGAATAAATACGAACCGCGAGAACAAAAAGAGCAACAAAGCACTGCAAAGTGAAACCATGATAAAACCCACACATGGAAAGGAAAGCAAGACGGACGAGTGAAGAGCGACGATAACTACAACACTGACAAACGACAAGAAACTTTGTAACCTGAGCCCTTCAGGATCATATCGTGTTAGCAAGAAGAAGAAGACGCTGAAACGAGCTTGCTTGACATTACGTGGTCATCACGGGTGGGAATGGCGGTTTTCGATTTGCTTGCGTCTCTGCTACGGAATCTAGAGAGGAGATCTTGTTGTTTCTTGAGAGATTTGCTTGCGTCTCTGCTACGAAATCTTGAGAGGAGATCTTGTTGTTTCTTGAGAGATTTGCTTGCGTCTCTGCTACGAAATCTTGAGAGGAGATCTTGTTGTTTCTTGAGAGATTTGCTTGCGTCCCTGCTATGAAATCTTGAGAGGAAATCTTGTTTTTTGAGAGATTTGCTTGCGTCTCTGCTACGAAATCTTGAGGTGGAAGGTCTGCTTGCGTCTCTGCTACGAAATCTTGAGAGGAGATCTTGCTGTTTCTTGAGAGATTTGCTTGCGTCTCTGGTAGGAAGTCTAGAGAGGAGATCTTGATGTTTCTTGAGAGATTTGCTTGCGTCTCTGCTATGAGATTTTGACAGGAGATCTTGTTGTTTCTCGAGAGATTTGCTTGCGTCTCTGCTATGAGATCTCGACAGGAGATCTTGCTGTTTCTTGAGAGATTTGCTTGCGTCTCTGCTACGAAATCTAGAGAGGAGACCTCCTTGTTTTTGCAAGAATTGCTTGTGAATGTCGTTCCCTGTTATCTTTAGGTTTTGTTTTCGCTGGTCATGTTTGGGACTTGTTCTCATTGCTGGTGGTATTTGCTGATATTTTTTTTCTGAATTGTTTGCTTTCACCCTGATAGCGATAATAAGGTGGTGATGATAATGATAGTGAGTATTACAATTATTATGATTATCATAGTAGAATTTTATTATTATTATGATTATCATTAAAGATTTTTATGATTATTGTTTAATATTGGTTATTTTCACATTTATCAGTTTCATGTTGACTGTTTTAAGGTGATGATGATAATGATTGTGAGTATTACAATTATTATGATTATCATAGTAGAATTTTATTATTATTATGATTATCATTAAAGAGTTTTTATGATTATTGTTTAATATTGGTTATTTTCACATTTATCAGTTTCATGTTGACTGTTTTTATTATTATTATTATTATTATTATTATTATTATTATTATTATTATTATTATTATTATTAGTTGCTTTTCCTTTTGCACCATCCTTAAGCATTTTCATTCACTTCCTGTCAATAAGTTTTTGTTCTGAAAATCCTTCTTCTTCTTCTTCGTCTTCTTCTTCTTCTTCTTCTTCTTCTTCTTGTTATTATTATTATTATTATTATTATTATTATTATTATTATTATTATTATTATTATTATTATTACATAATTTTGTAGCACTGTCCTTAGTTACCCGTCTACTTTCGTTTAAAATTTCATCGAGACTGCGTCAAAAACACGACGAATAACAACGCATGCGCAGTTCCAAGAGACATAAAAGGCCAATTACACAAAGGACACAAAGTCGTAAACTAATGAGCAGAGATGTAAATTGTCATTATAAAAGAGAGACGGACTTTGTTTTTTATCGCTGAGAATTATCTTGCAATATATTTTTTTCCTTCTTATGATTTATTTTATCTCTGCTGCTTATAAATCATAACTCCTTATCTTGTCTTGGCTGAAGACGAAACTGAGTTTTTGTTAGCTTTCTCTTTGATTTTTCAATATTTTTTTGGGGGGTTTTGCTGTTTTGTTTATTGATGTTATTCGTTAAATTATTTTCCCTTGTGTTACGTCTTGTGAGGCGCAACAGGCTTCGATCAGATATCAAGATAGGTTGCGTTTGAGTTTTGTTTAATTTTTTTTTTTCGGTTATTTGTGGTTGCTAGTTATTTTTCTTTCGACCTTTTAATCACTTAAATACTATTTCCTTACTTCTCTATCAACTACTGACTACATAGATTCACTTATACATATCTAATCACTTTAATAATATTTCCTTACTTATCTATCTACTACTGACTAGATTCACCACATAGGGGAAAATATTTTTAACATTTTGGTAATATTGTCTAGTGTCGACTAGATTTACTTACAGAGAGGGGGGAAATGTTTTTAATATTTTGGTAATATTGTCTAGTGTCGACTAGATTCACTTACAAACAGGGGGGAAATATTTTTAATATTGGTAATATTGTCTAGTGTCGACTAGATTTACTTACAGAGAGGGGGAAATGTTTTTAATATTTTGGTAATATTGTATAGAGTCGACTAGATTCACTAAAAAATAAGGGGAAATATTTTTAACATTTTGGTAATATGTGTCTAGTGTCGACTAGATTTACTTATAAATAGGCTGAAATGTTTCTAATATTTTGGTAACATTGTCTAGTGTCGACTAGATTCATTTACAAACTCTGGAAATGTTTTTGATATTTTGATAATATAGAGAATATTTCTTTGTTAATATTCTATAGCCTGGAGAAGATTTTAATACTTTTTGGTTACCTAAGGCTAATTTGATTTCTTTTTTGTAACATGGGAAAATTCATATTTTTCATGTACTTTCATTTTTTAAAAAATGTTTTACGACAATCTGGACTAAAAAAAATGATTTTATAATTGATGATAACCTCGAGATTATCAGTATTTCAAATATTTTGGACTAAAAATGATTTTATAATTGCTAATGATAATAATAATAATTAATAATTTCAAAATAATAATAATAATTCTTGAATATAAGCAACGTCAAGAGAATGTCTAAACTGAGCTAAGGCATTTGCTAATAATAGGTCGACGGATAATAATAATAATAATAATAATAATAATCCTTCTGACACGTAAATATAAGACGTCAGAAGAGTATTATAACCTCTGTCCCTGCTCATATATAGAATAACGATCAGGCGCCCAATACACTATATATAGGTCGACGGATGTCTATGATGGATTTATATAACGGATATATAGTCCTTCTGACTATATATGGGAATCGAATATATATATCATAAGAGTATTATAATATCTGAATATATATATATATATATATATATATATATATATATATATATATATATATATATATATATATATATATATATATATATATATATATATATATATATATATATATATATATGTCCTGTTCAGAGGTTATACTCTCTTCTAACCAGTCTGATTCCCAAGCAGTCAGAAGGACTTTATTATTTCCGAAAATCCATCACAGACATCCGTCGACATCTTTCAGAGACTGACGTCTTATATTTACGTGGTGAATTATTATTAATTATTATTAATTATTATGTATTTGTTCTCTCAGTATTTACCCTAAAATCAATTTTTTTTTAGTCCAGATTGTATAAAACATTTAAAAAATGAAAGTACATGAAAATATGAATTTTCCCATGTTACGAAAAAGAAATCAAATTAGTCTTAGGTAATCAAAAGTATTCAAATCTCGTCCAGGCTATAGAATATTAACAAGTAGATATTATCAAAATATCAAAGAGAGAGAGTTTGTAAATGAATCTAGTCGACAGAGAGAGAAAATATTAGAAACAGGAGCTTTATTTCTAAGACATCTTTAGGGACTGAGGTACAATGGGAAGAAATTTGCAGTATTTACCCTGGAAGGACAGTACGAACGAACATACAGTCGGGTGGAAACTAAATATTCACACCTTACCGGTGGAGAGAGAGAGAGAGAGAGAAGAGAGAGAGAGAGTTTGATTATAATCATATAGAGTTAGAGGTCTGAGCAGTATTGTTGTATATAAATCTCCTTACCTATGCGGGTGGCCTCACACCTTTCGCCCTCGTGGTATATTTTTAGATATAAACCACTTGTCCGTCGGATTATAATCATATATATATATATATATATATATATATATATATATATATATATATATATATATATATATATATATATATATCTTATACATATATATATACACATATATATATATATTGTATATTTATATAGTTATATATATTTAAAAAAAAATATATATATATATATATATATATATATATATATATATATATATATATATATATATATATATATATATATATAATCAGTTTTTATACTCTGAATAGGAACACATCAAACAAGCCTTCATACAGACGTAAGAAATCACAGGCTACCCAAGAGCTAAAACCAGCCCCGGCATAAGGTCTGCTGAATCTTAAAAAAAAAGACCTAGTATCAAAACAGATCAAATAAACTTACATTCTCTGACAATCGCAACTTGATTAGGATTTTCCCCGAGTCACCAAACCATCTTGAAGGACACACACACACAACTCACCGAGTGTTGAATAGAATATGCAAAATGATGTGGCGTTCCTCAAGGTGGGATTGAAATCCAAGACGGGGGTCAATGAACTTTCTGTGTGCTGGATTAGACAAACAAATATGCTCATTCATAATCATCATATTATTCTTGAGAGTAAACATCGCTACAGAGAGTGTCAAGTCATCTTCCCTGGTGCTGTGATAATAATAATAATAATAATAATAATAATAATAATAATAATAATAATAATAATAATAACCTGATGTTTCAATAATAATAATAATAATAATACTAATAATAATAATAATAATAATAATAATATAATAATAATAATAATAATAATAATAATAATAATAATAATAATAATAATTCACTATGTCGTGATTAAATTTTTGTTCACTAAAAATCTGCAATTATATCAGAAACTATTATAACTGGTAAACATCAACATTTTTACCAGTGATACAATTCATTTAATTGTGCATTTTTAAAAATAATAATAATAATAATAATAATAATAATAATAATAATAATAATAATAATAATAATAATAATAACAATATTATTAATATTAATATTATTATTATTATTATTATTATTATATTATTTATTTTCGAATGGGTTGTTCGTTTATCCCCGTGGTATCCTAGCACCCAAAATGATCTTGCTACTGACCCTGACCTAAGAAATACTCATACAGGGAAATTTTAAAAGGTCACTCACTTACCATACACGCCATCATAGACTGGAATGTCCATACGTCCATCAGAGAGAGAAAAAAACTTTGAGGAAATAATAAATGAATAAAAATAATAAAAAGATTACTTACAAATACTATACAACACAAGCTCAGAACATTAAAATAATATTGCAAGGACTATTAAGACTGTTACGAAAATCTTCGTAAATTGGAGGTGAAATAAAGTTTATCGACGATAAAAAGATATATATATATATATATATATATATACATATATATATATATATATATATATATATATATATATATATATATATATATATATATATATATATATATATATATATATATATATATATATATTTTCCTCATAATTATTATTCATAAACAACGAATACCAACAGACGGCCTTTTTTAGAGCAAAGCCGAATGATTTAGTCTTTTGCTCTTCAACTATGCAACGCTGTTGGCTTCAGGCAATACCGGCGCTTGGCAACACCGACAACATAAGACGAAATCACTCTCACAGCTTCTCTCTCTCTCTCTCTCTCTCTCTCTCTCTCTCTCTCTCTCTCTCCCTATCCTGCAACCAACGCCAGGTCAAAAACTCTTGGCGCCGTCTGCGCAGGCGCCGGAGGTGGAAGGTCGCTTTAACCTCTAACTAACTTTAAGGACTAGGACACCCATCCCCCCAGGACAACTGGGTCTCTCCCCCACCACCCCGCCCCCGGCCCTTCTGTCCTGACCTTCCTTCTGGCACCTCCCCCTACCAAAACCCATCTCCTAACCCCACAACTAACCCCCACAAATCCTCCATCTCTGCTACGCTAACTCCTATTCCTAAGCTAAGTCGTATCCTACCGAACTCTTCGTCGGTGGTCAGTCAGTGCAGTATTTTGTAGTTCATCTCTCTCTCTCTCTCTCTCTCTCTCTCTCTCTCTCTCTCTCTCTCTCTGTTGCTTTCGCTTCTTCTTGTTTATCCCCTGATTTTACCTCTTACCCTTCTCTTTTTTTCTTATCTGCCCCTGGTTGTCCCCTGGTTTTCTTTATCTTCTCCTTCTTCTCATCACCTTCTTGCTGTCATTGCTAACTCTGTTTTCTCCTCCCCTTTCGTTACTCCTCCTTTTCTTCATCCTCGTCTTTTTCCCTCTCTTTATCCTTTTTGTTTACTACAACTAGTACTGCACCTCTGTCGTCTCCCCTTACCCACCTTCTTTCAATTCCCATTTTCTCTCTTCCTCCTTCTTCTTCGCCTATTCTTCCTCCTTCTTCTCCTCCTATTCCTCCTCCTTCTTCTCCTCCTATTGCTCTTCCTTCTTCTCTTCCTATTCCTTCTTCGTCTTTTCTTCCTATTCCTCCTCCTTCTTTCTTCTCCTCCTATTCCTCCTCCTTCTTCTCCTCCTAACTCTTCTCCTTCTTCTCCTCCTATTCCTCCTCTTTCTTCTCCTTCTATTCCTCCTCCTTCTTCTCTTCCTATTGCTCCTCCTTCTTCTCCTCTTATTCCTCCCCATCTTCTCCTCCTATTCCTCCTCCTTCTTCTCCTCCTACTGCTCCTCCTTCTTCTCCTCTTATTCCTCCTCTTTCTTCTCCTCCTAATCCTTCTCCTTCTTCTACTCCTATTCCTTATCCTTCTTCTACTCCTATTGCTCCTCCTTCTTCTCTTTCCTATACCTCCTCCTTCTTCTCCTCCTATTCCTCCTCCTTCTTCTCCTCCTTCTTCTCTTCCCATACATCCTCCTTCTTCTCATCCTAATCCTTCTCCTTCTTCTCCTCCTATTCCTCCTCCTTCTTCTCCTCCTAACCCTTCTCCTTCTTCTCCTCCTATTCCTCCTTAAAAGACACAAAAATCACGAGTGTTTATGAAGTCGTGGCAACCACGTGATTTACGTGAGAGACTAGAATGGGGCAGTGACAATGGAAAGTGATTTACCTCATGACCCCATAGAATAAAAGAGACAGCTGCAAGATTCACTGCTTTCCTAAAAAGGGCACTAATAAGAGGGTACGACTGGTAGCCCGATGTTTAGAGAGGTGGGTAGTACAATAGAGAGAGAGAGAGAGAGAGAGAGAGAGAGAGAGAGAGAGAGAGAGAGAGAGAGAGAGAGAGAGTTTTGGCATCAAGTAGTTCTACCAGTTAACAGTTGTTACTGCTTTGTTTAGCTGTTATGTTCTTGCAACCTTCTACGGCGTTCCGTCAATTTCCATCTGTCAACAGTCTGTCAGGTTTTCTAAGTAACATCTACCAATGTCCTGTCAATTCTACCAGGTAACATCTAGCAGTGTTCTGTCAATTCCACCAGGTAACATCTATCAGTGTCTTGTCAATTTCACCAAATAACATCTACCAGTGTTTCGTTATTTCACCAGGTAACATCTACCAGTGTTCTGTCAATTCCACCAGGTAACATCTACCAGTGTCCTGTCAATTTCACCAGGTAACATCTACCAGTGTCCTGTCAATTTCACCAGGTAGCATCTAGCAGTTCTGTCAATTCCACCAGGTAACACATATCAGTGTTCTGTCAGTTTCACCAAGTAACATGTACCAGTGTCTTGTCAATTTCACCAGGCAACATCTGGAAAGTGTTCTGTCAGAGAGGTAACATCTGGAGTGAGTCAGAGAGGTAACATCTGGCAGTGTTCTGTCAATTTCACCAGGTAACATCTGGCAGTGTTCTGTCAATTTCACCAGGTAACATCTGGCAGTGTTCTGTCAATTTCAAAAGAGTAACATCTACCAGTGTCCTGTCAATCCACCAGGTAATCATCTACCAGTGTTCTGTCAATTTCAGTTGATCACCGGTGAACTTTCAATTTGATCAGGTAACATCAAATCAGTGTTAATCATTCCACCAGATAAGTCTTTTTCCTGTCGTTCCAGGTAACATCTATCAGTGTCTTGTCAATTTCACCAGGTAGCATCTTGTTTTTTATTGCTGAATCACATCTACCAGTGTTCTGTCAATTTCATCATACATCTACCAGTGTCCTGTTGGTTTTAGATGAATCGAAGTGTCTTGTCAATTTTTGTAGCATCTAGCAGTGTTTGAATTACAGGCAGCATCTAAGTGTTCTGTCAGATCCAATAGGTAATAATAATAATAATAATAATAATAATAATAATAATAATAATAATAATATAGATGAATGAATATTTATTTTATATATATATTTAATTATAATATAAGTCAATAATAATAAAAAAATAGTACTAATAATGATAGCTGAGATGAGTCTGCATTTTCTCATAAAGATCACCAATGAGGATCATAACAATAATAATAGTTGATCACCGGAGAACTAACTGATCAATAAGATCAAATCAATGATTAATCATCTCGAGATGAATGTTTTTTTTTCGTTTTGGACTGCAGACGACAACAGATCTTTTCATGTGATCTTTTTTTTTATGCTGAATCACTTATTATAAAAAAATAGTACTCTTGGGATGGTGTTAGTTTTAGATGAATGAACTGCATTTTTACGGATACTGTTGAATTAATAATAATAATAATAATAATAATAATAATAATAATAATAATAATAATAATAATAATAATAATAATAATAATAATAGATGAATGAATTTTCATTTTGCAGAAGGAGATTATTTAATGATAATAATAAGCAAATAATAATAAAAAATAGTACTAATAATGATAGTTGAATGAGTCTGCATTTTACAGGAGACTGTATAATAAGAATAATAATAATAATAATAATAATAATAATAATAATAATAATAATAATAAATTTTCATTTTGCAAAAGGAGATTATTTAATGATAATAATAAGCAAATAATAATAAAAAAATAGTACTAATAATGATAGTTGAATGAGTCTGCATTTTACAGGAGACTGTATAATAATAATAATAATAATAATAATAATAATAATAATAATAATAATAATAATAATAATAATAATAATAATAATAACAGTTGAATTAACCTGCATTTTGCAGGAGGTTTTGTAATGATAACAATAATAACAATGCTAAAAATAATCCCTGTAATAATTGTTCAATTATTTTGCATTTTGCAGAAGGAGACTGTAATAATAATAATAATAATAATAATAATAATAATAATAATAATAATATTTTCATTTTTTATTATTATTATTATTATTATTATTAATCCATAATGCCAGAAAACCAGGACATAAGGAATAACCAGATAATAAATAGAATAAAATATAATGAAAAATAAATCAGCAAATAGACCATAAAATAACAGAAAAGAAGGATGAATGAATGAACAAATACACAATAAACAAAATTAAAACCAAATCAGTAAACAGATAAATACATACAACATTAATAAAAACATAAAAAACTCAATATCTTTATATGATAAAGAATAGTGAAGCAGGAAAAAAAAAAAAACTAACCTGGCGTAACATACGAAGTAAATAAACCCCCCTCCTCTCCCCAGCCCTCGAGAGATGCCGTCATTTGCTCTTGCTGAATCATGGATGCTGTTGCGTCTTCGTATCCACAGTCATCAGAGTCGTGATGGTTTTGGAACTTACAAAGTTTGGGCAGGGTTGGTTATGTAGTTCTTTTCTAGGTCACTTTATATTTGTGTGTGTGTGTGTGTGTGTTTTTTTTTTGAGGTCTGTGATTATGTAAATGCAGTGTTCATACGAGGAAAATTCTGGCAGGGTTCATGCGGTTGGGGTTCTTTAATATTATTATAATTTTCATTAGTATTATTACTTTTAACATCATCCTCATCTATTTTTCTCTCTTCATATATATATATATATATATATATATATATATATATATATATATATATATATATATATATATATGTATGTATGTATGTATGTATATATATATATATATATATATATATATATATATATATATATATATATATATATATATATATATATATATATGTATGTATGTATGTGTATATATATATGTATGTATGTATGTGTATATATATATATATATATATATATATATATATATATATATATATATATATATATATATATATATATAGCACACACACACACTGTTTACAATAGTGTTTATTTTTCAGTGCGTAACAACACAAATTTTTGGCGTGATAAATCTACGCTTAGAGATGCCGTCGTCAGCCTGGGCCAAACTCAAAGGGATGAGATTTGCCTTCCCCACCCTCTCTTATATTGCCGGCGTTGTTGGAGATAATAATAATAATAATAATAATAATAATAATAATAATAATAATAATAATAATAATAAATGTAAGAAAGCTGTCTAAATAAAAATAAACAAGAGAGCAATTTTGACACAGACTTCCTAGTAGAACTGACAGACAAACCTATTAATTTCTGATGGATATTGTCTGCAATTCAATTTCTGATGCATATTTGATTGGGAGCTCATGAATAATTCCCGATGGGAAGGATTCCTTGTGATTTGTTGTCAGTCAAATAAGGAATCGAGTTTTATTGATATCCTTTTCATTCCTTTTTTTCTTACTCTTCAACTAGATTTAATCTGTTTAGTAAACAAACAGCAACTTACTTTAGAAATTAGTTGTTATAAAAACAAGTAAAAAATGCGCCAAGTTTCTTCGGTGTCATCGAGTTTTCTGTACAGTTTATAATGCTGTATAAGCCACGGCCCATGAAGCTTTCACCGCGTCCAAATGCTGACCCGTCCTATACCGTTGCCAGACGCACGATCATGGCTAACTTTAACCTTAAATGAAATAAAACTACTGAGGCTAGAGGCCTGCAATTTGGTATATTTGATGACTGGAGGGTGGATGATCAACATACCAATTTGCAGCCCTCTAGCTTCAGTAGTTTTTAAGATCTGAAGGCGGAGGGTAAAAGTGCGGACAGAAGAAGTGCGGACAGAATAAAGTGCGGACGGACAGACAAAGCCGGCACAATAGTGTTCTTTTGCAGAAAACAGAAAATCACGGAAAAGCAGGAACAGCAAAAGCACACAGATTATTGTGTCCCTTAACTACTTCATATCAAACCCTTCCAGGATTGTTCATTTTATTCGCCCCAAAATTATGCTTTCCTTTTTAAGAGTGGGGACTATAAAAACACCGATAATAATCTGGAATCGAACCGCAGCGCCGCAAAATTTCTTTATCATGAAAGAGATACCAAATTTGTTTTCTATTGTGGTTACTGAATCCTTTTGTGGAAAAAAAAAATAACCAGACGAAGTTGTGTTCTATTGTGGATTTTTATTACCGAGGCCTTTGAAATCAGCGACGTTCTCTCACTTTATGGCTTATAAAATCTAATGAAAATTCGATGACAGTTTACAATAAAAAAATATCAAAAAAGGAAAAC
>NC_089781.1:91175487-91177987 GCF_040412425.1 Macrobrachium rosenbergii
GAACCTGAAGTGATTGAAGGTGACATTCCAGAGAATTTAAAAATAGATATAAATGCATCAATGTAAAAGTTTCTATAAAATGAAGATGCAAATAGGTAAAATCAATGTTAATTTTGCAATACAAATTTACTAGATAAAAATAAATGTACGTGAACAGAAACTAAGGAGATAAATTTTAAATAAGTGAATAAGTAGATGAATAAATAGTATAAGATCATTAATTAATAATAATAAATTTTAAGTTTAAGTGTTCTTCTTACGTGAATAACCCTCAACAAAAGCTGGGTTCAAACTCTATATGAATAATATATGGTATTATTATATATATATGCCCAAGGTCTATAATACATATATATATATATATACCATCTATATACGGAATATGATTATATATATATATATAGAATTTACAAATAGATATAAATGCATAAATATAAATATTTATATAAAATATAAGATGAAATATAATAAAATATTCAAATTTTCGTAGGAATTTAATAAGGAATGGAAGAATATGTCCGCAAGGTCAAAATACTATATATATAGTTTTAAGTTATATATATATATATATATATATATATATAAGATCATATATATAAAAAAATAGATTTTATGTTTAAACAATTGTTCTTGCATTAGTAGAATTACGAAAAGGACCTCATTCAAACTGGATGGTATTTAATAGTATTTATTCAGAAAAGTTTACAAGCTTTCTTGGACAAACAGTCCACATTATCAAATTTTGTATTCAATCGTTGTGGTACACATCCAGTTTGCAAGAGATTCTTTTAGTAATATATATATATATATAATATATATATATATATATATATATATATATATATATATATATATATATATATATATATATATAAACACAGAATATATATATATATACATATATATACTGTGTGTGTGTGTGTGTGCGTGATGTATGCGTGTGTTTTTTTCCTGTACAATCCCACTCCTTGTGCGGCAAGAGCCAGTGCTGTCAAAAAGTCCATGTTAGTCTCGTAAGCATAAAAACTCTGACATTCCATTCATACGCTCTGCTTAAGGTTCAAGAATCACTCTCAACAAAAAGATAAAAACACCTTTTTCTTCTAATCTCATTCAGTCCATCTTCCATCTTCTATCAGCCTGGGTTATGTGGGAACGGCACCATACATAAATTAAATCTTATCACAAGAACAACGAACCCTGAAAAATATTATGCAAAAGAGCGAACCAAAAAACTACGCAAGTATAGAAGAAGAAGAAGAAGAAGAAGAAGAAGAGGAAGAAGAAGAGAAGGGTCTCGTTTTTGCCCTGAAAGTGACAATCACCGTAACATTTCTGTCAGGAGAGATGAGAAAATAAGGAACGAAAGGAATTTAAGTAGGGTTGTAATTATTAGATGCTGGGAAGCGTTCGTCTGATCTGGAGGGTGTGGCGGTGGGGGTGGGGGTGGGGGGGGCATCTGGAACCTCATTTAGGCGGTGAGATAATACGCCAGTGTTATTGACGGACAGGCGTGAAATATACCAACTCCATCCTCCGACAGAGAGAGAGAGAGAGAGAGAGAGAGAGTAATACAGGCTTTGCTGCCATTACTATAGCGTTGTTTTTACAGAGAGAGAGAGAGAGAGAGAGAGAGAGAGAGAGAGAGAGAGCAGAGACAGAGAGACATTTGCAATATAACTACATCTTTGTAGAGAGAGAGAGAGAGAGACAGGCAGAGACATTGCAATATAACTTCATTTTTGTATGTAGAGAGAGAGAGAGAGAGAGAGAGAGAGAGAGAGAGAGAGAGAGAGAGACCTTGAAATATATCTACATCTTTGTATCGAGAGAGAGAGTAAATATAGACTTTGCCGCCATTACTATAGCGTTGTTTTTACAGAGAGAGAGAGAGAGAGAGAGAGAGAGAGAGAGAGAGAGAGAGAGAGAGACCTTGCTATATAACTACATCTTTGTATCTAGAGAGAGAGAGAGAGAGAGAGAGAGAGAGAGAGAGAGAGAGAGAGAGAGAGAGAGAGAATGCAATCGTACTGAAGTACTCAGCATTGGTCACTGATTGGGCATCATCTACTGACCTGTTTTTTACCCCCTGTTTTTTTACGCCCTGTTTTTTACCCATTTTTTTACCCCCTTTCTTTTTACACCTGTTTTTTTATCTCCCTTTTTTTATCCCTGTTTTTTTATCCCTGTATTTTAAACGTTTTTACCCCTTCTTTACCCCTTGTTTTTCCCTGTTTTTACACCTTTTTACCCCCTGTTTTTCCTTGTTTTTGACACCTTTTTTGGCCCCCTTTTTTACCCCTATTTTTACCACTATTTTTACCCCTGTTTTTTTACCCCTGTTTTTTTTACCCGCTGTTTTTACCCCTTTTTACCCCTTTTTTTTCCCTGTATCTTTACACCTTTTTACCCCCTTTTTATCCTGTTTTTACTTTTTTTTTGGCCCCCTATTTTTTACCCCTTTTTACCACTATTTTTCACCCACCCCTTTTTTACCCCT
>NC_089781.1:91187987-91217987 GCF_040412425.1 Macrobrachium rosenbergii
ATTTTGTGTTTGATGATTGGAGGGTGGATGATCAACATACCAATTTGCAGCCCTCTAGCCTCAGTAGTTTTTAAGATCTGAGGGCGGACACACAAAGCCGGCGCAATAGTTTTCTTTTATAGAAAAGTAAAAAGAAGAAATGCTAAATTGGAGTCGCTTTCCTGTGATTTAATTTTTGTGTTTTTACTGCATTTATAACCATGTTGTGAAATTCCTTAAAAAAATAAATAAATAAAAACGGTTATTTTGTGCTTAACCGAGGGAAAATTACGTATCTGATTCGATTGTCAGTCTGGCGTCACTGCATAAAGTACACTAACACCGCAAATTACACACACATACACACACACACACATATATATATATACACACAGTATATACATATTACACAAACATATATACATACACACACACTTGGATATATATATATATATATATATATATATATATATATATATATATATATATATATATATATATATATATATTTATACATTTATATATAAAACTGAAATGTTAACCAGTTCTGTGACCAGTTAACTGTAAAATAAAAAAAAGGAAACAGTTTTAAGGAATTTGTAGTCCTTCTGTTCCATAACCAAAAGTATAATCATAGTATATCTTTGTTAATAATTAAACAAAGTACGCTCATGAACCTCAAACTGAATTCTAATTTCTCGGAAATGATATCTCTCTCTCTCTCTCTCTCTCTCTCTCTCTCTCTCTCTCTCTCTCTCTCTCTCTCTCTCTCTCACCTCAGGACCAGCAATCTGTTCGGAAGTTAGGGGATTGCTCAATCATTTTCCCCAGTACTTTGACTCAAAATGGCAATGACCTTTCGTCTGAGTCACGAGCAACTAAACTCCTAGAATTAAGTGACACTCCTAGTTCGATGTCATCTTATCTGACGCAGACAAAATCCCCCTCCCCCAGCTCTTTACCCCTCATACCCACGCCAATACAAATAAATATCCCATGTACATCACAACCACATGCGGTTCTGGGAATGGTGCCATTCGTTTTCTGGTATATATTTTAGTATTTTGCCGTTGGAATTGGAATCTAAATTTTGGGGGGACCTATGGGGTCATTGAGCGCTGAAAGGGTAACAGAGTGAAAAGGTTTTAAAAGGTGTAACGCGGGGAAAACCTCACAGTTGCACAATGAAACAGTTGTTAGGAGAGGGTGGAAAACCAGGTGGAAGAAAGAGAATATGAACGGAGGTATAGGCAAAGGAATGGATGGGGTTACAGCTAGGGACCGTAGGGACGCCGCAAAGAACTTTGAATAATGCCTACAGTGCATCGCGCGAGGTGCACTGACGGCACTAACACTTTACAGCTTTGCCGTTAACTGTTTTGGCAAGCGCATGTCATTAGTGGAAAAACTGAAGGTGTGGTAGGCCAACATAACGTTGTTCGGCATATTTTAGAATTTCGCATTTGAATTTTGCACCAAGCAGTCAGTAGGCCTACTGTTGACAAAAAATGAAGTCATGCGTACTCGTTAAGGTCGTAACACTCATGCACGAACGTTCGTGGCTTCGATTTTGTCACGAAAATTGTCTATTTTTTACAAAGTTTGCCGGCAAAATGATAAAAAACAAAACACAAATGACAAAAATCGTATGACCCGCCACCTACGAAATCTAAGTGGGAACTGCGTCATTTTCAAGGTGTTTCCACCATCTTCGTGTCCAATGGAATAAATACAGTTTCTCTCATATTGATGTGTGATTAATTATATTGATTGATTAGACAAATTCTGCTCTTCTACTGTAGACAGAATTTTTTGCTCTTTAGAAAAACATTAACTTTTAAGTATGGTACGTGATTTTGATCGAGCTCCAGACAGTGCTTGTGACAAGAACTTTTTTCATAAATTACTTGTCATGGCGGTGATAAAATCATATACGTACAAACGAAAATACATATATAAACACATTCATATGCATAAGTTATCCCTGGATTATTGTTTGAAGTATGATGTCACAGTGACAGCTGACTTGCTTTTCTCTGGAACTACACAAATGGGAGGAACTGCTTTTTGCTACATGCATGCACATATACAGACACTCACGCATATACATTTATATATATAAATAAAAATATGTATATATATTCATACATACATATATATATGTATATATATATATATATATATATAAATATAAATATATATATATTTATTTATATATATATATATATATATATATATATATATATATATATATATATATATATATACCACAGGTGAAAAATAAGAAACAGGGTGTAGGTCCTGACCGGTTTACTTTATTTCCAAGCCATTGACGAAGGACTGATACAGAGTGTGAGAAGTCACAAATATATATACTACAAGAACAGTACTAACGAACATACACAACAGGCTCACCCACTCTGGCCGGTGTCGAGGTAACTTTAAAACTCAGCTAAAAATCACAATAGACTCTCAGGGGACATTGCTGATAAACAGACCATACCCCACCTCAGATCCACACCTGACAGGTGTCATCAGTTTGGAAACTCATTAACCTTACTACCCTCGTACTGTGTTTACAAATATGATAATCTTTTTCATATTTCGTGGACCTTAAAGTTTAAACAATTTACAAATTTCTTTTGATATTAAAATCAAGTTTATACATCCCACTGATATTCATATTAGTCGTAACTTTCTTTTATTCTAGATTCAATGATGTTCCAACAGTGCATTATTAGAAAATACAACAGTTGATAGCATGATTGTCTCGTACAAAGTCACTGTCACCTTGTGTCACACATTTCTTATGTTGGTAACAGTGGTCCTCCGGTTTGGCCAATATAAAAGTTGTAAACTACACGGTTACCGGTTTAATATTGTCTGGGGAGTTTTTAAGTACATTTTTCATTGGTATTGTTCTTAAATGGACATTAACACCAAAATTCTTAAGAAGATGAGGATATCTTTCATACTATTATTATAAGGCAGAACAAGCAAATTTTTTGTGTTGTAAGGTTCTTTCTGGTTTTGATATAAAGTATTTTTGCTTCATATGTGGGTTTTATATATATATATTTTATTTTATTGCAAGTAATATATAAATAAATATATTTTCTGGGATAGGTTTTTGGACAGAAAATACGGTTGCATTTGCCTTTATATATATAATTTTGGGGAATATGGGTTTTGTACATATAATTTGTATTTTTATATATGGGGTATTTTTCTGGGAATAGGTTTTTGGACATAGGGTATTTTATATACACACACACACACACAAAGTACTTTTTTTCCAAACCCAGTGGAATAAACTCTTCTTTTTTGGTAAGAACTTTTAAAAACACGCACACGGCAGCAGTCGGCCTTTTTTCGGGGAGCAAAGTAAACACGATAGGACGTCTTTTCAGTCACCGGTGTTCCTTATGGGGTTTTTGGACGTAAACTCAAACCGGTTTCGGTATGTCTTTTTTTTTTTTTTTTTTTGGGGAGGGAGGCGTTGGCAAAGTATTTTTTTGGGGAAGTGGGTTTTTGGTAAGTTTTTTATTTTTTGCAAGTGGGGTTTTCTGGGAAAGGTTTTTTGGACAGAGGGTATTTTGGCAAAGTATTTTTGGGGAAGTGGGTTTTTGGTAAGATTTTTTTTTGCAAGTGGGGTTTTCTGGGAAAGGTTTTTTGGACAGAGGGTATTTTGGCAAAGTATTTTTGGGGAAGTGGGTTTTTGGTAATTTTTTTTTGCAAGGGGGTTTTCTGGGAAAGGCTTTTTGTACAAAGGGTATTTTGGCAAGGGTTTTTTTTTGGCAGGCGGGTTTCTTTGGTAAATTTTTTGATAAGTGGGTGTTTTGCAAGGGTTTTTTGGCAAGGATCTTTTTGACAAGTGGTGTTTTTGGCAGGGTTTTTTTCTGGCAAGTGTTTTTTTTTGTCAAGTGGGTTTTTTGCAGTTTTTTTGGGCAGGGGTTTTGGCAAGATTTTTTTGGGCAAGGTATTTTTTCGGCATGGTGGGGTGTTTTTTGGCTGAAAATATGACCTTTACGGGTGAATAGCACCTAGTTTAGGGCGGGTGAGGTTAGTTTTCATTCTGTCACTCGGAACAGCTTCGTTCATCAAAGTAATATTCAGTGTGTTCGTTAACGCCTTGGTTGTATTAATAATAATAATAATAATAATAATAATAATAATAATAATAATAATAATAATAATAATAATAATAATAATAATAATATCCTTTATTTCAGCACAGGGCCATATACAAAATAATAATAATAATAATAATAATAATAATAATAATAATAATAATAATAATAATAATAATAATAATATCCTTTACTTCAGCTCAGCGTCACATACAGAGATATGACAATTACTATTATAATATATATCAATAACAGAACCACTAGACTTATGTACAGTATGACTGCCGCTGGGCAACGCTACACTACCCTACAATTCATGTTCTCTGTAATTAATTAATCCGTCAATGTCATCAGCTACTTTACCCTTTCCCTATTAAGGGTTAAACTTAATAATTATCATAATTATTTTTCCAGTGTGGTGCCATAGTAATATTAAAACAATTTTTCTTAGACGATCCGCCTCTTGAACTGAATAAAATTGATTTTTTTATTCAGTCATTCGACGCGAAACACCAGAAAGAAACGATAGTTAAATGTCAAGAAACACACTCACACACACACACACACACACACACACATATATATATATATATATACAGTATATATATATATATATATATATATATATATATATATATATATATATATATATATATATATATATATATATATATATATGATTGCATATATCTACCAACACTTTTTCCCTCTGGTTATGAATCCACATAGTTTACTCACTAAAACTTTTACTCAGCCTTATTTATGAGTTACTCATAATATTTACGAAAGGCGACAATATCCTCCCAGTTCCACGCCATAAATAATTCCGAAAATAACCCTTGTCACGACCCGTTAGAGACACAGTATAAATCATTCGAATAACTGTGATAACTGATAAAAGTGCACCAGCCAGTAGTTTACATTGTGGCTATATTGTTGTCATAAATGAGATACTTCTCAACCCTTAAATCATACTGTAAGCAACACCCTGGACACTGAGCATGGCGACAGAACAGAGCATGTGAATCTCGTAAACTGCAATGGAGCGTGGAAGAGTTTTGTCTCTCGCAATGGAGCCGAATTCGGTTTGCAAAATCCAACGTATTTCCCGTCTCGCAACAAGAACGTTTCAAGTCCTTTTTCTTTTTTTTTTTTTTTAGCCTAGTGTGAAGTTGATAAATAAACTGAAGGGTAACGCGTCAGTCTTTTTTTTTTACCCGAGTGTGAATTTGATAAATAAATTGAGTGAAAACACTTCAGCCTTTTTAACTGTCCGAAAACGCCAAAATCTTTCTTTTGAGCCGAGTGTGAATCTGATGAATAGCCTAAACTGACCGAAAACGCTTCTGTATTTTTTTGAGACGAGTGTGAATTTGATGAATAAACTGACCGAAAACTCTTCAATCTTTCTTTTGAGCCGAGTGACATAAAAAACTGGACGAAAACGTCGCAGTCTTTTTTTGAGACGATTGTGAATTTGATGAATAAACTGACCGAAAACGCTTCAGTCTTTCTTTTTTTACCCGAGTGTGAATTTGATGAATAAACTGACCGAAAACGCTTCAATCTTTCTTTTGAGCTGAGTGTGAATTTGACATAAAAAACTGACCGAAAACGCTGCGGTCTTTTTTGACTTGAGCGTGAATTTGATCAATAAACTGAAGGATAACGCTTCAGTCTTTTTTTGACCTGAGTGTGAATTTGATGAACTGACCGAAAACGCTTTAGTATTTTTTTGAGACGAGTGTGAATTTGACCAGATAAACTGACTGAAAACGATGCAGTCTTTTTTTGACCCGAGTGTGAATTTGATAAATAAACTGAATGAAAACGCTTCAGTCTTTTTTTACCCGAGCGTGAATTTGATAAATAAACTGAATGTAAACGCTTCAGTCTTTTTTGACCTGAGTGTAAATTTTATTTCTTTAGTATTTTTCTGAGACGAGTGTGAATTTGACCAGATAAACTGACTGAAAACGATGCAGTCTTTTTCTTGACCCGAGTGTGAATTTGGTAAATAAACCGGCCGAAAGATCATTCTGGTCATTTCTTATCTTGCGCTATTTTCGTCATGACGATGACATCTAAATATAGCAATGGTACTCTTTTTTTTTTTATTCCAATCGTTTTTGTAGTTTCTTAGTTTATGTATAAATATATCTACTCTTATTCTTTTTTTCATTCCAAGTGTTTTTGTATATATTTCATGACTGCTGTATTACATTTTGTGTAAGATATATGGTTGGTACGTGTCTTATTTATCTATTATAATAAAATCCGAGAGGATCTTATTTGTCCTCCCCTTGGTGACAGTAGAGGAGAAATGACACTGCCACCTACCCACTGCAAAATGGTTTGTCCGCCCCTGGCGGGGGCGGGGTAGGTAGGGAAACGGGATGAAGTTAGGGGAAACGTCCACCTTGCTCCTGCAAACCTGTTTGTCCGCCCCGCGTGGGGGCGGGGTAGGTAGGGGATCGGGAGGTTAGGGGAGACTTCCACCCTCCTCCTGCAAATTTGTTTGTCCGCACCGGGTGGGGGCGGGGTAGGTTGGGGAATGGGAGGTCCATCCACCTTCCTCCTGCAAACTTGTTTATCCGCCCCGAGTTGGGGCGGGGTAGGTAGGGGATCGGGAAGTTAGGGGAGACTTCCACCCCCCTCCTGCAAAGCCGTTTGTCCGCCCCGGGTGGGGTAGGGTAGGTAGAGGATCGGGAGGGTAGGGGAGACAGCGCGCTCTAACAAGCCCGTACATAAATAAACTGACCTAGAGGCTGAGATGACAGTAACATTTTCATGCAATTTATAGCATTAATTTTAGTGACATATTTTTGCTTTTTTTTTTTTTTTATTAAATTACGAATGCAGAAAGCCATTCCCAATGACTGTCGAAAAACCGACTGAAGGAAATAACTTTTGAAATATATTAACCAGACTGAGTGTTAGCCTGACGTTCGATGCTTTCAAGATGCCCACGAAGAAGATTGCTCGATTTTCAGAGTTAAAAGGAATTCAATGTGATATAAATTTGGATTTGTTGTGAATTCTACACCAAATGAGATTTTTGTAGAATTTTTGACAGGAGGCGAAAAATGCTGTAAACCACGCAAATGAACGTTTGCCTCTTATTTGTAATTATATATATATATATATATATATATATATATATATATATATATATATATATATATATATATATATATATTTATATATATATATGCATATATATTCATATATATATATATATATATATATATATATATATATATATATATATATATATATATATATATCATATACATATACTGTATACATATATATCTATATCTACATCTATATCTATGTATATATATATATGTATGTATGTATGTATGTATGTATGTATGTGTGTACGTATAACTGAATCACGAAAATACGTAACGTGATGAATATATAAATAAAGACAAAATCCACGAAGGAAAGAGAAATAATGGACCACTGCAAGGCCTTTCGACTTCTTGTCCTTTACTTAGCAGTCTGCTAAGTAATGGACAAGAAGTCGAAAGGCCTTGCAGTACTCCATTGTTTCTTTTCGTGAATTTTGTCTTATATATATATATATATATATATATGCATGATATATATATATATATATATATATATATATATATATATATATATATATATATATATATATATATATATATATTACAATTTAATTAATAAACAAAACACTAAGGCAAAATGCGAAAGAAAAACTCACATTATGAAAATTACTTCACCAGTCTCGTACCACGAGATTCTTAAAATACAAGTTTTCGCAGAAAATCCCTCTTCCTAACTGAATTAAACTTATCTTTCAGTAATTAATTATTCAACGAGATTCAGCAGAAACTGACGAAAGTCAAACGTCAAGAAAATCTTTAGCTAGTTACGTAAGCAAAAAGTTATAAAAAAAAGAGAGACAAATAAATAAACTCTCTTTATCGTGTCCTCCATCAAGCGCTAAACTGACGTTGGCTTCTGTGACGTCATCGCGTTTAGATTAACTGCCGTTTTCTACGAAACGCCAAATCGGGATTTTAAAAGGGGGGACTTAGGAAATGCTCATTGCCGCAGCTTAAAGGCTATTGGACCGTTACCCATAGAACACTGGTGGCTATTGTGATAACTCTTTATTTCTTAGAGTGGACTTCAAGATTTGTAGCAATGACTAGAGATAGCAGAAGAGGAAAACTAGAGGAAAATGAAGAGCCAAATTCGTTTCTACGAGCTGTGAATGGGCCAGGCTTCGCCTGCCGAATGCCGAATGACCAGTGTTTTATGAGGGGAATTATCAAGGAGCAGCGGCCGTTTCCTGGCGCGCCCCCCCCCACCCCCCGAAAAAAAAGAAAAATAAATAAATAAATAAAAAAAGCGACACTTTGTAAAGATATTTCTTTTGTACTTTTATCTATTGTTTATGTATACTAATGACTTGAGGCTGAAAACCAGTTGGCTGCATTACTTTTAATCTCTCTCTCTCCTTTTCTGAATGTTGGGACTTCTAACATTCTTATGTTTCCCTCTGATTTTATTAATTTTGCTTTTAATTTTGGAAAGGCATGGCTTTCTTTTAAAAGGAATGGATGATGGAACGAGCAAACTAATGCCCGATTGTAGCCCAGGTCTGACTGAAGCAAGAGAAAGAATATGGAATAAAGAGGACTGAGAGAAAGATTGTAAAAATCAGGGAAAACGGAAGTTGGAAGAGAAGCTCTGAGTTCGAAAGCTTTAGGCCTCTCTTATGTTCAAGTATATTGAAGAAAATTAGATGAAAAAATGACAAAAGATGAAGAAAGCTGTACACAGAGATATTGTTGATTCAGTGATATTTGTCAAATCAAGTTTGTCAACTGGGAAAAGCCTGATATTCCTATGTGCCAAACATAAAGTACGTCAGCTCAAGTAAAAAATACACAAAAAGTACGTCAGCTCAAGTAAAAAATACACAAAAAGTACGTCAGCTCAAGTAAAAAATACACAAAAAGTACGTCAGCTCAAGTAAAAATTACACAAAAAGTACGTCAGCTCAAATGAAAAATTTTTGGGTAACTTTAGAAATTTTAGAAATGACTGTGTAAACTTGAGATGATTATGATAATGCAAGGATTTAGCAAATAGGAAATTTGTTAATGCAACGGGTGCTGAATCTACGTACATCATTTCCGTTGTTTCCCCGTAGAGGGGTAGCGCCGTCAGTGCACCTCGCAGGGTGCACTGTAGGCATTGCTTAAAGGTGCTTTGCAGCGTCCTTTCGGCTCCTAGCTGCAACCTCCTTCATCCCTTTTACTGTACCTCCGTTCATATTATCTTTCTTCCATCTTGCTATCCACCCTCTCCTAACAATTATTTCATAGCGCAACTGCCAGGTTTTCCTCCTGTTACACCTTCAGATCTACCAACTCTCATTTTCATTTCCAGCGCTGAATGACCTTATAGGTCCCAGTGCTTGGCCTTTGGCCTAAACTCTATATTCCATTCCATTCCATTTCCTTTGTTTCAAATCTTATCTCCTCAGTCATTTGCAGTTCATAGTTAACTGTCACACAAAGACATATTACTTTTCTAATCAACATAGCTCCATTTTTCAACTTCATCACCAAACCATCTTCTATGAAGAGCTGGCAAGCAAAGATTTTCTTGCAGCATTTTAAAAAAGAGCACAAGAATATGTGCTGGCATGTGGTAAGTTTGATCCACTATCCTGAAAAATGAAAATAAAAACTGCAATATTGTTAGCAGCCAAGATTCTCCATCTCCCGAATAGAGAACTTACACTGGAATGAAAATTCATGGTGGCAGAAGACCAACATAACTCAAGAAATGGAAGAGGAACAAGAATAACAAAAAGGTTCTCCACCTCCCGATGGAGAACTTACAAAAGATCGAGAACCATTGGTGGCAGAAGACCAACTCAATTCAAGAAGAAGAAGAAGAAGAAGGTTCTCGACCTCCAGATGGTGAACTGACGAAAGATCGAGCACCCTTGGTGGCAGAAGACGAAACTCGATTCAAGAAGAAGAAGAACAACAGTGAAATTCCCAACTGTCACAACATTTCTGGCAAACACAACCACGTCACAGAATCACTTTTAATGCCTCGACTCACTGGAAACACGACGGAGCTCCCGGTGGAAGCCGAGAAAGTTTGTTGACATTACAGAACGAAAACGAAAGCGAGAGATATCGAGATATCAGATGCAAAAGAGGTGTACGATTACGCTCCCACTTATCAGTTTTATGTTTTCGGTTATTTATGTTTACTCTCTTTTTTTTTATGGCTTCTGATAACGACGGACTAAAAAAAAAAAAAAGTTGGCATTTCCTTTCCAGCGTCGACTGGCCTTTGTGAGTGTTTTGTTAAATGATCCAACAAATGATGAACAAAATAAGGATCATAGATAAGATTTGAAGTTCCAACCGCGCACGAGACGTTTTAACTCTGATCTAGAACAATTCGGTGGCTGCAGAGTTATCTCGCGATGCTGAATATTTATTCTTTGTTCTGTGTTTATTAAAAAAGGTCCTTTACTATTTACTTATTATTAGGAATATTACAATTATTGTCTCTCCTCAGAGATTTTTGTCATGACCGAAATTACTGAAAGATAAGTAATTATTTATTTGAATTTAAAATTGATCCGTACGTTAGCCTTGAGTTTAATGTAACATTTTATGATATAACGTCAACAACAAATATAATAATAATAATAATAATAATAATAATAATAATAATAATAATAATAATAATAATAATAATAATAATAATAATAATAATAATAATAATAATAATAATAATAATAATAATAATAATAATACGGGTTTTGTTAAACAAAATGGCAGTTTCAACAGCATTTATTTGATATAGTAAACGCTCAATTCGTCTTATTAATTGTTTTTCTTGCACTGGAATGGTTGCATGCAATTGACCAATATTCATATCCGGTGGTTTAGTGATGTGTAGGAGGTAGTTCTCGTTGATTGTCGACTAGTTTCGCCCTCCTCGTTAGGGCATCATTCAGGACAGGATCGCAGGATGCAATGCCTGTAATTCTGTCCTGAATGATGCCCTAACGAGGAGGGCGAAACTAGTCGACAATCAACGAGAACTACCTCCTACACGTCACTAAACCAGCGGATATGAATATTGGTCAATTGCTTGCAACCATTCCAGCGCAAGAAAAACAATTAATTAGACGAATTGAGCGTTTACTATATAAAATAAATGCAGCTGAAACTGCCATTTTGTTTAACAAAACCTGTATTAAAGAAGATCTTTTTTCCTAATTTTACAATAATAATAATAATAATAATAATGATAATAATAATAATAATAATAATAATAATAATAATAATATTATTATTATTATTATTATTATTATTATTATTATTATTATTATTATTATTATTATTATTATTATTATTATTATTGCAATAACTGGAAACATTTCTAAACGCTCAAGGCTTTATCACCAAAAAATGCGGAATCTATTCAAAGTCAAACCCCCGAGAACAAAAATTAAAACAAGAATAAAGATAATGCGATAATAAAAGCAATAACACTGACGATAATAATAGCAACCAGCAATAACAACAGCGATAATAAAAGCAGATTTTTAAGAGGCTCAAGAATCTCACAGTCGAGTGAAAGCTGCGAATTAGCTACAAATGTAAACACGTCCTTTATTCGAGTGTCATTGTTCTCTCTCATTAAGACGGCTAATCCACCCTCGTTATCTTGCGCAAATGTTGACATGGCCAAGATCCGCATGCGCTCGTGTGTGTATAAGTGTGAGGGCTTGTGTGTGTATATGTATGTATAAATAAATAAAAATAAAGATATATATATATGTATATATATATACAGTACATATATATACTGTGTATATATATAAATATATGTATACATTATATATATATATATATATATATATATATATATATATATATATATATATATATATATATATATATATATATATATATATATATATATATATATATATATATATATATGTTAAACTTCCAGTCCTCAGCTTTTGGGATGAGGTTGCTGGGCCCACATCTTTCTTCAGCCTCGCTGCAAACCACTGCAAACGACTAGCTGCTAAGTTCCTCACTTACTGCTTTGGTCAGCGGAGTTTCAATGAATTTTCAAAAAAATCGCAAACAGTAAAAGTATATTGATTCTTTCTGTGTGTAACAGATTAGTTGAGGTTATAAACTCAACGTTTTGCAAACGCAGAATCTAAAAAAAGATAACGCAGAGGAATTTAATGTGCTTGAAATTCCTCAAATTTGATGCTGCTGGTAAGTATAGCTTTTTTTTTTTTTTAACGGGTAGGGTATAATGGCAGTAATAATAATAATAAATAAGACTGTTCCAGTAGACAGACTGTACATACTATGCTAGACTTACCTTTCTTCCAGTTCTCATGCAGACTCCAGTAGACTTTGTAGGACTTTTCTCATGGTTTTCGTGACCTTGAAAAATAAACAAGTAAATAAATAAATAATAAAAAATGAGTGAAGCTGAGCAATGCAGAAATAACGCACTTTGGTGACTATTGTTCCACAGGTTCCCAAAATTCACAGGACCCCTTGACTCCCAAATGAAAATGTTTTGAAGTTGAACAAAAAGCTTAAGATGCAGATTAAAACAACAAACTACTGCAATGTCTACAACGCACACAGACCCACGAACTCGAATGAGTCTAGCTTGAGCTCAGAAACGTACCTTTGGAGCAATAAAGCTGTAAGTAACCTTTCACAGCAGCAAGACAGACATTTCATGCAATATCAGACACTTGATAAATAAACGAAGACTGATACAACGTCTGTTGCATTAAGCCGCGCCATTAACTCTGTCGTTTTCGATAAAAAGATACTTGTCGCCTTTTTTTTACACCCTTAAGGAGTCCTCCAAATTGGCTGTGTCACCAAGAGGGGCTTCAGGGTACGTCGTAAACATGTCATAAACATGTCGGCAACTTACCGCTCACACATCCCAAACAGGCTGATTACAAGTTGATGACTTATTGGTAGTGCTGGTCATCAATATTACATACACTTCTCCGGCATTTAGAGGTTCGTTCTCTAATTACGTTCGGTGACTTGTTGTCAACCTGTTTGTGATATGTAGGCGATAAGTTTAAGGCATGTATTACTGTAGTGTGGATTAGTTCAGAGGTCCACAATAGGCCTCTTGTAGCTTTCAGCAGTTTACCACACATACAGGCGTCTGTAGGCAAGTGCCTGTGCTGGCATATAACCCAGCTTTATCTAAACCAAACAACCAACCAATCGTCATCACCCTTAACGTAAAGGTGCGTCTTCATTGCAGTAAAAATGTCATGAACACATCTGCAAATTGTTGCACATACATCCTAAACAAGTTGAATACATGTAGACGACTTATTGGTAGTCCTGACTAACGCTTCATACGAGATTATTCAGTATATTTACCAAAGGCTCGTCCTCCACTTATGGTTGTTGACTTGTTGTCAACCTGTTTGTGATATGTAGGTGACATACTTCTATGACTTTTTTTTTTTACTGGTGTGTGGATGTACCTTTGCCTGCCTGTTCTCTGTTGTCTGATTAGTCCACAGGTCCACACCAAGCCTCTTATAGCTTTCAGAAGTTTAAGATACTTGCATGCGCCTGTAGGCAGGAGCCTGTGCTGGTATATAACCCAGCTTAATGTAAGTCAGTGGTTCTCAAATTTTGTGGTATCGTTACCTACCCAGGCAGTTTTATGATAGACCATCATTACCCCCACCCCATTCCTCTTCAGAAGGAAAGAAAAATATTGGAATGTTTAATATCTAATGCATTCTATATGTAAGAAATTGATCTTACTTTTACTCAACAAAGAATTTAGATTTTATACATTATTTCCTTGAAAAAAATTTGGGGTATAACTTGCATAATTATGATAAAAATTAATCTATTTACTTCTGTACTATTTAATAATTTATTTATTTATTTATTTATTTATTTATTTATTTATTTATTTATTTATTTATTTATTTATTTATTTATTTATAAATGTACTGAATTTTACTCCAAAGAACTATTACTTTTAGAAAGTGCCTCGTTACCGCCTAGAAACGGTTTCATTACCCCCACGGGGGCAATCACCCCCACTTTGAGAACCACTGATCTAAGCCAACCAAGCAACCAACCGTTGCAAAGCCTCTTCACAAAGGCACATCTTAACACAAGAGGGAGTTGAAACTTCATTGTTCTTCCTGCTTTAATAAACGATCCGTCATCTCATGTTTGGACTGCAGGGATATCGGGTAACTAATCCTGTGCTTACGGAGTTCGCCAAACTCTGATAATAAGACACTCTATATAGAAAGATGATTATTTAGCATGCCCAGAATATCAGCCAACTAATGGACTGTAATCTAAACCCTTGGCTTAACACTCACGAGCATTATTCATAGGAGAAAATAATAAGTAGGAAAGGAGAAAGAAAATAAATATGGCTGGTGATCGCTATCTCGAAAGTATCCGCATAAAAAAAAGGGGGGTGTTTTAATAATGGGGTGGGGAGAGATTTCAACACATAGTAGATGCGTGGTGCTCCAGAGGCGAATTTAATGGCTTAACCACGTGTCAATAAAAGTGGTCTAGTTCTTCGGTCGGACGGGGGCCTAGTTAGGGCGAGTGCTTTCGCTGTCTGTCTGTCTGTCTGTCTCTCTCTGTCTCTTTCTGTCTGACTACTCTCTCTCTCTCTCTGTCTCTCTCTCTCTCTCTCTCTCTCTCTCTCTCTCTCTAGAGTGCTTTCCCTTCCCCCCTCTCTCTCTAGAGTGCATTCTCTCTTTCTATGTCTCTTTCTAACTGCCTTCCCCTCCCTGGTGCTTTCACTATCTCTCTCTCTCTCTCTCTCTCTCTAGAGTGCTTCCTCTCATCACCCCTCTCTCTTTCTCTCTCCTTTTAGAGTGCTTCCTCCCATCACCCCTCTCTCTTTCTCTCTCCCTTTAGAGTGTTTCCCCCCCACTCTCTCTCTCTCTCTCTCTCTCTCTCTCTCTCTCTCTCTCTCTCTCTCTCTCTCTCCTAGAGTGCTTTCTCTCTGTCTATGTGTCTTTCTGTGTCTGCCCCCCTCTCTCTAGTGCTTTCTCTCTCTGTCGCTCTAGATAGCTTCCTCTCTCTCTATCTGTCTCTCTCTCTATACTTTCTGTCTTTTTCTGTTTGCCTCCCTCGCCCTAGCGCTCTCTCTCTCTCTCTCTCTCTCTCTCTCTCTTCCATTTTAGGGAGCGGAAGTAGGGAAAGGGATTGTTTACATGGAGCAGATGGAACGGACAAGGGAAGGGGGCCCACATAGCCTAATTCATTCTACGACGCGGAGATCCTCAATCTGTTCGATTCCACCCAACAGCCATAAAAAATTATTGCCTTGCCGCCTTGTTAGTGAGATTTTAGTTCACTAGACTGCCTGGACCATCACCTTCCGCCTTCTCTTCGTTTTCGTTTTGTTTCGTTGGTTTTTATTGGTGAAAAGACGACGGGTCCATTTCTGGGTTAGGCTGTGGACTGCGGTCACTTTCAGTACTGTGCTGAGAGACGAAGTAATTCTCAGTTGTAGTTGTGGCTTTAGTAGTTTTCGTTATTTGGTATTTTAAATTCTCTCAAGTTATTTCAGGTCTGGTGCAGGTTTTTCAAGGAGCAATGGAACAGCCCATGATGACCTGAGGTCAAAATAACGTTGCTCAAGGAACAAGATATAACCCATGATGACCTGAGGTCAAAATAGCGTTACTTGGTAGTTTAATTCTCGAAAGTTATTTCAGGTCTGGTGCAGGTTTTTCAAGGAGCAATGGAACAGCCCATGATGACCTGAGGTCAAAATAACGTTGCTCGGTATTTTAATTCTCGAAAGTTATTTCAGGTCTGGTGCAGGTTTTTCAAGGAGCAATGGAACAGCCCATGATGACCTGAGGTCAAAATAACGTTGCTCAAGGAACAAGATATAACCCATGATGACCTGAGGTCAAAATAGCGTTACTTGGTAGTTTAATTCTCAAAGTTATTTCAGAGCTGGTGCAGGTTGCTCAAGGAGCAATAGAATAACAAATGATGGCCTGAGGTCAATATATCATGTTGGAATAGCAACAGAAAAGAAGAGGATGAGGTAAATGGGATTGCGCTGAAAACTGAACCCTCACTCATTTGTTTTAGGGCTTTTTTTTAGATGGTTCTTTTCTATTCTCTTATTTTTACCATCTCTCTCACTGAAAGTATACTGAGGTAGTTAGGCAGAGGTTTACTTTACCTGTTTGGTTGTGTTCTTCACGTTAAAATTCGATAGAAGATATAATTTTAGTTTTCTGTAAAACTGTTGTGACGGCGTTGTCCGTCCGTCCGCACTTTTTCTGTCCCCACTTTCTTTCTGTCCGCCCTCAGATCTTAAAAACTACTGAGGCTAGAGGGCTGCAAATTGGTATTTGATTTAAGGTTAAAGTTAGGCATAATCGTACTTCTGGCATCGCAAAAGGTACCAACAACACAGGCCACCACCGGACCGTGTCTGAGTTTCATGGGCGGCGGCTAAGAATCTCTTGGACAGTGGCTGAGGCCACCACCGGACCGTGGCTAAGTTTCATGGGCCGCGGCTGCGCAGAAAACTCGATTGCGCCGAAGAGACTTCGGCGCATTTTTTTACTTGTTTATTGTAATGATGCTTAAAAAATGGGATGATAACTTGATAACAATTAGTTTCGTCTTTATCCCTCGATAGGCTTGCGTCTACTATTCGATTTTTGAATATATATCATGATTTTGCAAATCCCTATCATTATATAGTGAATTTCCATGATAAACGAAAAATTAAAAATGTTATTCCGTTCCATTTTATAAAGAAAAATTCCAACGGTTTTAATAGGGGAATGAACGTAACTGATTCTGCTGCCAAGTAATCTTTCTTTCTTCAGAAAAATGAAAATGGACTCAGGTACATTTTAATGAACCCTGAATAATAACTTAATGATATACGATAAATCTCTTTCAAAATAAAGTAGATTTTGAGGCGCAACTTTCTATCGGATGACCTGAAATACTGGAATTTGAAAGAGAATTAAGTTAATACATTTCTTTTCCTCGAAATCTCTACGACTCCTCACCAATGCATTAAGAAAGTACAAGGCAGAAAAACAGAAAAACAAGCAAAAGATCCGCTGAAGCTTCTTCGGCGCAATCGAGTTTTCTGTACAGCCGCTACAGTGTATAATCAAGGCCACCGAAAATAGATCTGTCTTTCGGTGGTCTCGGTATAATGCTGTATGAGCCGCGGTCCATCAAACTCTCATCCAGCCGTGATGGCCTGTGTTACTGCGTTGCCAGAAGGACGATTATGGCTAAATTTGGCCTTAAATAAAATAACAACCACTGAGGCTAGAGGGCTGTAATTTGGTATATTTGATGATTGGAGGGTGGATGATTAACATATCAATTTGCAGCCCTCTAGCCTCAGTAGTTTTTAAGATCTGAGGGCGGACAGAAAAAAGTGCGGACGGGCAGACAAAGCCGGCACAACAGTTTTCTTTTCAGAAAACTAAAAAGTGGAGGTTAGTGATCTTTGATGTTGAATAGTTTTTAGAATTATGCTAATTCTTATTTATTCATCGTCTTTTACTATGAAAAGTAAGAAAAAAGATACCCGAAAAAGCAGAAACTATTCATCTCCGGACTATTGCAATGTATAAAAACTTTTAGCATTACGACAAATAACCAGAAAATAAAGGGAATTCGAAAGGCAGAGGATGTGGATATTCATCCTTGGAGTCCTAAGCTGTTTATTTGCCGATCGTGATTTGGAAGGATTCGTAGGCACGGAGGGTAAACAGCCCCTTCTGAGGAAGGGATTCATAAGACTAAAAAAAAAAAAAAAGATGAAAAAACTGCTATAGCATAAATTAAAAAAACATGTAAATAGCAACTCGGATTTCTTCTTTAGTCATTGGTCTTTTATTATCCAATATTTGTTTTGCCTTTGAGCTTCTGATGCTAAGAATACTTTAGGTGTGGCGTGGTCTGAGTGTTTTTTTTTTTTTTTTACTATTTCCTCCTCTTCCCCTTCCTGCTCCTTCTCCTAATCCTCCTCCTACTACTACTGTTACTACTACTACTACTGCTATTACTACTAACACAGATACTACTACTACTGTTGCCACTGGTATTAATGGAATCCTAACATGAAAATTCACAATCATATTAGTAAACACTGAGGAAATCAATTCAACAATAGTCTTCCTCCTCCTCCTCCTCCTCGTCGTCGTCGTCCTCCTCCTCCTACTACTACTACTACTACTAATACTACTACTACTACTACTACTACTACTACAGCTGCAGCTGCTGCTACTGGTATTAGTGAAATAATCTTAGTATAAAAATTCACAATCACATTAGTAAACACTGAGGAAGTCATTTCAACAATAGTCTTCCTCCTCCTCCTCCTCCTCCTCCTCCTACTACTACTACTACTACTACTACTACTACTACTACTACTACTACTACTGCTGCTGCTGCTGCTGCTACTGCTACTGGTATTAGTGAGATAATCCTAATATAAAAATTCATCCTCACGTCAGTAAACACTGAAGAAATCAAATCAACATTAATCTTTCAGTGTACTTTGAACACGATTCAGGAAGCTCGCGTCAATATTTCTCAGCTTCCTACTTCTTGTACTTTATTACAAAAGAAGAAAATCATTTTCTGGATTCTGTTTCTCAAATGAAGATAATTTTGATAACGATGCCGATGATGTTATCGTAGAAGATCTGAATAAAATATCAGACAGCAATATTAATGGTCTCGATAGGTTGGGCATTTTAGCCCGTTTACAGGGGCCGCTTTTGGGCAAGAGCCCGTGCTGGCATAAAGTTTGCTTAATCTAAACCAACTACAACCACTGGTAACAATCATCACTAGCCATTTTGACGAACTTTTCTATAAAATTACATGGAAAAGTGACTGACGGATATATCCTACCTAGTGACGTGGAATCTGAATGCTATTGCCTTCGAGACTGGAAGCCTGGATGCGGTGTTGTTTGCGATCTGGAATCTTGAGACAATTCTGTTGTCCATCTGGAATATTGACAATAACTGAGCAAGCAGATTTGAACAACAGAAACACAAAGATTTTTAGTTTTCTGCAAAAGAAAATAATTATGCCGTCTTTGTCTGTCCGTCCGCACTTTTTCTGTCCGCACTTTTTCTGTCCGCCCTCAGATCTTAAAAACTACTGAGGCTAGAGGGCTGCAAATTGGTATGTTGATCATCCACCCTCCAATCATCAAACATACCAAATTGCAGCCCCTAGCCTCAGAAGTTTTTATTTCATTTAAGGTTAAAATTAGCCATAATCACGCATCTGGCAACGATATAGGATAGGCCACCACCGGGCCGTGATTAAAGTTTCACGGGCCGCGACTCATACAGCATTATAGCGAGACCACCGAAAGATAGATCTATTTCCGGTGGCCTTGATTATACGCTGTACAGAAAACTCGACTGCTCCGAAGAAACTTCGGCGCATTTTTTATTTGTTTATTTTAGGCTTAAAATGTCACAAATCGTAATGAAGATAAGTAAATCTTATTTCATTTTGCAGATTTGGTATGAACTATGGGAAATAGATCTTTCTGTTTTATTCCCTTTGCTAACACTGGTAGTTGCGTATTTTAACCAATTTCTAACACCAGTAGCTGCGTAATTTAACCATTTGTCAACACTAGTAGCTGCGTAATTTAACCCTTCTCTAACACTATTAACTGCGTAATTTAACCATTTTCTAACACTAGTACAGGTAGCTGCGTAATTTAACCATTTTCTAACACTGGTAGTTGCGTAATATAACCGTTTTATAACACTAGTAGCTGCGTAATTTAACCCTTCTCTAACACTAGTAGCTGCGAAATTTAACCATTTATCAACACTAGTAGCTGCGTAATTTAACCCTTCTCTAACACTAGTAGATGCGTAATTTAACCTTTCTCTAACAATAGTAGCTGCGTAATTTAACCATTTTCTAACACTGGTAGCTGCGTAATTTAACCCTTCTCTGACACTAGTAGCTGCGAAATTTAACCATTTTCTAACACTGGTAGCTGCGTAATTTAACCATTTTCTAACACTGGTAGCTGCGTAATTTAACCATTTTCTAACACTAGTAGCTGCGTAATTTAACCCTTCTCTAACACTAGTAGCTGCGTAATTTAACTATTTATCAACACTAGTAGCTGCGTAATTTAATTCATAAAAAGTACCCAAATCCTTGTTGCCACCTCCCGAGTTCAGCTTTAAACCCACTGGAAGAGAATTTGGGGGAATATAAATGCTCGATCAATCTTACAACGTCGCCTCAGAATCAGGAAAGTATGAAAAAATTCAACGCTCCTTCAATGTCAGCCTTCCTGACGACAGAAAGGTAGCCCCTCTGGAGAGAGAGAGAGAGAGAGAGAGAGAGAGAGAGAGAGAGAGAGAAGAAGGAAGTTTGCGGTGGAGTGAGAAGGAGAGATCTTAAATGCGTTCTAGATAAGAGTTAAGCCTCGGTGTGCCTATCTGCTTTAGTATTGGGTATCGACTGATAAATGCGATAACGGGATATTATAAACTAACACAAATAAATCAGTAATTCAACCTAATTTATTATGGGGAGAAACCCAAATTTATTGTGGTGAGAAAACCTAATTTACTGTGGGGAAAAAATTCTATTTTTTTGTGGGGAGAAACCCTAATTTGTTGTGGGGAGAAAACCTAGTTTATAGTGGGGCGAAACCCTAATTTATTGCGGAGAGAAAACCTAATTCATTGTGGGGAGAAAACCTAATTTATTGTGCGGAGAAAACCTAATTTATTGTAGGGAGAAAACCTAATTCATTGTCGAGAGAAAACCTAATTTACTGTGAGGAGAAAACCTAATTTACTGTGGGGAGAAAACATAATTTACTGTTCGGAGAAACTCTAATTTATTGTGGGAAGAAACACTAATTCATTGTGGGAGAAAACCTACTTTACTGTGGAGAGAAAACCTAATTTATTGTGGGGAGAAAACATAATTTATTGTGCGGAGAAAACATAATTTATTGTGGGGAGTAACCCTAATTTATTGTGGGGAGAAAACCTAATTTACTGTGAGGAGAAAACATAACTTATTGTGGGAGAAAACCTGATTTATTGTGGGGATAAACCATAGTTTATTATGGAGAGAAAAACATAATTTATTGTGGGAGAATACCTAATTTATTGTGGAGAGAAAACCCAATTTATTGTGGACAGAAAACCTAATTTATAGTGCGGAGAAAACATAATTTATTGTGGGGATAAAACCTGATTTATTGTGGGGAGAAACCCTAGTTTATTGTGGGGAGAAACCCTTATTTATTGTGGGGAGAAAACCTAATTTACTGAGGGGAGAAAACCTAATTGATCGTGGGAAGAAAACCTAATTTATTGTGGGGAGAAAACCTAATTTATTGTGGAGAAACTACAGTAAATTATGAATCTTTGCAACTTCCGGTTGCTCTTGACATATTCTTGGATTCTTACTTTCACTTTACAACTTCTAATGCATCGTTAAGTTCGGATTATCCACGTTTTCCTGTCTCCAAACTCTTGAAATAATTTTCTTGATTAATGTTCCCTACGGAAATAATGAAGGTACAGTCACATCGGGATCGAACCCAGGACTCTCAAATAAAGAAAAAAGAAATATTCCCAATGGCTAGAACATCAATGTCATTACGCCCGATTCTTCTGTTTATCATATTTGATTGTAATGTATTGTGTAAAAGTAGACGAGACAGTTTTGTCCGTAAATGAGGGTTGACATTCTCTCTCTCTCTCTCTCTGTGTGTGTGTGTGTGTGTGTGTGTGTGTGTGTGTGTGTGTGTGTGAGGATTTTGTTAGCTTAGTTAATCCATCTTACAATCTGTTCTCTCTCTCTCTCTCTCTTTCTCTCTCTCTCTGGCTTTTGTGGGCTTAGTTAATCTATCTTAAAAATCTTCTCTCTCTCTCTCTCTCTCTCTCTCTCTCTCTCTCTCTCTCTCTCTCTGTCTCTCTCTCTCTTATAATCTCAACCCTAGGCATAAAAAGCGGCCTTGAGTTTTCGTCACACTGATAAATTTTCCGATTTCAAACTGGCAAATTTAAAAAGAATCTTGAGAAATTTACATGCTACGAATTAGCATACAGAGGAATTCCCAGTTAAAAGTAATAACCACACTTAATCCTTTTATATTGAAGTTTTATAATTCGTTATCTTGATTATATTCTATACTCGAACAACGAAAAGGAATAACCGCGGACGAAAATGAAAGCGAGATGAATAAATGAAAGGAATATTATTTTTTTGGTGTTTTTATCATCCTCATTGTACTAAAAACACAAGTAAATAATGCGCCGAAGTTTCTTCGGCGCAAACGAGTTTTCTGTACAGCCGCTACAGCGCATAATCAAGGCCACTGAAAATAGATCTATCTTTCGGTGGTCTCGGTATAATTCTTTATGAGCCGCGGCCTATGAAACTTTAACCATGGCCCGGTGGTGGTCTATCCTATATCGTTGCCAGAGGTACGATTATGGCTAACTTTAACTTTGAATAAATTGAAAACCACTAAGGCTAGAGGGCTGCAATTTGGTAT
This sequence comes from Macrobrachium rosenbergii, assembly GCF_040412425.1. Taxonomy (NCBI): domain Eukaryota; kingdom Metazoa; phylum Arthropoda; class Malacostraca; order Decapoda; family Palaemonidae; genus Macrobrachium; species Macrobrachium rosenbergii. The sequence goes on from NC_089781.1 coordinate 91,210,766, forward strand.
GTTTGATGATTGGAGGGTGGATGACCAACATACCAATTTGCAGCCCTCTAGCCTCAGTTGTTTTTAAGATCTGAGGGCGGACAGAATAAAGTGCGGACGGACAGACAAAGTTTGTACAATAGTTTTCTTTTCAGAAAACTAAAAAGGTAATGTACACGAACGTCGGAGTAAAGAATAACCGTAGACGAAGGAAGTATGTAGAGAAATGAAAGGAGGAACGAAAGAGAGGAATAAGGAAAGGCGAAGACACAAACGAAGTATTTGAAAGAATACAATAGAATTACTGATAGGCCACTCCCATTATCATCATCATAGCCTGAAAAAAAAATAGTAAGATGAAAAGCACATAAACAAGTACATAAAAGTACATAAGGTAAGTAGATAAAAGTACAAAAAGGTGCATAAAATAAGTACATAAAGGTACATAAATAGCAGACGGAACAGCTCCGGACGAAACAGAAAACAAGAGAAGTAAAAAAAGAGGATAAATGATTTTTTAGTTTTCTGTAAAAGAAAACTATTGTGCCGGCTTTGTCTGTCCGTCCGCGCTTTTTTTATTCACCCTCAGATCTTAAAAACTACTGAGGCTAGAGGGCTGCAAATTGGTATGTTGATCATCCACCCTCCAATCATCAAACATACCAAATTGCAGTCCTCTAGCCGCAGTAGTTATTATTTTATTTAAGGTTAAAGTTAGCCATAACCGTGCTTCTGGCAACGATATAGGATAGGCCACCACCGGGCAGTGGTTAAAGGTTCATGGGCCGCGGCTCATACAGCATTACACCGACACCACCGAAAGATAGATCTATTTTCGGTGGCCTTGATTATACGCTGTACAGAAAACTCGACTGCGCCGAAGAAACTTAGGCGTATTTTGAACTTGTTTTTTTTTTTTATTTATTCAAATTGTCACTTTTATCCAAATCGCATATCTATGAAGAACGAACAGGAGATGAAGAGAGGAGGAATTGAAAAGACACCTGAACGCAATGAACGCCGGCCCCGATAAAAGGACTTCTGACGACCATCGGCGCTGCGACGCCAGTTCCTCTCGCATGGATATATAAATCTTGATAAGGACGGTGAAGAATTCGATCGCGCGAGGTAGCTGAAGCGACAATGGCGACCGCTTGATCCTCTTTGAAAAAAAAAAAAAAAATAGAAAATTCTTTTTCGCGTTGATGCAACTCTTGATAAGGAGGGAAAGAATATATTTATCGTATCCGGTTTATTATTATTATTATTATTAAGCCACAATGGCGGCCGCTTGATTCTCCTTGACAAAAAAAAAATTCTTTTTCGCGTTGATGCAACTTCTGATAAGAAGGGAAAGAATATATTTATCATATCCGGTTTTACGTTATTATTATTATTATTATTATTATTATTATTATTATTATTATTATTATTATTATTAAGCCACAATGGCGACCGCTTGATTCTCCTCGACAAAAAAAAAAAAAGATAGAAAATTCTTTTTCGTGTTGATGCCGCTTTTGATACGAAGAAGGGAAAGAATATGTTCATCATATCCGGTTTTATGTTATTATTATTATTATTATTATTATTATTATTATTATTATTATTATTATTATTATTATTATTATGAAGCCACAATGGCGAACGCTTGAGTCCCTTGGCAACAAAAAAAAAAAAATTGAAAATTCGTTTTCGTGTTGATGCCGCTTTTGATAAGAAGGGAAAGAATATATTCATCATATCCGGTTTTATGTTATTATTATTATTATTATTATTATTATTATTATTATTATTATTATTATTATTATTATAAATCGAGGGGATACCGAATCTTCGATAAGAAGGGAAAGAATGAATTTATTGTATCCAGGTCTTTATTATTATTATTATTATTATTATTATTATTATTATTATTATTATTATTATTATTATTATTATTATTATTATTATTATTATTATTATTATTATTATTATTATTATTATCATCATCATCATTGTCGTTTGCAGTTTTATGTTACTATTATTATTATCGTATCGGTTTTATATAACTATTATTATCATTATATTATTCGAAAGATGAACACAATCATATGACTTACTAGAATGCGGCCATTACTCTTGTTAATTAACTTTCCGCTAATGGAGTGACCATAACAAATAACAAAAAAACAAGACAAGTAAAAAATGCGCCGAAGTTTCTTCTGCGCAATTGAGTTTTCTGTACAGCCGCTATAGAGTATAATCAAGGCGACCGAAAATAGCTCTACTTTCGGTGGTCTCGGTATAATGCTGTGTGAGCTGCGGCCCATGAAACTTTAACCACGGCCCGGTGGCGGCCTGTCCTAATCGTTGCCAGAAGCACGATTATGGCTAACTTTAACCTTAAATAAGATCAAAACTACTGAGGCTAGAGGGCTGCAATTTGGAGTGTTTGTTGACTGGAGGGTGGATGATCAACACACCAATTTGAAGCCCTCTAGCCTCAGAAGTTTTTAAGATCTGAGGGCGGACAGAAAAAGTGCGGACAGGATAAAGTGCGGACGGACAGACAAAGCCGGCACAGTAGCTTTCTTTTACAGAAAGCTAAAATCTCTGGGAAAGTACAAATAATATTAACAAATAAATTACTAATAAATGCTCGTATACACACATATACACACATTCATATGTGATGGAGTTGTTCCCTTTTTAAGGACCATAAGTGGAAAGTAAAAACTTGAAAACAGCAGCCAGTCATCATTAGTGAAGAAGAAGAAGAAGAAGAAGAAGAAGAAGAAGAAGAAGAAGAAGAAGAAGAAGAAGAAGGAGAAGGAGAAGGAAGAAGAAGAAGAAGAAGAAGAAGAAGAAGAAGAAGAAGAAGAAGAAGAAGAAGAAGAAGAAGAAGAAGATTCCATCACTCAAATTCTTAGTCCGTAAGTGTCACGCGTTGTTGACCTCGTACTAAACCAAAGGAAAACATTCACTTTGTTGATTTTTATTTCATTTTCCTTATTTATACTCGTGTTTGGATATTGTTTACAAACAAGGGAAAAGGGACGAGAATTGCTTTACTAAACGATTAAAGCTAAATACGTAAAGGTTTCAGTTTCAGGACTGACACAAGATCTACAACTTTTGCTAGTGTCAGTAAAACTCGGGAATAGTGCCATTGTTTACACTGAACTGCTCTCTGTCATTTATATACGTATTTCCATATTGCTCACAAACACGGGAAAAGAGACGAGAATTGCTGTCTTTAATGCTTTAAGATAAATAAAAAGCGGTTTCAATTTCAGGAATGACGTAAGACCCACAACTTTTGCCACTATCAGTTAAACTCGGGAATAGTACCATAGTTTATTTTGTACTGTCCTTCTGTTATTTATATACGCATTTGCATATTGTTTACAAACACGCGAAAAGAGACTAGAATTGATGTCTTTAATTATCTAAATAAATAAAAAAAGGTTTCGATTTCAGGAATGACATAAGACCTAAAACTTTTGCCACTATCAGTTCAACTCGAGAATAGTACCATTGTTTATTTTGTACTGTCCTTCTGTTATTTATACACGTATTTCCGTATTTTTACCAACACGGGAAAAGAGACGAGAACTGCTGTCTTAAATTATTGAAGATAAATAAAAAAACGGTTTCAGTTTCAGGAAAGACGCAAGACCTAAAACTTTTGTCACTATCAGTTAAACTCGGGAATAGTACCATTGTTTATTTTGTAGTGTCCTTCTGTTATTTACAGTATATACCTACCCGCATATTGTTTACAAACACGGGAAAAGAGACGAGAATTGCTGTCTTTAATGCTCTAAGATAAATAAAAAACGGTTTCAGTTTCAGGACTGACATCAGATACACAACTTTTGCTAGTGTCAGCTAGGGTCGGGAATAGTACCATTTTTTGTTTTGTACTGTCCTTCTGTTACTTATATACATATTTCCATATGTTTACAAACACGGGAAAAGAAACGAGAATTGATGTCTTTAATGATTTAAGATAAATAAAAAACGGGTTCAGTTTCATGAATGACGTAAGATCCACAACTTTTGGAAGTGTCAGTTAGAGTCGGGAATAGTACTATTGTTTATTTTGTACTGTCCTTCTGTTATTTATAGACATATTTCCATATGTTTACAAACACTGGAAAAGAAAAGAGAATTGATGTCTTTAATGATTTAAGATAAGCAAAAAAGGTTTCAGTTTCAGGACTGTCATCAGAGACACAACTTTTGCCAGTGTCAGTTCAACTAGGGAATAGTACCATTGTTTATTTTGTACTGTCCTTCTGTTATTTATAGACATATTTCCATATGTTTACCAACACTGGCAAAGAAAAGAGAATTGATGTCTTTAATGATTTAAGATAAGCAAAAAAGGTTTCAGTTTCAGGACTGTCATCAGAGACACAACTTTTGCCAGTGTCAGTTCAACTAGGGAATAGTACCATTGTTTGTTTTGTAATGTCCTTCTGCTTTGCGACGAGACACCGAAATGTAAAGTGATCTGCTTATCTTAAATCGGGTTCGAGACGATGAGTACTCCCAACACAAGCAGGATAAGTGTCAGATATTGTTACATAAGACTTTTGAATTACGTCTGAGTTGAAGTACTAATTAGGCAAGAGGTCTTTCGTCAGCCGGTTGGATGGCGTAGGTTAGCGGAGCAGCCTAGGCCTATACTTTCTCTCTCTCTCTCTCTCTCTTTCTCTCTTCCTTTCTTTCTTTCTTTCTGCCATTCTTTCATTCTTTCTCTTCTCTTTCTTTCCTTCTCTCTCTTTCTTTCTTTCTTTCCATTTTCTCGTTTTACTTATGGGTATTCTTTTGTATGGAAATTAGCTTCGCAAAGCGATAGTTACTTGGGTCATAGCATGTGGGTTTGTCAAAACTTTAAATAATAATAATAATAATAATAATAATAATAATAATAATAACTTAGTTTAAATAACTTAGTTTTAAGGCCGCTGAAGTAGCAATTACAATTAATGAAACGTGTGAAAGAGGGTCTCCTTCCATAATAATAATAATAATAATAATAATAATGGAAATTATTATTATTATTATTATTATTATTATTATTATTATTATTATTATTATTATTTTCTTCAAGGTCACGCTGCTGCAGTCTCGCTGACCGGCGGGGTAGGGGCGTGGCATCACTGGGGAGTGCGTGACGTTGCGTGACGTCACGGTCTGGTGTTCACGTACGTCTATTCCCATTGGTGGCCAGTGCTGGATTTTGGCGGAAACGTCCGAGAAACGGATGATGACGTCACACTTCGAAGATGACGGAAATGACGGAAAAATTTTGTCCGCCATGTATATTCACATGGCAAGAAAGGAGAATAGAATGAAATTTTTCTACCAAAATTTTGTATTTGAGTTTTTTAACCGTTTCGACATTTATGAATGGTTTACTGATACTAAATTACGTCTGGAATTGGGCCATCCATCACTGGCTGCCTGGAGAGAGTGGCGGAAAATTTGACGAGGCAGAAACTTCGTTGTCTGTGGCCGATTTCCCAGATATCCTACCTCTGTGAGGTAAGGCAACCATACTTTCATATATTTAACCCATTCATTAATAAGCCTTTATGAAACATCATTAATAATGGAATAAACTTACGTGATGTCTCAAACTTCCACAGGTAGTTTGTGAATAAGATGTCGAGTTTCAAGTCGTGTAGCGCTTGTATGAATTCTAGTGAAATATCGGTTAAACTTCCCGGTTCAATTCGGTTCTGAGAAAAGTTACTCGGTAGCATTGACAACGAAATCACATCGAGCATTTTTGCTTTTTGCACGAACACAATACCAGCAATGGAATTTAGCATGGATGAAATGTGTACCGCATCTTATCAGGCAGGGCAGCCGATCGAGGCTACGGCCTACCCCAACGCCAAATCAAAGTCCTTCAAAAAAAGGCACCGTGCTTACCCCATATAAAAATGTGAAAAAGCACGTTAAAACGAAGAGAAATCTTTTGAGTGCAATTAGGCTCTATCCCAAAGCTAGTCGGTCTACGATGGGATGAGAGAGATTCGAACAAGGCCATTAGAGCTGATGTTTTCTGGTGGTTGCTGCACCCGAGACGAAAAACTGCAGAGAAGTGTGAAGGCGAGAGTGAGAATACGCAGTAAGATTTCATGAAAGGGGCCCTTTGAAAATAAACGTGAGTAAATTGAGGAGGTTGTGGTGTGCATTAATTAATATGGCCTTGTTCGAATCTCATGGTTCTCATGCCGTCGTAGTCAGACTGCAGCTGCACTAGGTCTAATCGTGACTCGAAACGAAATATACTTCTGTCGTTGATATAGTCAAGTTGAGGAAATCTATTTATTCCTAGGTATTGCGGAATCTTATTTAGACCATAAAAATAATTGCATACCAGTTACGTACTGACTCGCCAGTCTAGGTTGAGTACTTGCATTGGTCTATCGGTCACTATTGATGAAACAACAAACTTCTGCATGTTGCAATTATACATTATTATTAATGGCATTTAGCATACATGAAAGTGAAATATAAAGTATATATACTCGTATAGCTTCTGAATACAGTGTAAGTCATTAAAATATTTCAACAGCCCGACAAAATAATCTCGTTCATTTAATGAAAATGCGTCGAAGCATCCGAATTAAATACAAATATAAATCAATTTCCCGTCTAAAATAAATTCAGGGAACGCAGGCCAACATTTACACATCTATAAAACAGACCTCCTTCAATATCTTGAACAGATTCTGCTCTCCTCAAAATCAGCATTCATAAATAGTAGCTGGGTGAAATCATCCATTGATAACCATCTTAATACATGAACGTAGATCCTATGTATAGCTTTAATCATGAATCTTTTTATGTTCCTACGTACACAGACAAGAAATCTCGAAATACCGAGGGGTCAGAAAGGTGTGAGTAACAATGAACCCCAAAAATACTTGTTTTCATTGCTAGGCTAGACCTAAAGTTCATATTCTCTTTCTTCCATCTTACTTTCCACCCTCTCCTGACAATTGATTCATAGTGCAACTGCTTTGAGGTTTTCCTCCTGTTACACCTTTCATACCCTCTTACTGTCAATTTCCGTTTCAGCGCTGAATGACCTCATAGGGCCCGGTGCTTGGCCTTTGGCCTAAATTCTATATTCAGTTCAATTCATGAAGTCTAACAAAAGTTCATGAAGTCCAATAGAATTTAATTATGGTCATGCACTCCTAAGAATGACGGGCAAAAGCAGGGAGAGTGCTCC
>NC_089781.1:91220487-91222987 GCF_040412425.1 Macrobrachium rosenbergii
CCGTAGTTTCTTGGACACTTTCCTTCAAATTTTCAGATGTTCTTCCCATGTATTAGAATAAATCACAGTGTCATCAAGGTATACACCAACTCCTTCTACGGATCCTAGCAGTTGATCCATCACTCGCTGGAATGTTGCAGGTGCATTCATCAGACCAAACGGCAAAACAGTGTATTGGTACAGTCCAAAAGGAGTAATGAAAGCTGACAGCAATTTAGCATTCTCATCTAGGGAATTTGAAAATATCCTTTCAACAAATCTATCTCGGAAACAAATTTGGCTTGCCCAATATTATCAAGTAATTGATCAATAAGAGGCAAGGGATAATTGTCAGCCACACTGATGGAATTCAGTTTCCTATAATCAGTACACATCCTAAATGAGCCATCTGGTTTCTTCACTAACACACATGGGGCGCTGTAATGACTTGAACTGGGTTCTGCTAATCCATGCTGCAACAAATACTCCACTTCTTTCTTCAAAACATCTCGATGAAAAGGTGATAAGCGATATGCTCTCTGTTTAAAAGGTTCTCCATTTTCTCTGATTTTTATCTCATGTTTTGTCAGAACGGTGCGCCTAGGTACATCTGCAAAAATTTCAGGGAAACTTCGAATCACCTCACTTAATTCACCACTATGCTCAACACTCATATATTTTAATTTATTCTTCAAATTTTCCAATATGGAAGAATCGTTCATCTTGCTTTCAGCTCCCAATTCGTAGCCATCATCGTCCTCTGTAGATGAAGTTGTCTGTGTTATTGACACTTTCAGTTTTAGTCTCTGAGAAGTAAGGTTTTTAAAGATTCACATGTATCTTCCTCTGTCGTTTCCTTCTTCCTGGTGTTAGTCACATAAGTTCGATCACTTAACTTCTCTATTATCCTATAGGGAGCTTGAAACTTGTTGGTAAGGGGAAATCTTGTCACTGGTAAGGACGCTAGAACTTGCTGTCCTACACTAAAACTTCTTGGCTTAGTCTTAGCATCATATCTCCTTTTCATTTTCTCTTGACTTATTTTCAGATTTTCTAAAGAGAATTTTCTAATTTCTCTTAACCTCTTCCTCCTTGGATTTCCTCTTGATTTTCTTTCCAGTTTTCTGCAAGAATCTTCCATGGACCTCTTACGTCTCAACCAAAAATCATCTGATTAGGTGAGCATTCCCACACTTTCTTGATAAGCATTCCTAACTTCAAACAACATCAAAGGTAAACCAGCATCCCATTCTTTTCCTGATCCATAACAATATTTAGTTAACATACTTTTCAATGTCTGGTGGAATATTTCCAAGGCTCCTTGAGTCTGGATGAGCAGTTGACAACTGTTTATATATATATGTATATATATATGTATATATATAATATATATATTATATATGTATTACATATATATATGTATATATACCTATATATACATACACACAAATACATATGTGTGTGTGTATGGTGTGTATTATATACACACGAAGGATTAGACTTATTTTACGTGGCTAAGAACCAATGGTTACTTAGCAACGGGACCTACAACTTATTGTGGAATCCGAATATACATATATATATAAATTTCTCTAATATATCATATACTCCGGCCCATATATATATACCATATATATATATATATATATATATATATATATATATATATATATATATATATATATATATATATATATATATATATATATATATATATATACCAGACCAGTCACAAGTGCTAGTACCACAGGTCATCAAATGGCTCGTAGTAGGCCTACATTCTACATAAACGTAGAACAAATTTCTTCAGTTAAAATTTCGTACCATATTGTGTGTTTATATACCAGTATAAACTGCGTAAGAAAAATTATTTACATTTTCATGCATGTATAATTTTAAATAGAATCAATATCAGTCTTGCATTAAATTACAAGATAATTTATTCTGCTGTGAAATGATTCCCAAGAACATGTGCGAATGTAAAATTCTTTCGACGATGATGAAACTGAAGTCATAATTTTACCTTTACTTTCTTATTATTTCCTATGAATATGATAACCAATACATTTAATGATTCTCATTCGCACTAAGCTACTAAGATTAGTCTACAAGAAATAAATAAAAAAAAATTACTTAAAACCTTGTATTTGTAATTTTTCATCTCTCCGAATATACATAACATTTAGCACTCAATACTGACCTTTGTTTACCTTAGGAAGAAAACGGCGGAATTTTTGAAACGGAAAACGAGCAGCACTGTCGGTGGCGGATTATTGTTCGCCTGATCTGGTGCCTCTAGGCTGATAAAAATCCATACTAGAAACGCACACCAGGACGCCATCTCCCGTGAGAAAATTATCAAAAACACCGCGATAACTAGACTACTAGAGGCGCTCTTCATCCAGCGAGAGAAACCCTCTCTCAATACGACACAGGAAGTGCTCTTCCTTCCTACAAATATAGGAAGGGCAATAATACCAAGGCCTGCGACCGACCCCAGAACAGGCGACGCCCCCGGCCC
>NC_089781.1:91227987-91257987 GCF_040412425.1 Macrobrachium rosenbergii
TCCTCCAAGGGAGATTGATAAAATCGATAAAATCAGCTTCAAAATTACATTCTGGTAAGGATCCTCGTAACAGATACGATTCCTTCATCGGGTATTAATCAAAGTCAAGAAATTCAGTCCATGAACAACTGACTTGTAACCGTATTGATGTTTACTTTTCAAAAAGGTTATTCAGAAAAGAAGCTTCATTGGTTTCCCCCCCCTTTTTTTGGCAGTTACTAAAAAAAGTTTTAAGTGTCGTTCACTTATTTTTAATAGCCAATTTAAAAATACATCTTCACGGCTTGGAAATTATTCCTACTTGGAAAAAAACTGGTGCGGTGTCGCAATAACGATGGTCATCACCACCAAGGACCACCGAGACACTGGAGAGGAGTTTCTAGAACAAGAGAGCCGAATCTGGTTTGAGTTTGGAATGTGAGAAAGACGCAGTTTTCAAAAAAAAAAAAAAAAAAAAAAAAACGAAAATAAAAAACTAAAAAAATTAAAAACCGAAAATGAATTACGTCTTGACAGCGTTATTTATGAGGACAGCGTCTCGAAATTTATGAGGTTGGGACTGTGTGTTTACATCTCGTAAAATGTGAATGCAGAGAAACCAAACAAGACGGAGATGAACTTAAATAACATGCCGTCAAGAACGTGAGGGTTGTAAAAGAACTGAGCTGATTTCGGGGCGAGGAGGCGGAACTGAAGAGGAAGAAGAAAAAGATAGAAGAAGAAGAAGAAGAAGAAGAAGAGGGGGTAGATGATAACGCAAGAGGGGAAATAAAGCAAGAAAGAAAATTGTATTAAGAGAGAAAATCGTATTATGAGAATTCCGAGGATTATAATTCAAGGACAGAAGAACGAAGGGTGTGTGGATAAAAAGGAATAGAGAGATATAACAAGTAAAAAATCCGCCGAAGTTTCTTTTGCGCAATCGAGTTTTCTGAAGAGCCGCTACAGCGTATAATCAAGGCCGCCGAAAATAGATCTATCTTTCGATGGTCTCGGTATAATGCTATATGAGCCGCTGCCCATGAAACTCTCAACCGGCCGTGGTGGCATGTGTTGTTACGTTGCCAGAAGCACGATTATGGCTAACTTTAACCTGAAATACAATAAAAACCACTGAGGCTAGAGGGCTGCAATTTGGTATGTTTGATGGTTGGAGGGTGGATGATCAACATACCAGTTTGCAGCCCTCTAGCCTCAGTAGTTTTTAAGATCTGAGGGCGGACAGAAAAAGTGCGGACAGACAGATAAAGCCGGCACAATAGTTTTCTTTTCCAGAAAACTAAAAATCGAAGCAAAGAACAGAGAGAAATGTGATGCAAATCTCGACAACGAAACAAAGGAGATTCCATTTATCATTGTTTATAAATACTTTGTTTTGGTTATAATTTCTTTTATTGCATTATAGTTACCAGAACTCTTACTCGTTTTTTTATAACTATTTTATTTTGTAAATTTTGGGGAATACTTTACTTTGAGTATCAAGAACGAGAATGGTAACTAAAGGCTATAGGTAATCACGAAGACATTTCTCTGCATTCATGTAATTTAACAGCGTTGTATCATTTATGTGCAAAGAACATTAAAATGCCACTATTTTGTTTTCGCATTGTGAAAATAATTTTTTTTTTAGAGACTCTAGGTAGCCTTGTATCAAAAAAATGAATTTATGAATTTATTTAGCCAATTACCATATGCAAGGAAACTACAAAAAATTAGGAGGCTGGTGATATGTGAATAATGGAACAAAACGATATATAAAGGAATCCCATATCTCGGGATAAAAACGAATTATGATTTATTATTTTTGCTCTCAAAAAAAGTATACTTGTGAAACAATGAAGAATATGAAGATCAGTCACATTCTTGAAAGATGGGGATAAAATAGGACCTTTTCTCGAGTGTAATTCTTGATGTATTGCAAAAGATACACTGAATATCATTAAGCTTTAGGAGGACTACTGTCTTCACCGTCAGAGGAAATTTGACTAGATCAAGCAGGAACCAGATATAAATATTCTATGTAGGAATTTTGATTTAGTCACTCCGACCATAAGAACACAAGTCCTCTAAAAGGTCAAGGATTCTCAGGGTCAATTTCTATTCTTAAGAAACAATATAATTTTTCCTCTCAGAAAACAAGCTGCAAATATTACCTCTCGGGAGACGAATCATCTGTAAATTTCCAAATGGCTGTTCGTCCCTTCTGAGAACGCACAGTAAATGCAGGTCTGAAATTTCGGTGTCTTTTTTTATTTTAACTTTTCTTTTGTTTTTTCTCTTTTTTTTTTCGATCCGAAAATAGAAGGGAAACTTGTAATTGTAAATCGCTGTTGTTTGTTGCTTTTTTTTTCCGTTCCTTTCATCTTGCACGTGGAGCCTTTTACGTGTTATAATACAGGAGCCTTGTACATGATGTAATGTATAGAGCCTTTTGCTTGAGATTCTATATATATATATATATATATATATATATATATATATATATATATATATATATATATATATATATATATATATATATGTACATATATATATATATATATATATACACATATATATATATTTATACATACATATACTGTATATATATATATATATATATATATATATATATATATATATATATTTATATATATTTGTATATATACATGAATATGTATTTATATATAATTGAATATATATTTATGTATATATATATATATATATATATACATAAATAAGATATTGATTTATTCCCACCCATCCAATATGCCCTAGGACATACCACTTGATTGTCGAACCGCAAGCACTTAGTCGAATTACCGTCATTTGCAACCTTGAAGGGCATAATTTACCGCCCAGTCGACGCTGATATTAAACGAAAGAAGATCGTGGCGTCTAAAAAAAAATAAAATAAAAATAAATAAATAAAAAAAAAAAAACAGCTTAGTGGTTTGGGTCTTTCCCTGTCGAGTTACTTGGTTAGTTTGTTTGTCTGTCTCAGCGTGGTTTTCGTTAGTGTTTTTTTTTTTTTTTTGTTGTATTTTTGTCTCGTTTCTCTGTCTATCTGTTCATCTGCCTTACTTATATGCTCCTGTTTTGTCGTGCTTCTCTATCTGTCTGTGTATCTGTCTGTTTTACTTGGACTTTTCTCTCTCTCTCTCTCTCTCTCTCTCTCTCTCTCTCTCTCTCTCTCTCTCTCTCTCTCTCTCTCTCTCTCCCTTTTTAAAAAGAAGTTTCCATTTGGTGAAACCTTTTAAAGTAAACTAATGAACTTTTTATCTTTTACAATATGAATGTGTCCAATAATAATAATAATAATAATAATAATAATAATAATAATAATAATAATTATAATAATAACAATAATAACAACAACAACAATAATAATAATAATAATAATAATAATAATAATAATAATAATAATAATAATAATAATAATAATAATAATAATAATAATAATTAACGTAACGCAAACGTGGATATGCTTGCTAAAATATTCACAATCTCGTGAAAAACAATCTGTGTAATGAAAAACACAATTATATAGCAAATATATTACATAGTAATATATTTACAATATAATTGTGGATTTTTATTACACAGTAATAATAGTAATAACACCTTATTTAAAATTACGTTTGCAAGAGCGGAGTGTAGCCTATAATAAAGTTTATATTTTACTGAAAATTCATTTTTAATGATGCATGTATACGAGAGGCGTCGCCTTCCTAAATCTTAATAATGGCAACCTTTTGTGCGTATAATTACGCAGTCTTCAAGTAGCAGAGTTTTATAACTGACAGTAATCTATTTTATATATTTATTTCATTGCCACAATATTATTTGTTTTTATTTATCATTCAGTCTCTCTTTAAACATCTGTTGTCTATCACACGATTTCTATTGATGTACGTATGAATGTATATAATATATATATGTATATATATATATATATTATGTATTATATATATTATATATATATATATTTAGACAAATTTAAATATCTATATATTTATATGTTCTACGACAAAGTATTCAGATATTCATGATATCCAATGTTTTACTTAATTTTTATCAACGTCTAAATATTTTGCTATGTAATTTGCTCTACATGATTATTCTCTAAATCTACCTCCTTTACATTTAACTGCTTTGGCAATAAATTTCCTTAAAGCTAAGTTTGAAAGGCAATACTTGCATGCAAAGCAATGTATTATTATGTATGTAAAATGCAGCATGCATAACGTAAGCACTGAGATTCAAATTCTTTTGTAAATCGGCTTCAACCCTTCTCATGCAGTGGCGATGAGATGAAATATGAACGATAATAATGATTCTTATGTTAATATAAAATTCACTGCGTCCCTGCAAGTTCCTCGTTGCGTAATACCCAATACCCCAGGCAAAGCCTAATATACAGAGAAGGGCAGCAGGCTCTCGGGTACTCTTAAGTTAAGTATACCTTAGTTTTACCAGACCACTGAACTGATTAACAGCTCTCCTAGGGCTGGCCCGAAGGATTAGATTTATTTAACGTGGCTAAGAAGCAATTGGTTACTTAGCAACGGGACCTACAGCTTATAGTGGAATCCAAACCGCATTATAGCGAAAAATGAATTTCTATCACCAGAAATAAATTCCTCTAACTCTTCATTAGCCGGCCGGAGAGTCGAACTCGGGCTAACGAGTGCTAGGCCACGACTCTACCGACTCACCCAAGGAAGAGCGTTCTCCGGTACTCTAAAGTGTATTCTCAACTTCGAGTTTTATATCGCACCACATGAAACCTACTGTTGATTTTATAACTAAGTTAATCATTCATTGTGATGTTAGGTAAATTTACAATGATGCATCATTACGATAATTACCGTGAGTTTAAAATCTCATGTAAGCCTATGGGTGAAACTTGGTACTGTCGATTAGTGGAATGAAAACCCCCAAGAAAGGAATTATTTTTTTATTTTCTTTGAAAAGATTAAAAGATTATCGATTAATTTTTATGTTAGTGTACTTCCTATGTTTCTTTTTTTTCCCTTCTTGTGATCCAGGGACTTTATATTCTCGGGAGGAATCTTTAGGTCGTCAACATATTTGCATATTTATAGAAGTCACCTTTGAAAATTATTTGCATTCTAGGCTGGTTTCTTGTTTGTCTGTAAATTACGAATATGAACAAAAAGCAACAGCAATAATAATAATAAGCAATAATAATAATAATAATAATAATAATAATAATAATAATAATAATAATAATAATAATAATAATAACTGCTCTGACTAAGTTTTATTCAGTAGCTATCACGGTCCCTAGTTTGGTACATTTTTCGGTCTTTCTCATTACCTTAGAATTCATCAAAATTTGATCAGAATAGGATGTTATTTGTGTAAACCATAACAATTCGACCTTTAGCAAAAAGTTATTCGAAACCATTATACCAAGATTGTTAGTAAACAACGACACTGTTGTCTCTATAAGTCAGTGGTTCTCAATCTTTTTTTAGTGATGGCACCCTAACTGATGTAATCACTACGGTGGCACCCCTTCTTAGCCATCCTACCATATCGCATGAATTAACTTCTTATTTAATGAATAAAATTATTATCCACACTCAAACCAAAATCAGCACACCGTACATGCAGAAATATACTGTACAAACAAAGAGCATATCAGAAGAATTAGATAAACTTAAGCGTTATGAATGCAGATTAACATGAAAAAATATGATAATCATGAATATATAAAACACGATAATATATATATATATATATATATATATATATATATATATATATATATATATATATATATATATATATATATATATATATATATTAGAGTAGACACACTGATAACAATTATATGAAGACTACTGCAAACTTTTTTTTTTTTTTTTACAAATGTTCATTGAGATGATCTAGCCAAGACAAAATTCATGACAATCTTGCGGCACCCCTAGGCACTGTCTGTGGTACCCCTGGGTGCCACGGCACCCAGCTTGAGAATCACTACTACAAATCTTTAAGACGTACATTATCAATTACTTGCAAGATGCCATATCGCAAATATTCATTTACTGAATACCTCATTATCTTTTTTGTCATTCGACTCTCCTGCAAAGAAAATTTGCAAATCTTTCTAGAACTCTTGTTGGCACTGAGGACTAACAAAGATATTTTTCTGAGTGCCGGGATGAGAGTGGTAACCATCCTCTTTCCAGATACTTGAACAATGAGTACTTTTTTGGAATTTTGTGATTTTAAATCTACTGAAGAAGGTGATCCCCCTTAGTGAAACGTAAATATATTCTAATATTTATGAATATTTTAATTTTCACTGGATTTTGTGTCGTATAATATTTATACGGCCGTGAGTTTTGTACGTGATTTGTGAGAGAGAGAGAGAGAGAGAGAGAGAGAGAGAGAGAGAGAGAGAGAGAGAGAGAGAGAGAGAGAGAGTGTGTGTAGAGCACTGATCACTCAGCAGTGAATTATGAAACAGCCTACACTCTCCAGACGAAGTTTAACTTCCTCCCCAAAATCTTGCAGAATTTCCCCTGAGGGCAAAGGAACCACTTATGGTTGTCCCACCACAGGATATTAACAAGCGCGCTTATGACGTAAACGCGCGCGAGTGTGTGTATCTGCTACGCGTTCACAAAGCCGTTTTAATACGAACGTCCAGCGCTGTTAGAATGAAAGCACTTCTGTTCGCTCGTACGAAAACGCATAACCCCCGCATTGAGCAGTAGTGAAAGCCCTGTCACTATATCTGCCAACGGCTCAGTTTACGAGTCCCCGAGGATCCGTTCGTATTGCCAGGCGCAGGACTTCTTGGGGTGGTGTTTTAGGCCTAAAAGGATTGAATCATCATCCTTGAACTTATTGGCAACCCCGATGACTGACTGGGAGGATTGTTGCGGGAAATGCGAGAAACGAGGCTGGCGCGGTCAGACATCTTGTTAGACATCGGCAAAGACTCGGTGACGTCTCATATATAATATCTAGACAAAGGGGAGACATCTGCAAAGACTCAGTGACGTCTCATACATCTCATATATAAGATCTAGGCAAAGAGAAGACATCAGCGAAGATTCAGTGACATCTCACATACAAGACCAGGAAAAGGCGAGTCAACGGTAGGGTCGTGTTGTAAAGTTGCAAAGAAACTGTAAATATTTTACTCTGCAACATTGTTTTTTTTCCCTGACGCCAATACTCAAAAGCAGCTTTGCAGCTTTACGGTTGCAAGACGCCAGAGAGGATATCAATTATTCATCTGACAGAACAATTGGGGTGAACGACGTGGTCTGTCAAAGGGAATTTATTTTTTGGCGATAATTGTAAATTGGAACTGGCTGTGAGAAGGCGAATTCAAGGCTTTTTTTTTCTTTTACGAAGTCTTTTGTTTACATGCTCGAATTAGTCCTTCCTCCTCCTTCTAATCCTCCTCCCTCCCCTCCTCCGCCTTCTCTTCCTCCTCCTCCTCCTCCTCCTGCTTATTTTCTCCTTAATCGTCCTCTATTTCTCCATCTTGTTCAGGATATTTCTTGCCTTCCCGCTGTCTCCTCCTCCTCCCCCCTCCTCCTCCTCCTTATTTTCTTCTTAATCTTCCTCTTTTTCTCCTTTTTCAGGATATTTCTTGCTTTCTCGCTGTCTCCTCCTCCTCCATTTTATTTTCTTCTCCTCTTTTTCTCCTTTTTCAGGATATTTCTTGCTTTCCCGCTGTCTCCTCCTCCTCCTTATTTTCTTCTTAATCTTCCTCTTTTTCTCCTTCTTTTTCAGGACATTTCTTGCTTTCTCTCTGTCTCCTCCTCCTCTTTATTTTCTTCCTAGCTTCCTCTTTTTCTCCTTTGTCAGGATATTTCTTGCTTTCTCGCTGTCTCCTCCTCCTCTTCCTTCTTCTTCTTCTTCTTCTTCTTCTTCAGGTTATTTCTTTCTCTCTCTCTCTCTCTCTCTCTCTCTCTCTCTCTCTCTCTCTCTCTCTCTCTCTCTCACCCTATTCGCTTTCTTCTCCTACGCTTCACCGTATCCTTTTTTTTTTTTTTTTTTTTTTTGCTCTGTCGGGACGAGAATTATTATCTAAACCGTTTATGAGCCATAAAGTTTTCTTGTAAGTACGTAGATTACGTCCTCGTTTATTGCTTATTTTCACACTTCCTCTTCCTCATCCTCACCTCACCTCTCTCTCTCTCTCTCTCTCTCTCTCTCTCTCTCGCTACGCATTTAGTTCCGAGCTGAATTACTTATGATGCACCATTTTAATTTTGTCAGTTCAATCTGTTTTACCAAAGTACATCAAGTAATAAAAAGAAGTGAACAGGTTCTGCGCCTTGTCTATATGTCTGTTTGTCTGCCTGTCTATCTGTCTGTCTGTATGTCTGTCTCTCTTCCTCAGTGCCTTCCTGCCTTTTTGTTTGCTTGTCTGTTTCTTTGCCTATGTGTCTGAATATGTCTGTCTTAAGTCACCTTTTACTAATTTTCATCTCGTGTTATTTTGCTTTCTTCCTTAATTTCATCAAAATTATTAGCGTCTTCAATTTACGACTTATAATTTCAATCGTCATTCTTCCCTCTCTAATTCCTTAAATAGCTTTTCACTTTTATCAGTAAACTCTAACTTGACACTTAAAAATACTCTAATGAGGCTGCTTAAGTAATAATATAATAATAATAATAATAATAATAATAATAATAATAATAATAATAATAGCATTATTATTATTATTATTAATATTATTATTATTATTATTATTATTATTATTATTATTATTATTATTACCGTTACACATATATACAAAAAAATTCATATTGGTAATCGCGCCAGTAAAGGTAATATTTAACATCTTAAAATTTTATGCAGTATTTCACATCCTAATATTTTTTAAGTAATATTTTACATCCTGACATTTTAAGTAATATTTTACACTCTAATATTTTGAGTAATATTTCACACCCTAATATTTTGAGTAATATTTTACATCCTAATATTTTAACCAAAATTTCACAGCCTATCTTTTTAAGTAATATTTTACATCTTGCCACTTTACATCTTGAAATTTTATGTAATATTTCACACCTAATATTTTAAATAATACTTCACGTCTTGACATTTTCAGTAATACTTAACATCCCAACATTATAAGTAACATTTCACATCTCCACATCATACCTTCAGCAAGATGGTTTCCCGTCCCCTCTCGACGGAGAATTTACAGATACCTGTCCCAATATATTTCCTTGTTTATGTGACTGAACTTGATTAAGCCGAGAGCTTTAATTAACTTTCTATTATCTTTTAAGTCTGGCGTACTTCAGACGCGTCAGATAAGCCGGGCAAATGAGCCTTTACCAAGGTAACTGCGTCATTCGTTTGGGCTTAAGTCTGAATAGTTGTTTTTTCTATCAGTTCATTAACGAAAGAGGTATTAACTTCTTTTTTTTTTGAGAAAGGGTTAGTATACAGAGGTTATATATCTGTTTGTAAGGGGTTCCACAAGCTGTTGATGAGTCCTATGCGTAGGTGTGGGATATAAATGACAATGTAGAAAGTTTAGTCTTGTTTCAGCAGTTTAAAGGCTAAACGGTTATTGTGAATGTAAGTATCATTTTTCAATGATCTGACCCATAGTATGGGATATTATTAATTTGTACACACATTACATATATATGTATATATATATATATATATATATATATATATATATATATATATATATATATATATATATATACACATATATAAATACATATACTGTATTATATATACATATATATATATATGTACATATATATATATATATATATATATATATATATATATATATATATATATATATATATATATATATATAAAACTATATACAAATCTTACCCACAATAAAAGATATTCTTTCAATCTAATCATGTTACTGACACCATTCACAATACAGAAACTCAGGAGACTCACATGTTACTTTCAGAAATGATCTAAGTTTCAAAATTCAAATACTTGAGATTATTGTAACAAAAAAAAAAAAAAATCAACAGGCAATGATGGAAACAATTCGATCCCATTTGAATTATCCTTTCTTTTCTTAGTCTTGGTTGGTAGAACGAGTTCTGAAGTCTACACTAGACTTCCCATTCCTTTAAGCACCTTATTCCCCTTATGAAACCCATGTAAGCGAGTTGGTGCGCTGGTATAAGGCCGACCTAATCTACGCTAACCAACCGGTTCCCACCCCTCCCCCTCCTGTGATAACTTTTCCATGTATAAATATTTATATAATTTCGGCATCAGTTATCTGAAAGGGGGGTGGGGGTGGGGATAGGGTAGCAAAAGCTAACCTTCAATTATGCACTAATTCATTCTAATATTTGGTATTTACATGGACATCCGTCTTCATATTCTAATGCCCGAACTTTTAACTCGGTTAAATAGCAGTGGCGGAGCTATTTGATTACATATCGCACATTGCACCATCCGCGTTAAATCTAACTGAGCAGCAAGAGAACAATATTGCTGAGATCAAGAAGAACAAATAAGGCACCAAGACCAGATGTAGAGAAAAAAACGAGGAAGATAAAAAGAAAGACAAAAATAAATAGATATGTTGGTACCACCGACAGTAATTACATCCCCGCTGAGAGACGTCCTATCCTTTTATTAATAAGCTCTAAGCAACTTGCAGACCTTATAAGGCCTTGCAGTAATTACCGCCCGCCCGAATTTACCGCGCGACTTCACTGGGAAAACCAAACGAGAGAGAGAGAGAGAGAGAGAGAGAGAGAGAGAGAGAGAGAGAAATATTCCCCCAGGTGCTTTATCAATAAACTCGAAGGGATACAAAGACGAGGACAAAGCATAACAAAAAAGTGGAGAAGGAATTCACGAGGAATTTCCTACTTTACACCATCATGTACCACCAAGGTGTCCTTTTCGTTTGCAGCCCTTCGGTGACGTCACAGCAAGCACGCCGTAGGGGCAAAGAACGCAACCTGAGAGACGCCACCTTATAGAATACCGTAGGCACAAAAGCACCACCTTGAAGGACGCCACCATATAGAATACCGTAGGTACAAAAGTAGTACTACCATGAAGGATGCCACCAACACCCCACCGTAAGCTATGGATAAGGGGCATCATGTGAGACCATCCTATGAATACCGTTGCTAAAATACAAAGGACACCACTAGAAGCAAAAGACACCCAGGCAAGGACACCCAGTAAAGGACACCCGCCAGATGGACGCCACTCAAAAGGGGACGCTTCAAAGTCAAACAGGATATTGTTCCTTCGGGTTCCTTCGCGCTCTGCCGGAGCAGAAAAGAAGGAGGACCTGCTACAGATGCCAGTAATTGCATCCTCCAGGTATTGTCAGGTAATCTCATTGAAGTTGCCGGCCATCTCTTTGATTCATTGCCAGATTGCCCGGCAATGGAAAGCGACTGTGGTTGGGATTTAAAAGAGACTCGGTTTTTGTATTAGTCTATATATACTTTTTCTCATCATAGACTGGTCTTCTGTTCTGCGGAAGACTGCGAAGTAATCCAGTGATTGTTTTGGCTTCTTGTACTGAAACATTCACTCCTTAAAAAGCAATAATAAGTATATTAACGATGATAATGATAAATCTATCATAAGCATATTTTTCTTGATTTGTTTCTGCCTGCATGGTTTCTCGTTAGCTGATTCAAATGCCGCCTCTCACACAGAGGGGTGTCGCGTTCAGAACACAATAAGATATTAATTCTGATCATTCTTTTCTCTGCGTTGTATGCCTGTGTTTTTGTCTACTTACAACTGGCAGGAGGCCTTGAATAAATGAATAAATGTGCAGAATGAACAAGTAGGAAGTTCTTGATCCAAGAATTCAAGGAGCCCAGAGATGATAGGAATGTTTCTGTCAGGAATTATTATTATTGTTATTATATTCAGAACAGGTCCATTTATTTTGTAGATGCCATATGCAAGCCTCTGTAGAAAAGAGTTTGCCCTTTTATGAAAGCAGGGAAGGGCAGAAAGTCTAAAAAAAAAAAGGTAAATCTAAATAATTATTTAGGATTTAATAACTGAATAAAAACCCACAGAAGGTAATCAGGTAAATAGGTCAGGCTGACATACAACCAAAAAATCCTGAGCTTAACAATGCAGAGACTAGAGTCTCCGAAACAGTATTTTCAGTATTGTTCGTCCTTGAAGTGCGTCCTTGAATTTCATCACAATTTCTTAATGGTTGTTCTTCGCCTGGCTCCTGGGGGACCTATAAGCTAATAAAAGAAGCCTCGGGGAGAAGGAAAAAAATCGTTTAAACATTGCATGTTAGGCGGGCCACTTTATCTGAACTGGGTTGTTTTATGAACCTGAGGGAAAAAATTTTTCTCTATGAAGAAATGTGTCGGCCCAGTTTAGAATTGTGAGCTATCTGGGTTTAGGAATTGTGAATATCACTTACTGGCGAACGTGGACGCCATGACCTTGAGAAAAAATTTTTCTTTGTGAAGAAATGCGTTGGCCCAGTTTAGAATTGTGAGCTATCTGGGTTTAGGAGTTATGAATATCACTTACTGGAGAACGTGGATGCCATGACTTTGAGAAATAAATTTTTTTTTTTTTTTTTTTTTGATGAAGAAATGCGTCGGCCCAATTTAGAATTGTGAGCTGTCTGATTTTAGGAATTATGAATACAACTTATCGGAGAACGTGGATGCCATTTGCAATCTGAAACATATGTTGTTTGACGTTCGTTCTTGTAAATTAGACGAAGATGAATGTTTGAGTACATTCAGTCACCTATGGGCCAAGCTTTAAACCGCCTTCTGAACTTATAATGGATGTCATTTGTGACTTACGGTTTGTTTTGAACAAATTCATTCATGAGATCTTGGGGGGAAAATTAATTTTTGAAAAAAATTCACCTACACAGAGTCCAAACTTGGAGCCAGACTCTTAGAAATGGTAACAATACGTAACCTGGTTCTCAAGAGACCTCGAAACAAGTGAATTTTTTAATCAGTTCACCTAGACAGTCCCAATTTGGAGCCAAACTCATAGAAATGGTAGCAATACTTACTGGGGAATACGTCACTTCCAAACCTGGCTCTCAGAATTGAAAAATTCCTTAGGGTCGAAACATTAATGAATTTTTGAATCAATTCACCTAGACAGTCCAAATTTGGAGCCAAACTCTTAGAAATGGTAGCAATACTTACTGGGAATACGTCACTTCCAAACCTGGCTCTCAGAATTGAAAAATTCCTTAGGGTCGAAACATTAATGAATTTTTAATCAGTTCACCTAGACAGTCCAAATTTGGGGCTAAACTCTTAGAAATGGTGTAGTGCAAAACTTTTAGAAATGGCAGCAATGTGTCTTTGGACTAAGTCTGTTGAAAATTTGGCTCTCAGATGAAAAATTCCTTAGGGTCGAAACATTAATGAATTTTTTAATCAATTCACCTAGACAGTCCAAATTTGGAGCCAAACTCTTAGAAATGGCGGTAGTGCCAAGCTTTCAGAAATGGCAGAAATGTGTGTTAGGACTAAGTCTGTTAAAAATTTGGCTCTCAGATGAAAAATTCCTTAAGCACGAATGACAATTTTCTAACATTGCAAATAACTACAAGCAATTTCGTTTTATGGCTGTTTACATGATCTCACCCGCAACTTTTTTTTTATTCCTTGTGAAAATTTATTGCAGTTTAGACGTCACACGGCTCTCCACGTGGCTTAGACGACAGAGGCAATTTTCTCTCTCTCTCTCTCTCTCTCTCTCTCTCTCTCTCTCTCTCTCTCTCTCTCTGTTTTCTTTCCAAGGGAGACGCATATATTTTTTTTCTGCTTGTCGCCAGGCAAATTTATGCTTGTTCATGCAGGTACCTCCTCCTCCAAGGTGTTTTTGTTTCGTTTCTATGCCTCCGGGGAGCAATAGGAAACTGGTTTACCTTACCTCCCTCCTCTCTCTCTCTCTCTCTCTCTCTCTCTCTCTCTCTGTGTTTTTCGCACATTCCTTTTACTATTCATGTAGTCATTATCGTTATCCAGTTAAATATCTACGATTTCTGTGCCTCTCTCTCTCTCTCTCTTTCTCTCTCTCTCTCTCTCTCTCTCTCTCTCTCTCTCTCTCTCTCTCTCTCTCTCTGTGTTTTTCATTCCTTTTACTATTCATGTAGTCATTATCGTTATCCAGTTAAATATCTCTGCCTCTCTCTCTCTCTCTCTCTCTCTCTCTCTCTCTCTCTCTCTCTCTCTCTCTCTCCTTGTTTCAGTTTGTTACCTCTTCGATTTTTGCAATCACTATCCTTCTCTCTATCGATTATTTTATTATGCTCTCTCTCTCTCTCTCTCTCTCTCTCTCTCTCTCTCTCTCTCTCTCTCTCTCTCTCTCTTCTCTCTCTCTCTCTCTGTTTTGAGTTCTTCTTCTCGTGTTTCGTCAAACTTGTAAGACTTTTTATCACTTCTTTCTTAAATTCAGTCCGAAGATGTTCCTTAGTAACAGCATCGCCAGTTCATTTAATCAATCACTCAAACTCCATCAGGTTTCTGAGGCCTTTCAATCATTTATTCAGTCATTAAAGACGTCCATCCATCACTCCTTCTTCTTCATAGTATATAATCAAGGTGTGACGCCTGTTTGATATAAATCAATCACTCAGTCAATCAGATTATAATCAAGGGAGTTGAGGTTGTGAAAAGCTTGTTGTAGTTATTATGGAAAACCTAAGCAAACTGACGCTTTCTTATTGTATTGTTTCGATGTTGGATATAAAGTATTAGTTTCAAAGTTTTTTCTTAACGAATCGCTTGTTGGTTTTTCGGGTATTTTAGAATTTTTTTATTTACTGAATATATATATATATATATATATATATATATATATATATATATATATATATATATATATATATGTATATATATATATATATATGTATATATATATATATATATATATATATATATATACAGTAAATGTATATATCTGTATATATGTAACAATATATATTTATATACAAATGTATATATGTATATGTATATAATATACATATATAAAAATATATATTGTCAAGAATATACATCCCTCCCTCCTGTAAAGTTCAGTATATTATCTAATTTTCAATTAATCTGCTATTCATTTGACTATCGGGTCGGGGAAATTGGCGGGCGTCGGACAGAACCGAGCCTATTTGAACCCGAAAGTAGCCGTTAGCACCCGCGAGGAGATAGACCTCCTTAACACCCCCCCCCAAAATCGTAGATCCAGAGAACAATAAAAACCCCTTTTCCACCCCCATCACGCGATGGGGAGGCATGTAGATATGGGGAGGTCAAAATGGCCATTCAGCGCTAGGGACCAGGTAGGATTTTAATCTGTAGGCACCTAATGATAAGTGTGCTTTTCCTCTGCCCTCTTTGCTGGTTCTTTTGACATGTTTGCAGGTACGGGTGGCCTAAAAGCTCGACGCTCAAGACGCCATGTTTTGGAAGCAAGCAGACACTCCTGTGAACTCATCTGTAGCGCAGGTGCTGCATTTTTCCCACTCCACTGGTTGAACTGACTTCGACGGACAACTGGGGCGGTTGTTAGGCGCCAATAATGGTCATAAAAGGTTCGTACGTTGCAAGTAGTCAATAACCAGCCTTTTCCCCTTTTACTTAAACTCCTTAAAATTCCATTTCTTTAAACTTTAACGCCTTCCTCCACAAAGCAATCTTCCTTTGTTCGCGTCCTGCCTGTGATAACCATCAATTACCCCTCCCCCTGTGCAATTTAAGAGCTATTTAGGTTAAGCAATATCAGTGTTAATTTTCTCTTTGTGTGAGTGCGATCACGTGTTCATTGTTAAAGCCTACGCTGCTCCGATTCTCAGATTGTGCCTACGTGATTTCATTATAATTATCTGCTGGGCTACGTAGGGCTAACATTTAAGCGTAGAGTATCCCCATTTATAAGGGGGATTCCATTTCCTTCAGTGTGTACCGTCGTTCCTAACCTCGAACGTCTATTTCAGGAGAGACACACTGACCGATCACAATCCATGCTTCAGTATCTCGTCTGCCACCCCAAAATCCTGAAAATTCCTGGTCGCCGTCATTACCAAATTCCGTTGTGGCCCGAAAATGTTCATATGAATTATTCTCCCATCCTGGAGTTCCATCATTTGCATTATCTGAAACTATTTCGTGTAATCAGGGCACGACTGAATGTTATTATTATCACTGGATTGATTTTATTGCACATTGGCCCCATTATTAATCAACTTGCTTGTTGCCAAATCATTGCATTATTGTTCCATGTGTCCTATAACTGAATCTGCCCCTTAGTGATTATGTTGTTCTGTTGTCCCATTGTTTACTTGTTAAGTCTGTAAATAAACCCCTGTAAATTTGTAAAAGGAATTCTAATTCCCATATGGCGACCTTCCTCATTCAATTGTAAATCCAGGAAAATCTAAGGTAAGTTTTCAAATAACTTTTCCTTTTGCTCATAAGCTGGGTTTTCTTGGTTTCGTGGCAGCACCAATAATAACTTGTTTCAATTTCTCACCAGCCAAGACCGTCCAGTTTATGACAATATATAAATATAAATATATGTTATATATATGTATATGTATATATATATATATATATATATATATATATATATATATATATATATATATATATATATATATATATATATATATAATATATATATATATATATATATATATATATATATATATATATATATATATATATATATATATATATATATATATATATATATATATATATATTATTAAGTCTACAAGAAACAAATTCTATTTACCGAATAACATTGCGGATATTTTCATTAAGTAAATTATTGAACTCCCTGAAAATAAATCTTGTTTCAGGAATCTGTTGCAAGCATTTTCATTTATTCAGTCTGACTAATTATTTCTTCATGATTTATCCGACTTTAACAAATTTTTCGTTGTTCATTTCTAAATTTTCCTCCTGCCACTTTTGTGCAAGTCATTCTATCGTATATTCGTTCCTGTTTATTGTCTTAATAATATAATCTTATAATTTTGTTTAATTCCCTACCATTTAAAACAGGAGACACATCTTAAACTCGCAAGAACAGCATACATATTTTAAACTTACAAGGACTTTGAAATTACAGCTCACTCGTCTGAAGCACTTGAGTCACGTAATGTTCTGCCGAAAATGACAATGCTTTCAAGAAATTCAAGGTAACAGTAAATAAAGCAAAAATTATATATATATATATATATATATATATATATATATATATATATATATATATATATATATATATATATATATATATATACATATATATATATATATATATATATATATATATATATATATATATATATATATATATATATATATATATATATATATATATATATATATATATATATATATATATATATATATATATATATATATATATATATATATATATATATATATATATATATATATATATATATATATATATATACAATATATATATATATATATATATATATATATATATATATATATATATATATATATATATATATATATATATATATATATATATATATATATATATATATATATATATACATACATAAACGTGGCGGTTAGAAGCATCAAATAATGACAATGAAAAAAAAGCTGAAAAAAATTTAATAAAAAAAAAAAAAGCGCTCAGTTTAACAAGAAGACCATGATCTCAATAATAGCTAATTACTATGCAGAAAAAAATAAATAAAAAAATCATTAAAAAATAAAAAAAATACTATTTGATAAGTAGTAAGTAGAAAAATGTAAAAACATCATTATATAAACAACCCAACGTATCAAGGATATAAAAACAATACCCTCGATTCACTTTGAACTATTTTAACGTTTTATGGTAATATTTTGAACTCACACAAACCGTATTTATTTTCCACATGCCAAAGGGAGATCCAAATACCATATAAGGAGATGAAAGATACCCGCTTTATATCTGAAATTATAATCGGATGCCCAGGGAACGGGGTACCAGTTTTTCACTATTTATGAAGTTGTGTCTCTCTGGCGGTCGACGCTGGGTACATTTTTGTTATTCCCACTGACATTATTATTATTATTATTATTATTATTATTATTATTATTATTATTATTATTATTATTATTCTTAAATTTATTTTTATGGGGAGTTTTAAAGCTTGCGAATTTGTCTGTGAAAGGGCAGCGTTTACAGTGAACACGAGAGAGAGAGAGAGAGAGAGAGAGAGAGAGAGAGAGAGAGAGAGAGAGAGAGAGAGAGAGAGAGAGAGAGAGTCATTTTAAAATCAAATAAAAATCAAAGCACGTTTTAAAATCTAATCAAAATCAAATACGTTTATATATATATATATATATATATATATATATATATATATATATATATATATATATATATATATATATATATTATATGTGTGTGTGTGTGTGTGTGTGTGTGTGTGTGTGTGTGTGTGTGTGTGTTACAGGGAGTACGTGAAATCAGGGATTTCACGAAATCCCTGGGGAATTTGTAAACTGAGCAACTTGCTTAGGAACATTTGATCACCCCTGGGCTAGTACTAAACACGGCGAGATAGTGATTCATCTACAGTTTCGCCGTGTTTAGTACTAGCCCCTGAGGGTTAAATGTATTTCGCCATGTCCAGTACTAGCCCCTGGGGGATCAAATGCACTTAGGGACATTTGATCCCACAAGGGTTAGTACTAAACACGGCAAAATACATTCACAAATTCCCTAGGGATTTCGTGAAATCCCTGATTTCACGTATTAACACACACTACAGTATATATATATATACACACACACACACATACATATATATATATATATATATATATATATATATATATATATATATATATATATATATATATATATGTATATATATATATATATATATATATATATAATATATACTTATAATATATATATCTTTCCTGTCTAATAACTTTTCTATATATAAATTGTTAAATTTCTTTTCTTCTTTAATTTCAATGCTTGAAATAATACTTCAAATTCCTCAGCTTCAGTCTGTCCTGTTTAGCAAATGCAACGCCCTGCAAAAACTAACCACATCAAGTGCTATATATTTCATAGGTTCTTGTGTACCGTGAAGGTCAGGTCAAATACCTGCACTTATATTTTTCAAGGTGAGGAATAACTGTTTATTGCAGGTAAATAACAATAAAATCCTTTGCTATCTTAATATCCATACAAAGGAAGGCGTATTTTATTTATGGACAATTTATTGCCCTATCTTATAAGATATCTTATAAGATATAATTTAGAGACAGTTTATTGCTACTATCTTTTTCCGAGAAAGTTTACTGCTTATATCTTAGAGACAGCTAACTACTATCTTATTTAGAGACACTTTTTCGCTAATATCTCATTTAGAAGCGATTTATTGTTAGTATCTTATTTAGAGACAATTTATTGCTAATATCTTATTTAGAGGCAATTTACTGCAATTATTGTATTGAGAGACAATACTGTTGTTTTATTAGATTGACTGATATGCTTCAGTTAAATGGCGTCGAAGTAATGTAATTTGAACTAGAAATCGGAGAATCTTCAACAAAAAGATTTGTCGAAATATCAACACAATATAAAATACTTTATAAAATTCTCCTTACCATACAAAGGACTGAAGGAGCCTTCTTTTCCTTTCTCTTCTTTTTCTTGCTTTCTTCAGGACTGGTCTACGTACAGGGCATCTCTCTCTCTCTCTCTCTCTCTCTCTCTCTCTCTCTCTCTCTCTCTCTCTCTCTCTCTCTTGCTTACGTGACTCTTTATGGAAACTATCTCGTAATCTGCCAGAGTCGAAGATTTTGAAATGTCTGCAAATAACAGATGGATAAAGTTAGTGAATGAAGTTATGAAGACAACTCTATTCTTAAGCAAATGAATGGATGAATAAATGACTGAGTTTAATGGATGAATCCATAAAAACTTTAGATAAAACGTGAGGACTTAATAAACGATCCTCTGATGACACGTCCGCTGAAGAATGAGGAAACAGATACAGGCTATTGTGAGCTAAAGAAAAGTCACCCAGACAGTTATGAACTCTGAAAGCTTCAACCACAGAATTATGCTGAAATGGATGTGAATACATTCACATCAGAAGCACTACAGTCAACATTTTTATTCCACTGGGACGTTTCGGCTTTAACACACTAAGTCATTTTCCACTTAAAATGGAGGCAAAACATCAAAACATAAAACTTTAAACTAGTAAAATACAAACCAAAGAAAGGTCACACTCGAGACTAATTATTTTTCCCCGAGTGTGACCTTTCTTTGATTTATAATTTACTAGTATAAAGGGCAGTTCCTCGTTGGGTGAGTTGGTAGAGTTGTGGGCTAGCACTTGCTAGGCCCGAGTTCGAGTCTCCGGCCGGCTAATGAAGAATCAGAGGAATTTATTTCTGGTGATAGAAATTCATTTCTCGCTATAATGTGGTTCGGATTCCACAATAAGCTGTAAGTACCGTTGCGAGGTAACCAAATGGTTCTTAGTCACGTAAAATAAGTCTGATCCTTTGGGCCAGCCCTAGGAGAGAGCTGTTAATCAGCTCAGTGGTCTGGTTAAACTAAAGTATACTTAACTGGTATAAAAGTCCCAGTGGAATCAAAATGTCGACTATAGCGATTGTCTGGTTGTTCCCGATGACGATCAGATTCTCCAGGAATCAATCTCTAGCAACTGTTTTGAATACATTCTGAAACAGAATCGTGAATGAAGAGGTCAAAGACAAGATTATTTGTCTAGCTGACGTTTTAAATTTACGTGTTTTCCGTCACTGGCATATTTAGTGGACGGCCATAACTCGTACTCTCCAGTAAAGTGAGTTATTGGGCCTCACGAATTCCTTGGTTATGAAGGACCCTGAGAGGGTTCTTTTAGCCTTCGGGGATTAGGAAGGAGTCCTCTGTGTCTGGGAAGAGAGAGAGAGAGAGAGAGAGAGAGAGAGAGAGAGAGAGAGAGAGAGAGAGAGAGAGAGAGAGAGAGGTTAGTTTTAGTAAATTGTTTTAATATTAAACTATATGGTGTCACAACAACAAAGACCAGAGAGAGAGAGAGAGAGAGAGAGAGAGAGAGAGAGAGAGAGAGAGAGAGAGAGAGAGAGAGAGTTAGTTTTAGTAAATTGTTTTAATATTAAAGATGGTGTCACAACAACAAAGACCGCCATCAAGGGAGAGAGAGAGAGAGAGAGAGAGAGAGAGAGAGAGATTAGTATAATAAATTGTTTTAATATGAAACTATATGGTGTCACAACAACAAAGATCTTCAACAAGAGAGAGAGAGAGAGAGAGAGAGAGAGAGAGAGAGAGAGAGAGAGAGCAACTGAACATCAAAGTATACATAAAATCAGTGAAAAATTAAGTTTTTCCTTTTTGGGTACCACAGCAGGAGAGAGAGAGAGAGAGAGAGAGAGAGAGAGAGAGAGAGAGAGAGAGAGAGGTTTTCTACAGATATCTCAAGATCTGGTTTTGACTTACCATTTATTATTGAGGAATAATTTCAGAAATGGAAACACATGTCCAGGAAGAAAGGCGTATCACACGTCCACAACACATGCATGAAATTGTTTACACGCGAATATGCTAATGAATATGAGTTTGATCTTGTTAACATATCTGAACATAAAAAAGAAAGTGTTTTAAGTCCGAACGTCTGGTCTAAATAGATTGATGATAAAAGAGAGAGAGAGAGAGAGAGAGAGAGAGAGAGAGAGAGAGAGAGAGAGAGAGAGAGAGAGAGAGATTAGGACAACGAAACAGAAATATTTAATGTATATGATTACCACGTGTTGATGACGACGTCGAACAAAAAAAATAAACAAATAAAAACACAAAACAATACACAACAAAAGAAAATACAAAAACAAATAAAAATGGTAATATGATAATATGCAATTTCAAGAACACTCTTCTCCCGGTTTTATTGCGCAAACACAGTTAGAATATTACTTACAAATCGTAAATGTATATTATCGCATAGACAAACATAAAGACTTGGTAATATCTTGATAAAGGGCCAGCCATCTTGGTGAAATGGTAGACGCTTAACTAAAAGTATATAACCATTTTAATAAGACGCAAAATTATCCTGATAAAAAGGTGGGGACGTTTTGATATAACACCAGCTGTCTTTAGATAGTGCAGTAGCCATCTTGATAATGAGGAAGACATCTTGACAATGAGAAAGAAATCTTGATAAAGAGAGGAAGACATCTTGATAAAGAAGAAGACATCTTCGATATTGAGGAAGACATCTCGATCAAGAGGGAGACATCTTGACAAAGAAGAAGACATCTTGATGAAGAGGAGGACATCTTGACAAAGAGGAAGACATCTTGGTAATGAGGGAGACGTCATGGTAATGAGGAAAACATCTTGATAAAGAGGCAGACATCTTGATAATGAGGAAGACATCTTGATTTTGAAGGAGACATCTTGATAAAGAGGGAAACATCTTGAAAAAAGGAAGAGATATTAATAAAGAGAAAAGACATCTTGATAAAGAGGGCGACATCTTGATAAAGAGGAAGACGTCTTAATAACGAGGAGGACATCTTGATAAAGAGGGAAACATCGTGATAAAGAGGAAGACAACTTGGTAATGGGGAAGACATCTTGATAAAGAGGGAGACATCGTGATGAAGAGGAAGACATCTTCATAAGGAGGAAGACATCTTGATGAAGAGGAAGACATCTTGATGAAGAGGACGACATCTTGATAATGGAGAAGATATCTTGATAAACAGCAAGACATCTTATAGCACTGTCAGCCAACTATATGAAATCATGGGAAAATGGGAAGTCATCTTGATAAATAAACAGACTTTGTGACTAAATAGGATGTTGTCTTGATGAATTCGCAGAAATCTTAGCATAAAAATGTAGCCATCTTGATCAAACAGTAGACGTCTTGATAAAAGTGCGCAGCCATCATGATGGAGAGAAATATGTTTTGGGCCTTCTACTTCCGACAGTCGAATAAGTAGCAATGAACATTAAAAAAAATATCTATGAACATTATAAAGAAATAGCAGAAAACATAAAAAAAGTAGCAAAGGACTTTAAAAAAATATCTATGAACATTATAAAAATAGCAAAAAACATAAAAAAGTACCAATGAACATAAAAAAATTATCTATGAACAGCATAAAAAAAAGAAGCAAGGAACATTAAAAAAATAGCAATGGATATTGAAAGATAATAATGGACATTAAAAAACCTTGCAAATTAACATTAAAAAAGTAGCAGCGTTTATTAAAAATGCACCAATGAACATTAAATAGGAAACATTGAGCATTAAAAAATATAACTGAACATTAAACGAAATGTCAATGAACATTAAAAAAGGTATCAATGAACTTTAAAAAAAATGTAAATGAACATTAAAAAAAATTAATGAACATTACAAAAATCAATGAATATTTAAAAAGTATAAATGAACTTTGAAAAAATATAAATGAACATTAAAAATACAAATGAACATTAAAAAAATCAATGAACATTAAAAAAAGTATCAATGAACATTAAAAAAATATCAATGAACATTGGAAAAATATAAATGAACATTAAAAAACTACCAATGGGCATTAAAAAAGTTTCAATGAACACTAAAAAATCAATGAACATTAAAAAATATCAATGAACATTAACATAGTATCAATGAACATCAAAGATATCAATGAACATTAAAAAATATCAATGAACATTAAAAAAGTATCAATGAACATTAAAAGATATCAATGAACATTAAAAAATATCAATGAACATTTAAAAAACCAATAAACATTAAAAGATTAGCAATGAACAATAAAAAAATATCAATGAACATTTAAAAAATATCAATGAACCTTTAAAAAATATCAATGAACATTTAAAAAATGCCAATGAACATTAAAAAAAGTAATGAACATTAGAAAATTATCGATGAACATAAAAGATAATATTGAGCATTAAAAAAAAGGGCAAATGATGACCAAGAAGGTGGCACCGAACATTAAAAATATAACAATGAACTTTTAAAAAATTAGCTACGAAAATGAAAAAAAATTAGCAATGAACAGTAAAAAATATCAAAAACAAATAATCGTTACCATGAAAAAAGTAGCAGTGAACATAAAAAAGTATCAAAAACAAATAATAATGACCATGAAAAAATCAGCAATGAACATTAAAAATATAAAAAATAGATAATCATTACCATGAAAAAATTAGCAATGAACATTAAAAAATATAAAAAACAAAAAATCATTACCATGAAAAAATCAGCAATGAACATTAAGAAATATAAAAAATAGATAATCATTACCATGAAAAAATTAGCAATGAACATTAAAAAATATAAAAAACAAAAAATCATTACCATGAAAAAATTAGCAATGAACATTAAAAAAATATAAAAAACAAAAAATCATTACCATGAAAAAATTAGCAATGAACATTAAAAAAGTATAAAAAACCAATAATCATTACCATGAAAAAGTAGCAATGGACATTAAAAAATATAAAAAATAGATAATCATTACCATGAAAAAATTAGCAATGAACAAAAAAATATAAAAAAACAAATAAACATTACCATGAAAAAAGTAGCAATGAACATGAAAAAATATAAAAAACAAATAACCATTACCATGAAAAAATTAGCAATGAACATAGAAAAATATAAAAAACAAATAATCATTACCGTGAAAAAATTAACGATGAACATAAAAAAAAATACCAATAACAAATGCCCATTACCATGAAAAAAAATAGCAATGAACATAAAAAAATATCAAAAACAAATAATCATTACCATGAAAAAATTAATAATGAACATTAAAAAAATATAAAAAATAAATAATCATCGCCATGAAAAAAATTAGCAATGAACATTAAACAAAGTATCAAAAGAACATTAAGAAAATATCAATCAACAAAAAAAGCAAAAAGATAGCATCGAACATTAACAAAAACAACAATGAACATCACAGAAAACTTTCCGCCTAAAACTGTTGTTGTGTCTCAAGAGCTTTTAACCGAGAAGCATCACTTTTAATGTTAATGAATTATCTCCAACAATTTTAATCTTTTTTAACTTTTCCATCTTGCACAGGTCCTTACAGACTGTCTCTAGTTATCAGAAGGCTTCGGAATGGAATGGAATGGGACGTATGAGGTCATTCAGCGCTGGAAAGGAAAATGAGAGTAGGTAGGTTTGAAAGGTGTAACAGGAGGAAATCCTCGCAGTTGCACTATGAAATAATTGTTAGGAGAGGGTGGATAGGAAGATGGAAGAAAAAGAATATGAATGGGGGTACAGTAAAAGGAATGAAAGGGGTTGCAGCCAGGGGCCGAAGGGACGCTCCAAAGAGCCTTTAGTAATGTCTACAGTGCACCACCACTGACGGCACTATCCCCCTACGCAGAGAAGGCTTTTGTGTTCCCTGGTAAAACGCATTTATCTGATGGCTTTGAAATTGGTGTTATGTCATAAATACTGTCTTGCAATCTATAATAAATTCTGTTTTATTTTTATTGACATAAAAAAATTATAGTAATTTATGATAACTTATGTTCCTTTTTCATTGAAAAATAGTCATTGTGGATAATGTAAAATAGATTACCTTTAATTAATGAATAAAATCACAATTAAAGAGAGAGAGAGAGAGAGAGAGAGAGAGAGAGAGAGAGAGAGAGAGAGAGAGAATGATTTTAACTAAGTGATTTGATGCTATATTATATGGTGTCACAACGGCAAAGGTCAACAAGAGAGAGAGAGAGAGAGAGAGAGAGAGAGAGAGAGAGGCGCCTGGTGCCTGATTCCCAGAATATCTTCGAGTCAAACATGTGTTAATTTGCAAAAACTCTTCGCAAATATTAGATTTCTTTCCACACACTGGTGAGATATATTTTACAAGTGACGCCTGATGGCCATGTGTAGTGAACAAGCGAACACTAACAAATCTTGAACGCAAAAAAAAAGGAAAGAAAAACATAGCAAACTTGAATCTTCCTTTGCCTGAAATTCTCAGGAAAATCTGCTTGTCAAAATACTAATGGGTTGCCAGATTTCGCCATTTTGCTTGAAAGAATTGCGATGATATCTTTTAAGAGGTCAAGTATTGGTAAAGTGACACAACAGAGAGAGAGAGAGAGAGAGAGAGAGAGAGAGAGAGAGAGAGAGAGAGAGAGAGAGAGAGGTATTGCTACCGGTATGTGCAGCACAAACGAGGGAAAACGAGAAAGAGAGAGAGAGAGAGAGAGAGAGAGAGAGAGAGAGAGAGAGAGAGAGAAGATAAAAGAGAGAGAGAGAGAGAGAGAGAGAGAGAGGGGAGAGGAGAGAGAGAGAGAGAGCTACCAGAGTTTAATTACCAGGATATGGAGCAGAAGAGAGAGAGAGAGAGAGAGAGAGAGAGAGAGAGAGAGCTCAGGATATGCAGAGAGAGAGAGAGAGAGAGAGAGAGAGAGAGAGAGAGGAGAGAGAGAGTGTGGCTGGGGATTAGCTACCAGGATATGCAGCATAAAAGAGGGAGAGAGAGAGAGAGAGAGAGAGAGAGAGAGAGGGGTGTGGCTGGGGGAGAGAGAGATATGGAGAGAGAGAGAGAGAGTATAGAGAGAGGATATGAGAGCATAAGAGAGGGGAGAGAGAGAGAGATAGAGAGAGGGAGAGAGAGAGAGAGAGAGAGAGAGAGAGAGAGAGAGAGAGAGAGGGAGAGAGAGAGTTTATATGCAGCACCAGATATGCAGTAGAGAAAAGAGGGGAAAGAGAGAGAGAGAGAGAGAGAGAGAGAGAGAGAGAGAGAGAGAGAGAGAGAGAGAGAGAGAGAGAGAGAGAGAGAATTAGTCTGTTTTGCCAGTTATAAAAGCCGTAATACATTTCACCCAAAAAAATCATTACCATGAAAAGGAGGTATTTCTCCAGTGCAGCTACTAATGTCAACAGCTATTGGGCCTATGGCGATAACCATTAACGAAAATTGTTAACAAACGTAAGACATAATCTCAAAAAAACTATTATTATTGTTACTGAAGACAGGCCAAGCTTTCTTGCCCTGTCTTCTGAAGAAAAGCCAAAAAAACAAACAGCTTATCCAGTAACAGGAACGAGCCTTTCACGAAAGCAACAGTCACGCCGGCACAAGCATTCTAACACAGTTAGCAACAGCAAAAGCAACAGCAACGTCATTATTCTAGTTGTGGAACGTAAAGCAAGTAACGTGACAAGTCTCCTGCTGCGAAAACAGAAAACTGCGGACATTTCAACAGCAAACACAGAAACTCAGCCGATCAGGAGGTACTGCGCATGCGTGCTGATTCAGCATCTTTGTAGGAATAGGAGTACATTTCAAGCCTCTGCTTTAATGTCCTGTTGTTACCAAAGCCCCAGGCATTTTATCAATCAAAAAGGAACGTAATTCATTGTGAATTACTATACATAATTTCATGTTGAAAATGAAACGGGATTCATGGGAAATTACAATAAATTAGTAAAGAATATGGAAATTGCTAGCCCAAGTAGACTCCCTAGTGTGATTAAGATGGAAAATAGTCAAGATAAAGACAAGTGTAGAAAGATGCAGATGAAAATGAGAAATTAAAGAAACCGCAACACAAATAAAGAAACAAATGTGGATGAAAAACTTAATACGCAAAAAATAACAATCATCTCTTACTTTCTACTTTCAGGGACACATTGAACAATTCTGCTGACTAGCAGTCTGGGCGATCAGCCATGTACATCCATGACTTTGCAAGTCCTCTAAAAACTTTTGTTTACAGGTGCAATAATTAATAGGACTATTTTGTTAACACTAAAGGCTTAATGACGGGGCCAACCCTTTGTGTTCATTAAATTCAGGGACAAAAAAAAAAGCAAAAAATGCGCCGAAGTTTCTTCTGGCCAATCGAGTTTTCTGTACAGCGTATAATCAAGGCCATCGAAAAGAGATCTATCTTTAAGTGGTCTCGGTATAACGCTGTATGACCCGCGGCCCACGAAACTCTCAGCCGGCAGTAGTGGCCTGTGTTGTTGCGTTGCCAGAAGCACGATTATGGTTAACTTTAACCTTAAATAAAATAAAAACTACTGAGGCTAGAGGGCTGCAATTTGGTATGTTTGATGATTAGAGAGTTGATGATCAACATACCAATTTGCAGCCCTCTAGCCTCAGTAGTTTTCAAGATCTAAGGGCAGACTGAAAAAAGTGCAGACAGAAAAAAGTGCGGACGGACAGACAAAGTCGGCACAATAGTTTTCTTTTCAGAAATCTAAATAGAGTAAAAAGTCGATTAAGAAAAAGAATGAAATTCAACCTTGAAGAAACAATAGCCTTGCCTATGAGGAAAACAGGAGGTTGAAAGATAGAGGGAAAACAGAAGCTAGAAGAGGATTCCAAAGCTAAGCTTGGCAGTAGAGGGAAAGAAATAGTCACCGAATAGTACCATTTCAGTATTAAAGATTTCTAGAGAGTAAAACGATGTGAGAAGATATCGTCCGTCAGGTGTTACGAGGCCACCTGAGAGGTGACAGGAATCTTTCCATGATGCGGATTACTTATTTCCGGAGAATACAACAGTATGAGAAGATGTCGTCTGACGGGTGTAACGAGTTCTCTTTGGGGATGAAAGAACTCTCGCCATTATCTCTAAGGATCTATTTCAGCTCTCATCAACATGTCTGACTTCTGAGTAAATATGTAAATTAGGGGACATAGATATTTATACATCATGGCGCCTCTGTGGGTTAATTGAAACTATGAAACTAGATACTATGTAAGAGGAGAATTCCTCGTCTTTATTTTCTATTTCGGGTTTCAAGGATTTCGCCGGAAATTTCATCCGACGATAATAGGAAACAGAGTGTTTCGCAGAAATAGATTTCTAACTCACCTCGGGACCGAACCCCGGTCTTTCGAGTGAGAGCCCAGGGCATTAGCAATTCGAGCAGAAAGGTCGTGAAAGGAGTTGGAACCTAAGTACTTACGTACTAAAAATATATATATATATATATATATATATATATATATATATATATATATATATATATATATCTATAAATATATATATATATATATATATATGTATATATATATATATAAATTATATTATATTTATATATGTAATGTACATATACATATATAATTATATATATTTATATAATATATACAAATATATATATAATATATATACTATATATATATATATATATATATATATATATATATATATATATATATATATATATATAATTATACATATATATATATATATAATATATATATATATATATATATATATATATATATATATATATATATATATATATATATATATATATATGTCTAAATACTCCATGTGTGTGTAATAATTATGTAACTTGAGAAAGACTTCTGAGGATTTTATATAATATATAATAAGGGCTGGGGAGTTTGAGAAAAAACCCAGGGGGTATGATTATAAGTATTCTCTAATAATATGATCTTATCTTGCTTGCTATGCCACAGTATCTGTTTAATCTAAATGGAATCTTCTTTGTTCATTAAAGTGAGACGTACGCCATTATGAGTCGCTAAGGACCATAGTAATAAAACAAAAAGTATATATGTACATATGTATATAATATATATATATATATCATATATATACAATATATATATATATATATGTATATATATACATATATATACAATATATGCTTATATATGTATATTTCTACATACATATATATATGTATATATATATATGCACTGTATGTTTATAGGCTATATGTGTATATATATATATATATATATATATATATATATATATATATATATATATATATATATATATATATATATATATATATATATATATATATATATATATATATATATATATATATATATATATATACTTACATGTATGTATATGTATATTCACATATATACATATACATTATATATATACATACAAAAGTGCTGAGTTCAAGATTCTTGCTTAAAAAATTACTG
>NC_089781.1:91262987-91310487 GCF_040412425.1 Macrobrachium rosenbergii
TCTTAAAAACTACTGAGGCTAGAGGGCTGCAAATTGGTATGTTGATCATCCATCCTCCAATCATCAAACATTCCAAATTGCAGCCCTCTACCCTCAGTACTTTTTACGTTATTTAACGTTATTTAAGGCTCAATTTAGCCATA
This sequence comes from Macrobrachium rosenbergii, assembly GCF_040412425.1. Taxonomy (NCBI): domain Eukaryota; kingdom Metazoa; phylum Arthropoda; class Malacostraca; order Decapoda; family Palaemonidae; genus Macrobrachium; species Macrobrachium rosenbergii. Next base: position 91,263,131 of record NC_089781.1, read on the forward strand.
ATCGTGCGTCTGGCAACGATATAGGCCAGGCCACCACCGGACCGCGGTTAAAGTTTCATGGGCCGCGGCTCATACAGCTTTATAGCGAGACCACCGAAAGATAGATCTATTTTCGGTGGCCTTGATTATACCCTGTAGCGGCTGTACAGAACACTCGATTGCGCTGAAGAAACTTCGGTGCATTTTTACCTGTTTTTTTATCAGTAGCAGTCGAATAAGCCTTCATTTGAGCCGCTAAATATTTGGATGGTCCCAAACAGGTACTAGATTCACCTGGCTGCTGGAGCAGGTTCTCGTTTTCTTGAGGATTTTGGGAAGGAGAAAGAGGACACATACACACACACACACACACACACATTGTCGCATACACGCATACACACAGACGCATACCGAGAGAGAGAGAGAGAGAGAGAGAGAGAGAGAGAGAGAGAGAGAGAGAGAGAGCACACATCACACATACATTCACATACACAAACGGACAGAGAGAGAGAGAGAGAGAGAGAGAGAGAGAGAGAGAGAGAGAGAGAGCACACACACATCACACATACACTCACATACACAAACGTACACTCAGAGAGAGAGAGAGAGAGAGAGAGAGAGAGAGAGAGAGAAAGCGCACACACACACTCATACACTCACATACACAACCGCACACCCAGTGAGAGAGAGAGAGAGAGAGAGAGAGAGAGAGAAACTGCAGAGCACACACACACACATACACTCACATACACAAACGCACACTCAGAGAGAGAGAGAGAGAGAGAGAGAGAGAGAGAGAGAGAGAGAGAGGGAGGGAGAGAGAGAGAGAAACTGCACGCACACACACACTCATACACTCACATACACAAACGCACACTCCAGTGCACGCACACACACACTCATACACTCACATACACAAACGCACACCCAGTGAGAGAGAGAAGAGAGAGAAATACCCAGCAACAAGGAGCATATCGTGTTTATACTACCCCCTGATCTTGACTAACTCTCGCAAAAGATATAACAATAACGAACACCTAACTAAATCAAGAAATAAATCAATGTAAAAGTATAGAAAAGATAAACTCGTTGTGCCACAAAAAACTTACAACAAAACTAAGCAACAGGGAAAAGCAATTCTCGGAAGCAACGTACATAAACATAGCCATATTTGGCGCAAGCACGGAGTCAAAAGGATAATGCGTACTTTAGAGCCCACGTGGGGGTCAGTAACCAGGGACCGCCTTTTGGGCGTTACGCCCATCATACCGTGGAGGCTGTAGATCAGATAAACGACCAGAAACGCATCATTATCTTAAATGATGAGGGGAAAATTCAGGGTAATGTTTACAGCGGTGTATTGTACCTTCTCGGAAATTATTGAAAAATGGGATGGGGGGATACAAGGACGCTCAGTATATATCCTTCAGGATTGTGGGAGATTGATTGCCCGCAGCGCTAGCTAGGATTTACCATGGGATCCTAAGGGTCAACGTTAACAAGGTCACGAAAGGGTAACGAGTGATTGTTGTTTTATTGTTGGCTAAGAGAAAACATCAAGGGATTGTATTTCGGAGGAATGATGTTACGCTTTAGAAGTGAGAAAGCACAAACAGATGGTTGTGCAAAGATCGTTTTTGGCTACTGTTGGGGACTTGGTAAATTGACGAAATACTCTCTCCTCTTTCGCTGCTGTACAGTAATTTTATTAGAAGTTAACTGAGTATTTTATTTAATGATTGAATTTTTAATTACTATCATGGTAGCCAAGGCCGAGACTCTGAGCTAATGGCAGCATTATGAGAATGGTTTAGGAAGAATGTCAGTAACTATTAGTTAACCAGAATTTGGAAGGGAACGAAAAACATTATTTTATGAAATTAATAATATAAAAAATTATTAGATATGATGCCACGCAGTACTTGGCCAAAGACTCTGAAACTAGACTAGCAATGATTTCAAGGGACATACGAGAAAAGATTTGTTGAAAGTTGATCAGAAAAACGACTTAAATAAAATATTTGTTGTTAGATTAAATGGATTTTGCACAAGCACAGGCTCTTGCTTCTTAGCCAGCCAGTATTAAAATGAAAGGAAATAAATGGAAATTAAGATGATGAAAATGTCACTTAAATATTTGCTGCTGTTAGACGAATCTGGTTTTGCACCAGCACAGGCTCTTGCTTCTTTGCCAACCCGTATTACAATGAAAGGAAATAAATCCAAATTAAGAATATGAAAATGTCAATATACACTGGATTACAGCGACAGATGTTCACTTCACAATGACAGATATTCACTTTACAGTGACAGATATTCACTTCACAATGACAGAGATTCACTTCACAATGACAAATATTCACTTCACAGTGACAGACATTCGCTTCACAATGACAAATGTTCACTTCACAATGGCAGATATTCACCTCACAATGACAGACATTAGCTTCACAATGACTGATATTCACCTCACAATGACAAATAGTCACTATACAACGACAGAGATTCACTTCACAATAACAGATATTCACTTCACAATGGCAGATATTTACTTCACAATGATAGATATTCACTTCACAGTGACAGATATTCACTTCACAATGACAGATATTCACTTCACAATGGCAGATATTCACTTCACAGTGACAGACATTAGCTTCACAATGACTGATATTCACCTCACAATGACAAATATTCACTTCACAACGACAGAGATTCACTTCACAATGACAGATATTCACTTCACAGTGAGATATTCTCTTCACAATGGCAGATATTTACTTCACAATGATAGATATTCACTTCACAATGACAGATATCACTTCACAATGACAGAGATTCACTTCACAATGACAGATATTCACTTCACAATGACAGATATTCACTTCCCAGTGACAGATATTCACTTCACAATGACAGCTGTTCACTTTACAATAACCGACATTCGCTTCAGTTTCTCATTCCCTGGACCACCAATCGGCGACTTTCTCATAAAATGAATAACCTAAGACTTCTTTTAAATGCTTCGTTATGTATTTAGATCCTAAATACTCTAGAATGAAGAAGAAACAATGAAAATAAATGCACCGAAGTTTCTTCGTCGCAATCAAGTTTTCTGTACAGCGTATAATTAAGGCCATCGAAAATAGATCCATCTTTCGGTGGTCTCAGTACAATGCTGTATGAGCTCGGCCCATGAAACTTTAACCACGGGCCGGTGGTGGCCTATCCTATATCGTTGCCAGACGCACGATTATGGCTAACTTTAACAGTAAATAAAATAAAAACTACTGAGGCCAGGGGGCTGTAATTTGGTATGTTTGATGATTGGAGGGTTTTTAAGATCTGGGGGCGGACCAAAAAAGTGAGGACAGGAAAAGTGCGGACAGAAAAAAGTGCGGACGGACAGACAAAGCCGGCACAATAGTTTTCTTTTCAGAAAACTAAAAGCTGATTATGAATACTGAGAGAAATTGTCAAGGCTTTTATGAATGTTACTTCACAAAGTTTATCTCTTACTTGCGGCAACAAAAAAGATTTTTTGAAATATATTATTATGTATTGACATTTAATGCAGTTAATAACTGTTGCATCATCTTGATGCAACATTGAAAAACCTTTACGTGTGTACATCCTTGAGCCTAAGCATATTAATGTTAATGAATATTTTTCTAGTAAAAGAAAATTTCCACCAATATTCGGGTAACTCCTTTTTTTTTTTGCTTATTTTATTCCGTCCAGTTTGGCCTATGCACTGATTATTTATTAGTTATCAAGGTTGGTTGTCGACAAAGTTTGAATTGAGTCTCACGAGTTCCTATGGATTATTTTAGAAAGGTCATACGAAAACGTTCTGCGCAGATATGATACATGCGGGCCTTATCTGTTATCATTACTCATGAAAATGATTTTTTGGGGAATGAGCCAACCTTGAACGAACGTATATGGAGAACTTGCGCAGATTCGAATGACCGTATCCAGCAAAAGAGAGAGAAAAAGAGGACTGGAGAATAAAACTTATAATATACAAATGATTATTAAAATAAAAATGGAACAAGGGAAGGGGGCTGGGGGTTTGATATTGATAACTGAATAAATTTAAATCGTGGCAAACTTAAGCAGATTAGAATGACCATATCTGGTAAGAGAAAGAGAGAGAGAGAGAGAGAGAGAGAGAGAGAGAGAGAGAGAGAGAGAGAGAGAGAGAGAGAGAGAGAGAGAAGAACGTGCAGGGGAATAAAACTGAAAATATACGAATGATTATTAAAATGAAAAAAAAAAATGGAACAAGAGGGTTCGATAATGATCATATTGACGAACTGAAATCGTGTTTACCTCATTGAAATGACCTTCTATGTCAAACTGAAGCAGATTCGAATGACCATATCTGGTTAAAGAGATGCAAGGGTACAGAGGAATGAAACTGATAATATATTTAATATATTCACGATTACCAAAAGAAAATGGGACAGCCGGGTACACGATATTGATCATTTAATAAATTGACATCATGCCCGCCTCACTAGAACCTCATCCACGAACACTTACGACCCATAAAACTAGAATTTCATTCGCGCGTGCGCAGTGACCCGTAACCCGGATTCGCTGTTGGAAGAACGAGGTCCTTTTTGACTAATCCCTCGCATATGAATTTCAAGTGGCCCCGGCAATGTGTCCCGTCATACCCTAAGAAGTACTTGGGCATTGCAAAGACACGTGCAGTTGCGAGTAGTTTCGATAGACCAGACGTGACCTTTATTGCTGTTCAAACCGCTGCTTAGAATTCTGGTCTGTGATGACGTACGTGTTCTACTTGATGACCTCGACTTGGGCCATCAGCGTTTGCTGACGCAAAATGTTCCGGTACTTGGGTAAATTGTTGGTAAATATTAAACTAACTGCGCTGAGAAGTAATAAACTTGCGTAGCTAAATATCAAAGTGCGTGGGGGTTTGTAAGTACTTAGATAATTATATCATATCGCGTTCTCGACAAGGGCTCTCTCTGCCTTTGCTGACGCAGCAAATGTTCCGGTATACTTCAAAAGTTCAAGCGAAGATGCAACGCATTACTACCCTGACACGATTCTCCTTGGATTTTAATGATGGACTTTACATTTGCAGCTATTTATTTATTAATTCTTTTTTTTTGTGAGTGATCTCTCCTTCCTGTATTTCCATTTATCTCCTATTACTTCTTCCTAAAGAACACCGTGTTCTCTGGAAGATTAAATTTCGAGTCAATGGTCCCTGTGGGCTTGTTCCATATGAATAAGGTTCACCTTCTGCATAATAATAATAATAATAATAATAATAATAATAATAATAATAATAATAATAATAATAATAATAATAATAATAATAATAATAATAACTTTGGTTAATAGTGCTTAAATATTAAACTAACTGCGCTGAGGCAAAAATGCACTTAAGTTAAATGTCATAGTGCGGCCGGTTTAAAAGTACTTAAATAATTAAAACATGTTGCGCTCTTTCGGCTTTAGAGCAAAGTCAAAACGCGAACTCTTTGAAACCAAATAAATCTTTCGAAAAAGAATCATGAGAAAGTACTTAAGTTATCGAAAGATAAATTAAGCAGGACAAGACAGTACTTAAGTAACTACTATAAATCATGTTAGGATAAAGTAAACACATTAACTAATTTAGAGACTTAAAATCTTTATAAAGTTAAGTATTTTAAATGTTATTTTAGATAACTACTTCAATTAGGTATTTTAATTAAATAATGATGTAGATACACAGAAAACAAGTAAAAAATGCGCCGAAGTTTCTTCGGCGCAGTCGAGTTTTCTGTACAGCGCATAATCAAGGCCACCGAAAATAGATCTAACTTTCGGTGGTCTCGGTATAATGCTGTATGAGCCGCGGACCATGAAACTTTCAGCACGATTAAATAAAATAAAAACTACTCAGGCTAGAGGGCTGCAATTCGGTAAGTTTGATGACTGGAGGGTGGATGATCAACATACTAATTTGCAGCCCTCTAGCCTCAGTAGTTTTTAAGATCTGAGGGCGGACAGAAAAAAGTGTGGACGAACAACAAAGACAGTGCTTGAGCGACTAAATTATGTTACGCGCTTTGATTTTAGAGGAAAGGAAATAGGCATACCAATTTAAGTATTGCATATCTTTATAAATTTAAGTACTTCAGTTACTATTTTCATTTACTGTTTTATTCACGTAGTTTTGTGGATGCGGAGAACAAAGCTTGAGATTTCAAAATCAAAATAACTGACACACGAACAAAAAAAGTTTCTAAATAACATTTACTTTTTTGACTTCGAATTGATTTAACTTTTGCATTATTTCTAAGAACGCGTAAGTATGTAGCAAAGTTAAAAGACGGTGTTTTAAAAAATTAGCATAATAATGGGTTGTTCAGGTCTTTTATTAGACACTAGTCATTCCTTCTTTGGAGCTTCAGTGTTTATTTTCGAAGGATACCATTTAAAATTCCAAACGTTAAGCATAGGCAACCGTGCGCGTGCGCGAACGTAGATACACAAACACATACGCATCAGTGTACGTAGTATCTACGTATGTATATGTATACATATATATATATATTATATATTTATATATAAATATATTTATATTTATATGTAAATATATATATATATATATATATACACACATATATATATATATATATATATATATATATATATATATATATATATATATATATATATATATATATATATATATATATATATATATATATATATACATACATACATACATACATATATATATGCAGCAAGATTCCCACTTTTCCAACCCACACCCCATCACTTAAAAAACTGCTCCTATATCCAGCGGATGATTAATGATACTCTTCACTTTCTTTTTCTTTTTTACAACGCAAAGGAAAAAAGATACGTTTTCAAGATGGCTGCGAAGACGCTGCTTTGGAAGCTAGATTGATTGCACAGCTTAAACCATGGTAAGTTTAAACGCCAGATAGATGAGACCCTCTTAATCAAACTGATTTGCCTAATCAATTATGTTTGCTTTTTGTTGAGTGTTGTGCTAGATTGTAGCTTGGTGAGAGAGAGAGAGAGAGAGAGAGAGAGAGAGAGAGAGAGAGAGAGAGAGAGAGAGAGAGAGAGAGAGATGTAATCAGCCAAGAAAGAGAGAAAAAGAAAAATAAGACATTTAGTTAGCAAGTGCCTAAATTGATCATTCTCTCTGCCTGAGCCTTTCTTTAATAGGACACTCTAAATTTAATGAAACGTTTTAGTCTTTTTAATTTTGGCTTTGTTAATGCATCACCTTTCCCAGATAAAGATGCTTGTAGTGTAGTCTTAAGCAAAATATATATATATATATATATATATATATATATATATATATATATATATATATATATGTATATATATATATATATATATATATTATATATATATATATATATATATATATATATATATATATATATACATACATACATATATATATATGTATATATATAAATAACATATATATACATATATATATATATATATATATATATATATATATATATATATATATACTATATATATATACTGTATATATATAATGTGTGTGAATCTATGTTCAGCAGACACTAATTTCCAAACAAATAACAGTGAAAACATATCTCCAAGTCACCGAGACCATGCAGTATTCATTTTACTGTTTATATAATTAGAAAATATGATATTTCAACTCTATATGAATCACAACAACAAATCCAATTAGATTCCTTTATGAAGGGAAAACTTCTATCTTAAAACGGTCCCTTCTGATTAGACCCAGACCATATAATATAAACATTCACTCTCCATAAAAGAATGAAGTTCAAGTAACCGAACACTTTGCACAATATTTTGACGCAACGACTTCAAAACAAAAGAGCATAATTCCTCTCGTATCATTATATTGTTTATTTACCACCAACTTGGGACGGAATCCGTCTCAAAAGGAACCAGAAGGCGAGGGAAATGTTTGCAGCCCGTAAAGACGACGAAAATGAGCCCTTAGGGGGGCCCAAACAGACACAACAACGCTCCAAAGACATTTTGGGGGGTGGGATGGGGAGGCGAGGTGGGAAGGAGGAAGGGAAGAATGGGGTGGGGAGGGTGTGCAATTATAGTTGGGGCGTGAGCTGTTACGGAGAGAACCGCACTTACTGAACGCTAATGGCTACCATGGGTCAGTTTAACAGAAAATGGGAATCACATTTTCGAAGGCGGAGGTCTTTTATAGTCTGTTAACTTGGTTGTCGTCGCTATTAGGTTTATTTGTTTATGTTCTCTTGGGCCTGAAAATGATTTCCAAATTGATAATTTGATTATATTTAAAAACTTTCATTAAGGTAAATATAATCTCTAGCCTTGTTCTGTACTGTAGGTTTGTCTGAAATGACAATGATATTGCTCTGTAAATTAAAAATATATATATATATATATATATATATATATATATATATATATATATATATATATATATATATATATATATATATACATTAATAAAAGTTTTTCCAAATTGTATTAAAATTATAAAACGATTCTATATTCTTCGCCAGTTAGATGTAATAGCATGATATTGCTATACTAATTCAGCTGTTATGTGTACAGTACTAGGTCATTTCTACTTTTGGCACTGAAGTGCTTGATAATATCGTCTGTACATCTTGTTTAATGACCCATGATTTGTATCATAAAAAGTGCAAGTGCTCATTGAAGTTGTTTCACTCTTTTAATTTTTAGGTCTGGTTTCACTTTAATTTTTTTTTTAAGTAATAAGCTGTTTCCCTTAATAGTGATGGTGGCTTTGGGGATAAAAGATAGGATAGTGTATGCCACTTCTGTTTTTTAACTGCCTAATCAGTCTGCTTTAAGTACTGCTTCTGAGAACGGTTATTTACAGATCTGTTTTCACGTGATATATACATATATATATAATATATATATATATATATATATATATATATATATATATATATATATATATATATATATGTGTGTGTGTGTGTGTGTGTGTGTGTGTGTGTGTGTGTGTGTGTGTGTGAAATCAGTTCTTACAACACCAGCCTCTTTGTCTGATTTATTCACCCACGGTTTTGGATGCCCTGGTCTCATTGTGACCGGTTGCCACAGGCTACAGACTCCTTAAGTATTTTTTGCAAGTCCCCTAGCATTAGTTTAATTTGGGCAATATGTTTTTATAATTTACAATATGATTTCAAAATATTATATATAAGAAAAGGAAAGTAATCTCCATTTGATTTGGATTGGTAAAAGGCTCTTTAACATTTGACTGATAGTTAACTAGACGTCTGTCACAGAGTGAACGGAATATTACTTTTTTGGAGAGAGAGAGAGAGAGAGAGAGAGAGAGAGAGAGAGAGAGAGAGAGAGAGAGAGAGAGAGAGAGAGAGGATTTGCTGATGCAGTTTCTAAAATAAATCTATCATTCAAAAAAAGAAAACCGAGAAATAGCCCAATATATTTCATACTGTCTTAATCCATGACTAGAAAAGTAACATTTGAAACTCAATATAATAATTTTAAAAATGAATTTTGAAGAATAAAAGAAACAAAAATCAAAGACAAATGTAAAAATACTTATGTGAAAAGACAAGAAAATTCTAAAAAAGAAAACTAAAAATAATAATTTTAAAAAATTAATATTGAAGACTGAAAAAAACAAAAATCAAAGAGAAATGAATAAATACTTGTGTGAAAAAACGAGAAAATTCTGAAAAAGAAAACTAAGATTAATAATTTAAATAAATAATTTTTAAGAATAAAAGAAACAAAAATCAAAGACAAATTAATAAAATGGACATAAAAAACAAGAAAAAAAGAAAATTCTAAAGAAGAAAAAATTGCGAAGCGAAAGTGACCTTTGAAAACGATGGATTTATATTTCGTTAAGCGTTTAAGTTAGCTTAGGGTCGTCTTCCTCTCGTGCAAAACAGATCCGATGTTTGTTTGCACAGAGGAACGTTGCAAACAAATCAGAGAGAGAGAGAGAGAGAGAGAGAGAGAGAGAGAGAGAGAGAGAGAGAGAGAGAGAGAGAGAGAAGGGGGTATACGAATTCTTAAAAATTTATTTTTAATGAAATTTTTGAGTACAAAACAATGAGAGAGAGAGAGAGAGAGAGAGAGAGAGAGAGAGAGAGAGAGAGAGAGAGAGAGAGAGAGAGAGAGAGAGTTGGGGGGGAGGAATTACTCAAAACTGTTAATAGATGCTTAAAAATTCATTTTAAATCATGACACTTTTAAGTATAAAAAGACAATAAGAGAGAGAGAGAGAGAGAGAGAGAGAGAGAGAGAGAGAGAGAGAGAGAGAGAGAGAGAGAGAGAAGTAAAACTGCTCAATATTGTTTACCACTTCTTAAAAATTCATTTATAATAATGAGACTTTGGAGTATATCAAGACAATGATGGAGTGTAACAAGGCAGAGAGAGAGAGAGAGAGAGAGAGAGAGAGAGAGAGAGAGAATAACTACTCAAAACTGAGAGAGAGAGAGATTATTTAAAACTGATTTTTAACTATCAAAACTGTTTGAAAATTATTTAAAATTGATTTTTAATCATGAAACTCTGGAGTATAACATGACCCTTTAAAACTCACAGCATTTAAAGCTTTGAAATAATAATAATAATAATAATAATAATAATATAATAATAATAATAATAATAATAATAATAATAATAATAATAATAATAATAAGAGCACCTGTATGATTTACTAGTATCATGCCTCATGGAAGAAGACAGGGTGCAGCCTCGCAACCTCCCCCTTCCTGCAAATACCAGACGTGAAATTGAGAATGATTTCTTCTACAGGTGTCGTAGCTTATAAGTGAAAGCTTGGAATTGATATCAGTTAGTAATGATGAAGCGTAGCTTTTTCAAACTTGGGCAAAAACGAGAACCAGTGACGTCCTGCCCAAGGGTGAGTAGTTTTTACCATCAAGTTTCCTCACATTTTTGTTTATCTCTCTGAAGGAGATGTGAAGGATTTATATCAATAAATGCATAAATTTGCAAAAAAAAGTGTGAAAGTCTAAATAAATTCATATTGTTCTGAGTTGTTTTACTCCATTATTATTATTATTATTATTATTATTATTATTATTATTATTATTATTATTATTATTATTATTATTATTTCATCTTTTATTTAAAAATCATATAAAGTACATTTTACAAACAAATACATATGAGGTCAAAAATCCATGATCATATAAATGAGAATTGTATTAATATGCATATTGCATATTAATACAATTCATTTATGTAATTGTGGATTTTTATTACATACCAGTTCATCGCGATATTGTGAATTATTATTATTATTATTATTATTATTATTATTATTATTATTATTATTATTATTATTATTATTTGTAAAGATCCACCATTATTATTATTATTATTTGTAAAGATCCACCCTAAAAGTATCATAACACCCAAAGTTAACAAAACCGTAATTACCAAGAAAAACAATTAAGAAAAAATCATTAAACTAACGAAGACAAAACGATAACAAATCAGCAACAACTATAGCAAAAATGCAACAACAACATATTATAACCCTTGTTATTCTCAAACACCGAATTAAAATGAACGAAGCTTTGGTCCTAGAAGCCACAGGGCGGGTTTCTCTCACGCCACTGCAACAGGAGTCCTGAACAAACAACTCGGCCTGACAGAATGGGATCTCCTCTTCATCAGTGACGCGTCCTTAAGGCCTCCGTGACGTCAGAGGTCACAGGGATCTCCAGCGGGCAACATTTCGTAATGTCCTTTAGGGTTCTTTAGTCCTATGATTTAGAAGAGTGTGCGTATTGCTTGAAGCAATATCTAATGCTTCCGTTTGATCTATTTCTTCATATCCGTTTCATGCCAGCCTATCTCCCAGGTAAGAGTGACGACAGAAGAGTTAAACATAAAGTTAATCCTCTAAACTATAAAAATTTAGCTAATCTAAATCTTGCAACAACGCCATGAATCTGATACGAGAACATGATTCCTATGATGTTCGAAGACCCTAAGATGTGACCGTTTGATTAGACTAATTCTGTAAAGTGGATTCACAACTGCTATAGAATTCAACGCCTTAAATACGTAACATTGTCTTCTAGCGACAGTGAAATTCCTTCCTGCTTATTCATTTTTCATTGATTTTCTTTACAAGGAAGTATTGAATAGCCTCATTCATTCCGCAATATAATTATGTTCTCGCAGCTCAGCGTCAACCCGTTTCGGGCCAACTGGCACTTCCAAGCAAAGCCATTTCCTGTATGGAGAAAGAACGCCGTCCCGGGATCTTCCTTGACCCTGCAAGAAGCAGAACCTCAAGGCTCTGGCTGTGGAGAGATACTGACAGTTGCCTTGAACCCCGCCCCCTCCCTCTCCCTATAGTAAATTCACTTGAAAAAGACAAGAGCACTTTTGCTTATCAACCATCTACAACATTACTCACTTCATGTGATGACACAGACTTTAAAATACTAGTTACAGTAAACGTTTTAAACTTTCAGTAAATGTTACATCAAGCTCAATTGGCGTAGAAGTTTTCACAAGATATTTTAGTGATTATATTGCTCGTGTGTTAAAAAAACACGGATATATCCTAAGGGTAGGGTCACATGGGGATAGTTGGAGGTGTGAGGAAGCTTAAAGCCTCTACATTAAAAAGTCTCGAGGGATATGGAGCTCAAGAGTTACGGGAATGGATTAGTCTAAGTGACCAAGATGCACAAACACTTTTATTGGTGGACATTACGACTAGTGACGTGGAAATCTTTTCCACAGAAGACTTACCAACCTATTTCTCTGCCGGGGTTGTGTATCAAAAACCATTTTACTAAGAGATTGGTCTTTATCTTTCAGGATAAGTCTAACGTCGTTTCCACACTTTCATGGAAATGGGCCTTTTTGTCAGGATCAGAAGTTTGTTCAGTCTGTTTGAGTTCTTTTCTTAAGTAAATTACTTATTATCTTAACGATCCATAAAAGATTAAAGCCCAAATTCTGAGGAAGACTAGATTCCTCGACAAATTCAATTGAAGTGGCTAATACGTTTCCGATTGCTACCGCCGTCTGAGTATGCGCGCCTTTGCATGAGGCAACTCCTGTCTGCGCCTGCGTAAACGCAACCCTCCCGAGAGAAGCACAGGCGTCACCAGCGAGTCAGACTCAAGAGTAATGGTTCTCGAGGTCTCATGTTACGGGTTTTCGAGACCGTTGTAGCATCACCTCCTTCGTGCTTTCGTGATGACTGTCCTTTACGTCAGTCTGAGATTGAGGAATCTTAACTCTTCTTCTCGTTTCGAGAGAGATGTGGACGCAGTAAGTGGCTCAAGGCCAGGCAGGCAAATTCCTTCTTGGGAAATGTGAAGCCGCTGCTTTGCGTGTTTCTCATAATGGCCGCTTAAAAGCTTCCTGCTTTGGATATGTAAAATGGATGCTTTATTGGACTGGTGGAGGCCCTGGCGCCACATTCACAAAATCGACTTTCCTTTTTACGACGCCTGCGCGGTTTAGTATAATGGGATTTGAAGTTTCCTGGTGTTTCGATGTGTTTTATTGCATTCTTGGGAGCAATGTGGGCTTACTGTAATGATCATGTTTATAGTTTTTTTTTTCGGGGCTGCTCGTACTTACAAGCATCAGCTTGCTTTTAATCTAACAAATAAATAAAAACAACAAAAAAATTGTTGAACACGTCTATATACAGAGTATATATATGCATATATATATATATATATATATATATATATATATATATATATATATATATATATATATATATATATATTATATATATATATATATATATATATATATATATATATATATATATATATATATATATATACATATATATATATTATATATAGGTTCGTTGGTCCTTTTCTGTATCCACTTTTAATAACATGGCTTGCATCAAAACACTTTCCAATAGTGTCTTTTAAAGTGACGCTATACTTTCATCGTGAAACGGTAAACATTTGTATATGAAACCCTTTATAAACTCCAATTTCAAATGGCGTCGTCGTCATTAAATATTGTACATATTATTATTATTATTATTATTATTATTATTATTATTATTATTACTGCTGTTGTTGTTTTGTTGTAGTTCATAAAAAGCGTACATGATCTTGACAAAGAAGCTTCTAAAAGAATTAAATAAACACTTGTAAAAAAACCTAGCAAAAAAAGGAAGAAGTTAATGATAAAACGAAATAACTAAATAGAATGATAAATACATACTAATACATCAAAAGCTGATGAAAGGAATAAAAAAAAATAAGTCGTGATAAAATAGGACGATAACCAAGGAGAGTAAACTGTGCGGAAGGTATGGAGTACAGAGGCTATTTCGAATTCCAAATCAATGGAACCTGAGGTAACACAGGTGACAGAATTAGCCCCAGAGAACACAGCTTGTTTCTTTTCTAATCACTGATCTCTTCTTTCTGTAATTCCAATTATCTTTTGTAATGTCACTCAAATGAGCACCATGGTCTTTGGAAGCCTGATTTTCATGGCAATGGCCCCATTGGTGGGCTTGTTCCATACGAATAAAGGTTTATCATCTGAATAATAATAATAATAATAATAATAATAATAATAATAATAATAATAATAATAATAATAATAATAATAATAATAATAATAATGGTGGCATGAGTCTTGAAAAGGATAAACAAATCCACAGCTCTGTTTAAGTAAAAATATATCTATAAATAAATCTTTACAGAGATCTTTCGGGAATCTGTTCGAACAGATTCCCGAAAGCTCTCTGGCTAGATGCATTTTCAAACATATTTTTACCCTTACACAGCTGAGGATTTCTCCAGTTTCTCCAATAATAATAATAATAATAATAATAATAATAATAATAATAATAATAAAACAGGTGAATCAAGAGTTGGTCCAAAGGAGCAAATGTTGGTCACCCTCCCCACGTGTAGCCCCCTAGGGGGTTCCTACCCCCCACCCCTTCCCCACCACTCCATCTGCTCCTAAATACAGTGTCTGGTGGTCCAGTTCCAGTTAGGAGAAATCCGACCCACCGAATTTCTTGTGACTCTCGACTAGGAAAGTGCACTTACTTACAAGGGCCGCCTAAATAATGAATGTAAATGCAGTTTCTTCACTTCTAGTTAACTAATTTTAGTTAAATGACCTTCTGCACTCAAATTATACACTTGTACGAGTTATGCGTCGACTTGTTAGGGCTATTAAGAGATGATTTCGCTCTTACAGTGCGATTACACTGTTAATAGATAATTTGTGAGTTATTTGGAAAGGCATTACACCAGTAAGAATGCCTGTGAGATAGACCAAGCGCCTCCAGTCATATATTCTTTATGAACAGATAATTTTTATTTCATTCAAATTTTATTCTAAGCGAAGTCAAATCGTAGCTGGTTTCATTGTCCTAATGTTGCAGCAAGTTGCTTTGGAAATTATTTAAGTGTTTTTTGTTTTTATTTTTTTATTTATAGTGTAAATATGACAAAAATTGTTGGCGAACAGCCAGAGTGTCTTTCTTTCAAGAGGGGACTATGTGCCATTGCTCTCTTTGCCTCATTTATCACATTAATTCCTGGTCCGATTATTTGCAGTTTCCAGTTTCACATACTAGTTTTTTTTTTATTCTTTTAGTGCAGATACTATGTACTTATTTTCTTGTATCAAAACCTAAATTTTTTAAGAAATAACTTGAAGAGCCTTAGTGTGATTTTTTTCACATCCCCTCCACCAAAAGAGCTCAGGAAAAGTTCTCAAAATAACCGAAAATAAGCTGATATTCTCCTGCCATTTTCAAATTTCCTTCTCAGCCTATATAATTCTGACGCCGAAGACTCTCCCACAGTAATTCCAACACACGTGGCTCCTGTCTATCAAACACGAAATCCGAAGGTCCCGTCATGAAGACCCATCAAGTTCAAAGAGAAATGAGCGACAGGCGCCCCCGGGGGGGGGCGGTGGGGGCCGGAGATACGAGACAAATTAGACCAAAGGACCCCCAAGAGGTCCTCCCGTCACCACCCTGCGGAGGAGAACGCGCTCAGGTGTCGGAAGGGCGGAAGGTACCAAGTACCCTTGAAAGGGGCGTCCCTCCTCGGTAGGGGCAATTAACAGCTTCCGTTGCCGATTTGTAGGGATGGAGAGCCACCCGCTGGTTTTCACAGGTGTGTTCTCCACCAATTATCAGGTTACCTTCTTGATCAAACGGGGATATCCGCGAACGGAAGCCCAGAATAACCGGCGATGCGGAAATGCTACGCGACCGGTTTTTCTTTGAGGTTGACGGCGGTCTCCTTTGAAGTTACTGAACCCTATTTAGTCTGTCTTTTTGATCTTGTCTGTTTATTGATCCCCTGTGACTCTATTTATCTTTCTGTTTCTTGTTCTTTCCGACATTTGTTCAGTTGTTCCTTGCCATAATTCGTTATTGTCTTTTCAATTTAAATAATATACACGAAATCATGTACTTTGACATGAATGAAATTACAATTTTGATTAGTGACCGAGGATGTGACTGACACATAATGAAATTTGAGATTTTTTTTTTTTTGAGCTATTGCAGACTAACTTCCGTTTACGAGCGCTTAACAGCTTAATTAGACACTTAAAAAATAAGGAAATATATTTTCTATATTTCAAGTCAATTGCTCATTTTAAATACATTTATCAACACTAGCGGATCCAGGGGTGGGGGCCACCTGGGCACGTGGCGCCCGCCCCCATGAAAAATAATGACAAAATAATATTGAAGATTTAGATAAGAATAACATAAATGAGAAATATAAAAATGGGTAAAAATTAAAAATCTGTTATAGAACCAATAATAAATTTTTGGAAAAAAAAATAGTAATAACAATAATCTTAATGATAATAATAATAATGGATTCGCTATTTTCCTGACAGAACAGGCGATTGCTGTGTATTTCATAATTTCCCTTATATATATATATATATATATATATATATATATATATATATATATATATATATATATATATATATATATATATATATATATATATATATATATATATACATAAATATATATATGTATTTATATACATGTATATATACACATATATATGTATGTATGTATAATATGAAAATTGGTGCCCCACCCCATCAAATCTTTCTGGACCCGCTAGTGTTTACCAATAAAAATATCTTGACCAAATTTCTCAAAACGAATTATAGTTAAGCCAGCCACATCATTTATGGCAAAGGCTACTAGACCATCATACCTCATTTGCATCTCAAGGCAATATAGATATAAGATATTGTTCTTAATTCCTTCTGAACACCAGCACTTTTTAAGCGCCCTTGAACTGCAGTCACCTGCCGGGAGCACTTGTCAGTGAGTAAATTAAAGTACGTTGTCAGCCTTCACTTGTTTAATCTTTTGGTCTAATTCTTTGAGAGGATTTTAAGGGAGGCTATATTGGCCCTCAACATACACTTAAGAAGGCGAAGGATAAGATAAATAGCCTTCAAGACTCGTTTTGAAAGATTAAAGCAAAGAATTATTATTATTATTATTATTATTATTATTATTATTATTATTATTATTATTATTATTATTAGGTCTTTCTCCTCTAGGTCGAGAACGGGATATGCTGTATATCAGGTCCACAATAATATTCAGCGGTGAATATTATTGTGGACCTGATATACATTATTATTATTATTATTATTATTATTATTATTATTATTATTATTATTATTATTATTATTATTATAGTGTCGTGGCACGCCGCTCATAGCTCCTCGTTGGGTGAGTCGGTAGAGCTGTGGACTGGCACTCGCTAGGCCGGAGTTCGATTCCCCGGCCGGCTGATGAAGAGTTAGAGGAATTTATTTCTGGTGATAGAAATTCATTTCATGCTATAAAGTGGTTCGGATTCCACAATAAGCTGTAGGTTCCGTTGCTAAGTAACCAGTTGGTTCTTAGCCACGTAAAATAAGTCTAATCCTTCGGGCCAGCCCTCTCTAGGAGAGCTATTAATCAGCTCAGTGGTCTGGTAAAACTAAGGTATACTTAACTACTTTTTTTTCGCTCATATGTCGCAGGTTCGCGTCTACCCCAGGGCGATGAAAAATCACTGGCTCTGTATCATGATCAGTTACTGCTGCAGCGTGGGGTCTGCGGTGGGAGGTTGAAACCAACGTTATTTGGAAGCCTGAATTTTGGTGTGATTGTTCCATGTGGATAGGTTTCATCTACTGAAATAATAATAATAATAATAATAATAATAATAATAATAATAATAATAATAATAATAACACTATTATTATTATTATTATTAAGAAGATAAACCCCAATTCGTATGGAACAAGATTACAGGGGCCATCAGCTTGAAATTCAGTCTTCCAAAGAATATGGTGTTCATTTGAAAGGAGTTACAGAAGACAATATTGGAAAAACAGAAAGAAGAGACTAGTTATTAGGAAAGGAAAAAAAAAGTTAAATTGATATATTAATAAATAAATAGATAAAAATATGAATTAACAGAATACGAGGTGAATTGTTTTGGGGTGATATAAGGCAATGCGGCCTCTTGCAAATCATCAGACTTCCGGGCAAATGAAAAAATGATAATTCTTACTCGACTTGTGTTATATTTTCCATAAACTTTTTCCCATCCTTTAATTAATCATTCCTTTTTGCGCTGCTTAATTACATCTATTCCCTTTTATTCAATTATAATCTGAATAAAGACGTTTTCGATTCTTGATTTATATTGCAACATCTTCATAATCTTTTCTTTTTACACTGCTTAATAACATTGCTAATTCCTTTTATTGCATCATAATTTGAATATTCAATGAACAAAAGAAGTTTTTAAATTCTAAATTTACATTGCAAGATCTTCGACGTCAAGAAGAATATATGAAGAAGAAATATGTAAATAAGTGACCGAAACTTTAATAATATTCGCTGAAAGCAAACCTCAGTTGCTTTGAATTTCTAAGGAACCGCGTGACCTTAAACTTCTTTTATGGCTAAGTATGAGGTCACGAGCCAGTGAGAGATCTCATAGCGATAGCTATGTATAGAAAGTTTAGAGATATATCTAAGTAAGATATCATCTATAATCCTGAATTTATTAATATTTTCTTCTTCTTCTTCTTCTTCTTCTTCTTCTTCTTCTTCTTCTTCTTCTTCTTCTTCTTCTTCTTCTTCTTCTTCTTCTTATTATTATTATTATTATTATTATTATTATTATTATTATTATTATTATTATGATTTTTACAATAATAATAATAATAATAATAATAATAATTAATAATAATAATAATAATAATAATAATAATAATAATAATTATTATTATTATTATTATTATTATTATTATTATTATTATTATTATTATTATTATTATTATTATTATTTTTATTATATATCCTGAATGCCCATTGTCTTGCAAAATTTCCTTCCATACGACAGAACTTCTATATGTGAAATGATATAGAAGGGAATGTGAAGGTAAGTCGCCTTAAATAAATATATAAAGAAAACACTTTCAAATATATGTTGATACCAGCAGTTTTACATTTCTGCAATTTTTACATTTGTATCTATTTATTTCTTAATTTGTCAATTTCTTTTTTTCTTTTCTGATCTCTTCTTTCTGTATTTTCTATTATTTTCTGTTGTTACTTTCAAATGAACACCATAGTCTTTGGAAGGTTGATTTTCAGTAAGTGGACCCTTTGGTGGGCTTGTTCCATATGAGTAGGGGTTTATCTTCTGAATAATAATAATAATAATAATAATAATAATAATAATAATAATAATAATAATAATAATAATAATAATAATAATAATAATAATAATCATTCTGTATTTCCCATTACCTTCTGTTCCTACTTTCAAATGAACACTATATTCTTTGGAAGCTTGAATTTCAATTCAGTGGCCCCTGTGGTGGGCTTGTTCCATATGAAATTGGTAAGTGTTCTGAATAATAATAATAATAATAATAATAATAATAATAATAATAATAATAATAATAATAATAATAATAATAATAATAATAATAATTTGTCTGTTTTTTTAATAACTGATCTTTTTCCGTGTTCCCCATTACTTTCTGTTACTTCTTTCGAATCACTATACCCCTTGGAATATAGTGGTCCCCTCCCCCACCCTTAAGGGCTTGTTCCATATGAATAGGCTAAGTGTTCTGGATAATAATAATAATAATAATAATAATAATAATAATAATAATAATAATTTGTCTGTTTTTTAATAACTGATCTTTTTCTGTGTTCTCCATTACTTTCTGTTACTTTTTTCGAATAAACACCATATTCTTTGGAATATAGTGGTCCTCCCCCCCACCCCTGTGGGCTTGTTCCATATGAATAGGGTTCACGTTCTGAATAATAATAATGATAATAATAATAATAATAATAATAATAATAATAATAATAAGAAGAAGAAGAAGAAGAAGAAGAAGAAGAAGAAATAAGAAAATAAATATATCAGTATTAGGCCCACAATATAACAAACGTATTCCAAAGTCTGATAGGAAACTAGCCATAATCTGAGATACCACGATAATAACTTTTTAATGTCCCAGCACGTGTTCGCGCCGCGACCTTCGTCTAATCTTCTGATACGTTTTGACCAGTTAAATCCAGTTTGGAGAACGATACCTTGAGTCTAGATTCTGGAGAGATATGACTTTATTGTTTCCTGGAAGCTCGTCCGATTTGCTCTCCGAGTCTCTCATTCCTCAGTGATTGTATGTTAGATTGAGGAAACGCCTTATGTTTTTCTCTTTTGGGTGATTTTTCAGCCAATAGGGAGGCAAATAGGGAAGCAAATAGGGAGGATTCTTTCTTTTGCAGATCTAGTTTCATTAATAAGGTAGGTTTTCCGTATTTGTTTCTCTTCACAGAAGGTACTCTGCATTTATAATTATTAATAAAAATGTCTATCATGATTTTCGGTTTATAATTTTAATATTTGATGATATGACGTATGATTCTGCTCATTTCAGGTTTTGGGGTCGTGTGTGGAAATGGAACCTTGAGAGAGAGAGAGAGAGAGAGAGAGAGAGAGAGAGAGAGAGAGAGAGAGAGAGAGAGAGAGAGAGAGAGAGAACATTTATCTCTATGGTACAAATTGGCTGCACTTATAAAATAAATTCAGAGGAAAAATTAAGATATATCTTAACAAAAATACATAAATAACATTTTAATTAATAATTTGATCTAAGATGAAAGTAAAATAGGTTTTCCAAAAATAAAAAAAATAAAATAAAACAAGAATATCTTGTTTCGGGTTTAATTACAACCCTTAATTAGAGCAACATTCCATTTCTTGCTAAAAGCACCTAATTGCCCCTTGTCGTGGGGTAAAACGCAAAGATCAACAACGTTATGATCTTTAATTATACCCTGTCAGGTGATTGGACTTTAAAAAGGACGATTAATGACAGCTGTTAATTAAGGTTACAAAGTTTTTAATTAAAACCTGCTGGTCTGGCTTAAGTAGCAGAGCTTACCTGTCCTGTCAGGTAAGAGGGGTCAATAATCGCTGCTTTTTCAGAGCACGAATTCAAGTCTGTTACTCCGCAAGAGATTGAGATTTAAAAAAGTAGCTTTACCTGTGCTAGTCAGAGGGTAGAACCAGGTGCTTTGATAAAGCAGTAACATGAAATCTGTTAATTTTCTGAGTAGGTAGGTGCTACTCTGGAAGAGATTTGGATTACAAAAAATGGCTTTACCTGTGCAAGTCAGAGGGTAGAACCAGGTGCTTCGAAACAGCAATAACACGAAATTTGTCGATTCTCTGAGTAGGCCTTTAAACCAGTCCCTTTTTTAGTCTATAGTGATGAAATCCACTGCCTTGTTACACCAGGTAGGGAGTTAAACCAGTTACTGTTTCAGTCGACAGTGATGAAATCTACTTGCTGCGTCAACAGAGGTAACCCTTCCGCCTTGTCAGAAAGTGGAACTGATACCCATAGCTCTGTCAGAAGTAGAGTCTAAGAATGTCGCTTTGTCAGAAAAGTGGACCAAACTTAGTCCTTCTCCCTCGAACGATGCCTAAGCCCAGAATTGAAGCCCACAGACTGAAATTAGGTGCTTTATCAGTGAACAGGCAAAGAAACTGATCTTGGTTAGGTCTATTTAGATCGTAAGATCAGAGATTTGTGTGTTAGACAATGCATAGGACTTAAACCGCGTTAAACCATGGTGAACTATGTTAATCTTCTTGGCTTAATTCCTAGTCAGGGTAGCTGTTTTTAATGAGCGTTTTGCAGGTGTAGCTGTCTTATCTCCTTTCCTTTTCTGGCTACTTATGGGAGAGGCATTTTCCATGCTATCATACTGCTGATCGCGTTTAAATATTGGATTTGCAATGTAACATTATAAACACAGTGTGCAAAATTGATTTCTTAAACGAGTTACATTTATAAATGATTGCATATGTCTATAGCATGTCACAGTTACGTAAAGTAGTTATATAACTTAATTTAACAACAAACGGAAAAATCACGCATTTTTTTCTGTACCTCAAGTCATAAACAAACGAAACTTAATACCAAATAGCCTACACCCTTCCTAATCCCACAGCGACTTGCCACAACCGCCCACCAACGAAAATAAAATATAGGCACGCCAAGCTTCCTGGTGTGAATTCGACCAAGGCTAGACGGTGAGAAAATCACGTACACTAGCCATTCCTGGTCATGGTGGGTAAGGGGTGTTAGTGGGGGGAGGGGGAGATCATCCAGCAGTCTTGCTGTGTAAACAGGTAAGGGTCGCCGGTTGAAGGGAAGCAGAGCCTCGCCCTGGAGAATGCCAAGTGTATTTGATTAATAAAGAGATGAAAATGGATAACCCACGATGGTGTATGGAAGGAGGGTGAAGGGGGAGTGGGTGTGCGATGGAAGATAATAATAATAATAATAATAATAATAATAATAATATTAAGAGACCCAGTTTCAGGACAGTCATATATGCAAGGACAGCGTAATAATAATAATAATAATAATAATAATAATAATAATAATAATAATAATAATAATAATAATAATAAGACCCAATTTCAGTACAGTCATATGAAAGTACAGCATAATAATAATAATAATAATAATAATAGACCTAGTTTCTGTACAGTCACATTAGTCATATGAAAGTACAGCATATAATAATAATAATAATAATAATAATAATAATAATAATAATAATAATAATAATAATAATAATAACAGACCTATTTTCTGTACAGTCACATACTAGTACAGCATTAAGATTCACAGCAGACAAAGATCCAGTCACGAGATTATATGTGGGTGGCCTATGGTTGACTGGTACGAATCGAGAGGTCCACGCCAGTCCACACAAGTCTTCTTATTGACCCCCACACCCCACTATCATCATTTTCGTGCTGGCATAAGGCCTTCTAAACGTCCTAAAGCAACGGACTAGCCCAATCAGCCAGCAACTGAACTAACACCAGCACAGATAATAAGATTACTGACATATATCACTTCAATTCATCATGACCGGAGTACTTAAATTTCTAAGAGGTGGGTGGTCCTATATGGCTGTTGACTGTGTCTGAGATGACATGTATGTTTGTTTTTTCTGCCGTCATTATTTTGTTGGTGTGAATTTCGTGCTCATGGCTGGCTTGTTAAACATGCGTCAGCATTTGCATACGATAAGGAGCGATTGTATGGCAGTTATCAAGTTCGTGGCCCGAAGGGTTGAGGCTAGGAGATATATATTTTCTCTCTCTCTCTCTCTCTCTCTCTCTCTCTCTCTCTCTCTCTCTCTCTCTCTCTCTCTCTCTCTCAAGAATGTCAGGATTGGTACAGTTTTCCAGTTTAACAAAAGAGGGTCAAATCTCTGTCAGTCTGTCAGTCTCAAAAGTAGCTGTTAAATGCCGTTTCCCGTAATTAACAAATAATGACAAAAATCTCTCTCTCTCTCTCTCTCTCTCTCTCTCTCTCTCTCTCTCTCTCTCTCTCTCTCTCTTTCTGAAGAATGTCAGTACTGATTGCTTTCCAGTATAATAGAGAAAGATAAAATCTCTGTTTGTCAAAAAAAACCCTTCTTTTTTTTTTTCTTTCTCTAAATCTTCAACTGAAAACCCATACACGCAGTCAACAGACTATAAACCCAAGAGGGCTTCAACAGGAAATCAGAAAAGGTGATAAATAAATAAATATGAAAGACTAGAAAGTCAAACCGATACACCTGACATTCAGGAGACGTCAGTAGCAGCAGAGAGCGGGAATGAATTAGCTCCTCGCTTGAACATTTGGGGATCAGAAGATTCCACGACTGCGCTAGGCAAATTATTTAACACGTTTTAGCTGTAGCCAAGATAGAACTGATAGAGCTCTTAGCAAATTGAGCAGTATTAAACCTGATGGTATAGAAAACTACGCACTGTTAGAAGCAGCAGACTGTTTTGCTAGCGAGAACAGCAAACACGAGTCAAGGTTGGTGAAATATACTTGACTGATGACATAGGTCTATCCATCTGTTTTTATCTTTTCTCAGTGTTATAAATAAGGCTCAAATTCTCTCTCTCTCTCTCTCTCTCTCTCTCTCTCTCTCTCTCTCTCTCTCTCTCTCTCTCTCAAAATCATCTCAGGTAATTCTGCATCTCGTCTAGTTATTGATTCGCTGTTATCTCTCTCTCTCTCTCTCAAAATCATCTCAGGTAATTCTGCATCTCGTCTAGTAATTGATTCGTTGTTATCTCTCTCTCTCTCTCTCTCTCTCTCTCTCTCTCTCTCTCTCTCTCTCTCTCTCTCTCTCTCTCTCTCTCAAAATCATCTCAGGTAATTCTGCATCTCGTCTAGTAATTGATTCGTTGTTATTATCTCTCTCTCTCTCTCTCTCTCTCTCTCTCTCTCTCTCTCTCTCTCTCTCTCTCTCTCTCTCAAAATCATCTCAGATAATTCTGCATTTCGTCTAGTTATTGATTCGCTGTTGTTATCCTTCAAATCTGACTTAATTAGATATTTGAACAGATTAATTTTCCAGCAAAGACATCAGGATTTTTGTACAAAATTTCCTATCAAGGACACCAGGATAGCCTGAATTTCATAAAGTCAACAACATAACTTCACTCTCTCTAATTGTCTAATTCTAAATAAAGCAAGGTATAAATCGGCTCTCTCTCTCTCATTCTAAATAGCATATGGGTATAAATCGGTTCTCTCTCTCTCTCTCTCTCTCTCTCTCTCTCTACTTAGCGCATGGGTATAAATCGGTTCTCTCTCTCTCTCTCTCTCTCTCTCTCTCTCTCTCTCTCTCTCTACTTAGGACATGGGTATAAATCGGCTCTCTCTCTCTCTCTACTTAGGGCATGGGTATAAATCAGTTCTCTTCTCTCTCTCTCTCTCTCTCTCTCTCTCTCTCTCTCTCTCTCTCTCTCTCTCTCTCTCTCTCTCTCTCTCTCTCTCAGGTAATTCAGCATTTCCTCTAATTATTGGCTCGTTATTGTCAGCTTTAAAACTCTAGTGAATTAATTTTAAGATTATGTTCAAGCAATCCTTATGAATGACAATTTTCGAGATTTCATTCAGATATTGTGTTGCTGAGATGAATATTCACTGTTAATAGATTTATTTACGGGCTAGAGATACAAAACAGAAAATATTAACTCTGTATATAAACCCTGAGTATTATTGTCATTCTGTATACAAAACCCTGTGTATTACCGTCATAACTCGACATGGAATCAGCCATTTTGACGGATGTCACTTTACAACAAAAACCTGAAACTCGCTTCAAGTTACCTTTATTCTCCAGAAGCAGATTGTGGTCCAGTGGTGAGAGTCTGTCACGTGGCCGGACGACAGCAAATCTTGGGGGAAAAATGACGCAAAGAAAAAATAAATATAAGTTTCATTCCACAGAGATAACTTTCTGGTGTAGGTTGTCACCCGTGGTTGCAACTCATTGCTACGTTTGCAGCAATCATGTAATATAAATACAAAGTCCAAAAAATAATTAAGTAGGAAGAATACAAAGTGCACAAAATAATGATTTCTTTTAAATACAAAGTACAAAACATAATTAATTAATGTAAATACAAAGTGCAAAAATAATTATTTCATACAAATACAAAGTACAAAAAATAATTAAGTAACGTAAATACAAAGTGAAAGAAATAATTGTGTAATATAAATACAAAATACGAAAAAAAATACAAAGTTCAAAAAAAGATACAAAACGGTAATGACGATACAAGTTTGACACCAAGGGTACAGTTATAATGTAAGCAATTGTAGTCCATTTTTTCTATAAACGGAAAATAAATCTGAAGCATAGAATGAAAGGCACAATACACTTTGTATCATGAGGAGATTATTATTATTATTATTATTATTATTATTATTATTATTATTATTATTATTATTATTATTATTATTATTGTAGTACTGTATAAAAACCAACAATTATGTTAATGAACTTTATTATTTGTAAAAGTTTTTAACTTTTACAAATAATAGTTTATTGACAATGCTGGATTTTTAATATACAACAATTTAATCACGGCATTATTTTATTATTATTATTTCAAATTGGTTGCCATTTTACTGCGACAAGCCATAAAATCCGTAGCCTCTCTGAGTAGACTCCCGAAGCATAGATTACTCATAAACGAAAAAAAGTAAAAAAAAAAAAAGGCGAAGAAAAAAGAAAAATTGTAAGACACAATCCACATTAAAAACAATAAGGAAAGACGGACAACAATCTCAATCCAATTTCTCCACAACCCTCTGTTTATTTGCCTTTCAACGCAATCGAGAGAAGCAGCAAATCACCCGCGTCGTTTCTGGGTCAAGGAACCTCCTCTTATCTCTCTTTATGGAAAAAAAATAATAAAAGCAGTTTTCATCACGCACAACTGCAACGCGTCTCGGCGAGTCCAATTTATAACAGCATTAGCGTCGCCGAGGGGTTAAAAGGATATTGCGTATCGTATGGTTGAAGCTGACTTTATATTTCACAAGCTTTGGCCCAGTTCTCACCGCATGAATCAGGCGGGACAAAGATCTCTCTCTCTCTCTCTCTCTCTCTCTCTCTCTCTCTCTCTCTCTCTCTCTCTCTCTCTCGTATTTCGCGAAGCCATTGTGGAATCATTTGGTAGCACTCTTCGTTTGATAAAGCAAGGGGCATCTTCAGACGAGTGACGGGACACTTTTGACAGTTTCGAAACTGTAGAACTTTTTTACGGGACGGGTGATGGGACAGTTTTGAAACTGGAGAGCTTTTTTAAGGGACGAGTGATGGGACAGTTTTAACAGTTTTGAAATTGTATAGCTTTTTAAAGGGACGAGTGATGAGGCAGTAATGTGGTCGTTTGGTGGTGTGACTTGAGATAAAATGTTAACAACGAGGGGACAATGCTTTCGCCTGCTTGGTAACTTGGTCTACCTAGTCCTACATGCTTCTTCTTTCATGCAGAGGCCGACGGACGGGCGACTTGATGTGCTTTGTTAGGCAAAGGCCTGGGGTATCCTGATGGGGCAATGGAGTTTTTCCTGAAGGGAGGAAATAATAGACCACATATTTTTTTTCTTGCCCTCAAACATTATTCTTTTGAATCGAAATTGAGACTTTTTTTTTTTTTTACCAAGGTATGATCATTGGTTTCATCTTTCTTTACAAAAGGGAAAATAAATGATACCAGGAGTCACGTGATTTTTTAAAAACACGAATTTCTTCTACTTAATCAGCTGTCATAGATTACTTTCCTTCTTCATCTAAATACGTACATAGAGAGAGAGAGAGAGAGAGAGAGAGAGAGAGAGAGAGAGAGAGAGAGAGAGACTCCACAATGTCCAAAGTCGTGACAAGAAAATAAACTCATGCCCCTTAAAATCACAATAAAATTACTTGCAGAAAACCTCTTTGGAGGGGGAGAGAGAGAGAGAGAGAGAGAGAGAGAGAGAGAGAGAGAGAGAGAGAGAGAGAGAGAGAGAGAGTCTACACATTTCTCCCAATTTGTGACCAGAATATGAACTTATTCCACCCTAAAGACCAAAATAAAATTATCTGCAGAAAAAGCTTTGGGAGAGAGAGAGAGAGAGAGAGAGAGAGAGAGAGAGAGAGAGAGAGAGAGAGAGTCTACAAATTTCTCCCAATTTGTGACCAGAATATGAACTTATTCCATCCTAAAAACCAAAATAAAATTATCTGCAGAAAAAGCTTTGGGAGGAGAGAGAGAGAGAGAGAGAGAGAGAGAGAGAGAGAGAGAGAGAGAGAGAGAGAGAGAGAGAGAGAGTCTACAAATTTCTCCCGGTCTGTGACCAGAATATGAACTTATTCCATCCTAAAAACCAAAATAAAATTATCTGCAGAAAAGCTTTGGGAGAGAGAGAGAGAGAGAGAGAGAGAGAGAGAGAGAGAGAGAGAGAGAGAGAGAGAGAGAGAGAGAGAGAGAATCAATAAATTTCTCCCAATTTGTGACTAGAATATGAACTTATTCCATCCTAAAAACCACAATAGAATTAGCTGCAGAAAACCCCTTGGGAGAGAGAGAGAGAGAGAGAGAGAGAGAGAGAGAGAGAGAGAGAGAGAGTTACCTGTAGAAAACCTCTTGGGAGGTTCCAGCGCTTATCATGACAAGTGGCCTTACGACAGCGCTGTGGGATCTTCTAAACATCATCTAGGAGGCACTAAAATTACTGGAAGATTCCTTAAATGGACGAAATTGCTGGGTGCTTACGCAAATCGCCTACGACGATCGCTGACGGCTTCCAGTGGCTGGAAACTGGAAACCCGTGTACTACCGCATAATGCGGTGGTGGGGACGTCTCTTGGAACTATTTTTTCAGTATTTGATTGTTTTCAACTTGCATGGAGTTGTTTTTCTCTCTTCAATATATATATATATATATATATATATATATATATACATATATATATATATATATATATATATATATATATATATATATATATATATATATATATATATATATATATATATATATATATATATATATATATATATATATATATATATATATATATATATATATATATATATATATATATATATATATATATATATATATATACACACATATATATATGAAGGCTCTCATGCACTTACTCTCTCTCTCTCTCTCTCTCTCTCTCTCTCTCTCATAAATATCAGCATATTACTCTTGTGCCTTTGTATTACATCACGATAGTCATTTCCGATATCTAAATGCAAAATCAATAAAATGTCAAACGAATCATAATGATCTCTTGTTATTACACTAAGATGAAGATCAGAATCTCTTTTTCTTCATCCAGTCATAGTAAATCAATTATCGAATGAATAATCTGTTCAGAAATATCTAAAACTAATTCCGTGTCTCCAGCGGTTGTTCCGCCTAAATTCAATCTTCGCATAGCTTTACAATTTTATTTTTCATTCACGGATTATTGAAGCATATTAAAAAATCTGCTTGGTTATTGATATAGAGGTGATTCAACCGTTTTTCTTATAATAATATTATAAAGTATTTCATATCAAAATATTGTCATTTTTGTCTCAACTCCTTGTCAAGAAAAAACTAACAAGGAATATTGTAAGACACGGTAAGACATTCTTAATAATCTAACCTCTCTCTCTCTCTCTCTCTCTCTCTCTCTCTCTCTCTCTCTCTCTCTCTATAAAAATGGCTACAAGTTAACAGTAACATTACAAGGTACTTTTCGCAAAATCATAATCCCCTGTAACAAGAACTGCCATTGATACAAATCTCCAAAAAAAAAAAAAAAAAGAAATTAAAAGCCAAATTGCATGTTACCTGGTCCTGATCGTTAATTGGTCGGGCAATCGCCAGGTAGATTCATACCTTGATAAAACCTTGACGGCGCTCTTTACGGGTGCTCACTGTTGAAGAAATCGCTCCTGATGAGATGTTATGTCTCTTTTTCCGCTTTTCAGTTAAAACTGGCGTAGGTTGTGTTCATACTTTTGCCTGAATGAGTTCAAAAATGGCGTCTTCGATGCCGAGGAGAGTTTTTAGCACCTCAGGATACATATGTGTATACTTGAGGAGTGTAATTGCATCTTCGTTTACCTGTCTATCATACACACACACATATATACATATATATATATATATATATATATATATATATATATATATATATATATATATATATATATATATATATATATACATACATACACATATGTGTGTGTGTGTTGTGTGTTTACGTGCGCGTGTGGTAACCAATATAATCAGTATAAGGTTCGTGGTTAAACCAATGTGAAGATTTACACAGATAAAGAATCCAAGTGCTCTAATCATAAGCGCGAAAAGACTTTTTACAAAGTATCTTAATTGCCAGATTTTTGGGCTTATATAAATCTTATAAATAGATCTCCTTTTTCATTATCATCATACTTCCTTTGAAATTCTTTAATCACTTCACCATCAGCAAGTTTTACTTACTGTTGTCTTTTGCATACTGATATGTGTATTGTATACAGCATGTATATTGTATATTGGCTTCACCATCAGAAAGTTTTAATTACTACTGTCTTTTGCATACTGGTATGTATATTGTATACAGCATGTATATTGTATACTGGCTTCACCATCAGCAAGTTTTAATTACTCTATTGTCTTTTGCACACTGGTTTGTATATCGTACACTGGTATGCATGTTGTATATTGGTATGTATACTGTATACAACATGTATATTGTATACTGGCTTCACCATAAGCAAGTTTTACTTACTATTGTCTTTTGCATACTGGTATGTGTATTGTATACAGCATGTATATTGTATACTGGCTTCACCATCAGAAAGTTTTACTTACTATTGTCTTTTGCATACTGGTATGCATATTGCATACTGGTTCGTATATTGTATACTGGTATGTATGTTGTATATTGGTATGTGTACTGTATGCGGCATTTATATTGTATACTGGTACGTACACTTCCTTTTAATTCTGCCATTTTTTTTTAACATCTGCTGATTACTTCTGGCCAGAAAGACCCATAAATCGCCTGAAAGGTTCAGCACCTAAAATTCGTATCCAAAACTGATTATAAAGTGTTTGAAGCGATTTGGCAACTCAGTCCACTTTCCCCTGCACACAAACCCCCAGACATTTGATTAATAGAAGAATAACAACAAAAGCAACTCCAACAAAAGTGTTGAACCGATCAAAGAAGCCGAGACCATTATTAAATCTAGCTCCCTTCAGAGTTTGGTTTTGAAAATGCTCGTTAGCCTGAGGCAGGAGAAAGGGAAGATATATTGTTTAGTTTATTCAGGCGCGACGTTCGAAATCTGTCTCATCATTTTAGCTTTCGACCTTTTACGCCGGAGTCCTGCAGTAAATACACAGGTCCTTTGGATGGCTGTCAACAGACGTGTCTCCTGTTGGGTCTTCTGGGGGCGATTTGCAATTCGTTGCAGAGGCATCAGGGGTAATTCATTTCTCTGTCTGAAGGGTGCCTGTGTGGTCAGGCAACCATTTCTCTGTCTGCCTGTCTCTCTCTCTCTCTCTCTCTCTCTCTCTCTCTCTCTCTCTCTCTCTCACTGTCTGCCTGTGTCTGTGCGTGTGCCTTTCTCTGTCTCTCTGTCGCTCTCTTTTTATAAATGCAGTCTGTCAAGTTTGTCTGTATGGCTTGGCTGGAGCACCCCCCTTTCTCTCTCTCTCTCTCTCTCTCTCTCTCTCTCTCTCTCTCTCTCTCTCTCTCTATGTGTGTGTGTGTGTGTCTCTGTATTTCTGTTACTCTCTCTGTATATATATATATATATATATATATATATATATATATATATATATATATATATATAATCATGATCATCTACATAATGAATCTATCTTTTTGTCTGTCAATAATTTTGCAAAATTTAGTTAAAGTAGATCGGTATATTTTAAGTCCCTATTGTACATAGGCGAAAGATAAAACTAGAATCATCTCTCTCTCTCTCTCTCTCTCTCTCTCTCTCTCTCTCTCTCTCTCTCTCTCTCTCTCTCTCTCTCTCTCTCTCTCTCTCTCTCTCTCAGCCACCAACAGGCTTTAATAATCAACGCAACTATATATTTACCAAAATATTTCTAAGGAAAACTGCTCTGGGTAAGAGTTGTAGCGGAGGCTGGCCACCAATTCACTTCTCATAAATAAAGATGAATATGAACACACCGCTGTCAGTGTAATATATTAATGAAATTTAAACTGTCATCTATAAAAGAAGATTGTATACGTGTTTCTCTCTCTCGCTCTTGACACAGTTAATACGAGTAATGTATATATATATATATATATATATATATATATATATATATATATATATATATATATATATAATATATATAATGTATATATGTATATATTATATTATATGTTACATATATAATATATATATATATAAAAATATATTATATTATATTTATATTATATAAATATATATATATATATATATATATATATATATATATATATATATATATATATATATATAATAAATGCGCGTGTTTGTGTTTCTTTGTTTTTGCAACTAGCAACAAATTACCCAAATCACTAAACAAAAAATGTTTTCAATGATCTTCGCAACGATTAAGCCTTTACCAAACACAGAAGCTTTGAATGGCCGCATGAAGACAGATTCGTCGAACAGGATAGTGTATGGATGACGGATTTAATTTTTTTCCCGCATCTTATTTTTAATTTGCCTTTATTTATTATAACTGTTATCTGTAATGTACTCTAATTCTCTAATCTTCGTTCTGCTTTTCTCTATTCGCTTGGAGGCGTGCCATTTTATTGAAGCTGATTCGTCAGTTTATTAGCCTTTCCAGTAATAATAATAATAATAATAATAATAATGATAATAATAATAATAATAATAATAATAATAATAATAATAATAATAATAATAATAATAATAATAATAATAATGTATAAAAAATCCACAATTATATCACTAAATTGTATTATTTGTAAAACTATACAATTATTAATATAATTGTGAATTTTGATATACAATAATTCAATTTTTTCACCGTGAATTTCTCAGCAATAATAATAATAATAATAATAAATAATAATAATGATTAGATATAAAAAATCCACAATTATATCACTAAATTGTATTGTTTGTGAAACTATACAATTATTGATATATATATATATATATATATATATATATATATATATATAATTGTAAATTTTGATATATAATAATTTTATCTCTTCATTGTGAATTTATATATATATAATAATATAATAATAATAATAATAATAATAATAATAATATAATAATAATAATAATAATAATAATAATAATAATAATAAAACACAGACTTACCAAGTGAGGTTGTATGTTTGTTCGCTCAACAGAGAGAAAAAAAAACAGAGTGGACGATATTTATATGTACATATATCATACATGTTTTCTTCCTTGTTTATGGAGCAATGTAATAAATATGGTTCTTATTTGAAGAGAGAGGATTATATACTTTCAGATGGAGGCGCCAAAATAATTATAGAAGAAGAATTATAGGGACGATGACCCGATTTCTTTTGGTGGACGAAAGGGTTGAGAGGAGGGGAGGGGAGGGAGGGAGGGGGGGAGGGGGGGGAGGAGGGGTGGTGTAGAGACTGAATATTTCAGGAGATGGGATATTCCATCTTCTAAGTATTTCTGCAAGTTGGATATTCCACTGTTAGATATATCTGTAGGCTGGATATTCCACCACTCAAACATTTGTAGGCTGGATATTCCACCAGTGAAATATTTGTAGGCTTGATATTCCACCACTCAAACATTTGTAGGCTTAATATTCCACCAGTCAAATATCTGTAGGCTGGATATTCCACCAGTGAAATATTTGTAGGCTTGATATTCCACCAGTCAAATATCTGTAGGCTTAATATTCCACCAGTCAAATATCTGTAGGCTGGATATTCCACCAGTCAAATATCTGTAGGTCTGATATTCCACCAGTCAAATATCTGTAGGCTGGATATTCCACCAGTCAAATATCTGTAGGCTTGATATTCCACCAGTCAAATATCTGTAGGCTGGATATTCCACCAGTCAAATATCTGTAGGCTGCATATTCCACCAGTTAAATATCTGTAGGCTGGATATTCCACCAGTCAAAAATCTGCAGGCAGGATATTCCACCAGTCAAACATCTGTAGACTGGATATTCCATCAGTCAAATATCTGTAGACTGAATGTTCTACTGTTTACCTGAATATTACCATGTTAATATTTTTTGGGCTTTGATATTCCACCTTTCAGGTATTGCTGCTGCCTTTCAAATACTTCAGGAACTCGAATATTCCACCTCTGAGATATTTCTGGAACTTGAGATTCTTCTTCCAAGAAATTTCTGCGACTTAAATTTGCCACTTTTCCAATGTATCTTCAAGTGTAATATCACACCTTTCAACGCACATAACCCAGTCGATTAAAACCCAATCCCATCTACCCATTAAATACTGGAAAATATGCTTCTTCAGGTTTACTGTTACACCTTTTAACACACTTTATCCAGTCAGTTAAGCAAAACCTAATTCCATCTACCATTAAATACTGGAAAATACGTTGATAGATGCCAAAGATTTCACTCGTTCTAGATTAAGCTATCCTTATGCCAGCACTTGTGAAAAATATGTTACAAGTGGCCTCATCCACTCTTTGTCAGTCTGTGAGACAGAAGAGTTTCTAATGCTTAATGGCTAATTGTTTATAAATTTTCTAAGATTACCAACTGAGATGATCCATTCCATAAAATTATGACAATTTAAAGAGACAGTAAATGACCTGCCCATAGGATATTCACTCGTACTTTAAAATATAACATATTCACGAACTAGAAACGTAAACAAATGGCACGGGAATGGACGAAACTATCATATTCTCAAGATCTAATATAATTTTGAAATTAACGATTTTTATTTCATTATTTTAGGAGTCAGACCTAATGGAGGACCACAGTCCTGTCGACAAGGAACTGCAGAGAACTGAAAAAACAAAATATTTATTACGTTCATCAAAAAATACTAATGTGTTTAGGTTCAACTATTTGTGCCTCTTCAGTACAGCAACGTCATTCTAGATGCTCTCGAAGATAACCTAGATTCTTTTCTAGGTTTTCTGTGTGAAGAAATGCCGGGGGAACAGTAAAGATCCGTTTGGGTGAGGAGATCTTGGACTTAAGACCCAGATTTTATGCAATAAATAAGTGACAAGTTGAATGTCATAGCAGTTATTCGATATTATAGTAGAAATGACAAAAGGAGACTGTTTTAAGTAGAATTGAGACTAAGGAACCTAGAGATTCTATCTAAAACAGCCTTTTGTCATCTTGATATAATGAAAAATTTCTATGACATTATATCATCTTGATATAATGATATGATGCCACTGCAATCGCTCATTATATGAAAAGGACAAAAGGCTGTTTTAAATAGAATTGAGACTAACAAGTAGAGATTCTGTTTAAAACAGCCTTTTGTCATCTTGTTATATGAATTATTGCTATGACATTATATCATCTTGATATAATGATATAATGCCATAGCAATCATTCATTATATGAAAAGGACAAAAGGCTGTTTTACATAGGATTGAGACTAAGGAAACTAAAGATTCTATTTAAAACAGCCTTTTGTCACTTTGATATAATGAATAATTAGTATGACATTATATCATCTTGATATAATTTTGTAATGCCATAGTAATCATTCGTTATATGAAAAGGACAAAAGGCTGTTTTAAATAGAATTGAGACTAAGGAAACTGTAGATTCTATTTAAAACAGCCTTTTGTTATCTTGATATAATGAATAATTACTATGGCATTATATCATCTTGATATAATTATGTAATGCAATAGTAATCATTCATTATATGAAAAGGACAAAAGGCTGTTTTAAATAGAATTGAGACTAAGGAAACTGTGGATTCTATTCAAAACAGCCTTTGGTCATCTTGATATAATGAATAATTACTACGAAATTTATTAGACTAAAAGACAGAAGGCTGTTTTAAATGGAACCTGCACTTATTTCCTTAGTCTCAATTCTATTTAAAACAACCTTTTGTCATTTCCATATAATGAATAATTGCTATGACATTATATCATTACATCAAAATGATATAAATGAAAATGACAAAAGGTTGTTTTAAATAGAATCTCTAGTTTCCTTAGTCTCAATTCTATGTGAAACAGCCTTTCGTCCTTTTCATATAATGCATGATTGATATGGCATTATATCATTATATCAAGAGGTTGTTTTAAAAAGAATTGAGACTTTTAAGGAAACAAGTAGAGATTCTATTTAAAACAGCCTTCTCTCTTTTGATATAATGAATGCCATAGCAATTATTCATCGTATCAAAATGACAAAAGGCTGTTTTAAATGTAATTTAGAGTTTAAGGAAACAAGCAGAGACTTCGTAAGAACTCAACGGTTTCAGGAAATATAAATAAACAAATAACGTTGCTTATCAAGAAGAGGAGCCACGAGGACTCATGTTTTCATTTCCCTTGCGAAATCTTTCTGAGGAAAACTCTTCAGGGGCCCAATGCGTAATTCCTTAGCGTCCTTGACTCGCGTGACAGAGGGGAGGGCCAACCCGAGCATAATCTCCACCCCCCCCCCCACCTCGTCCATTTAGATGGAATTGGACGGAGAAAAGACAAGATAATCCAATACTTGATCTTTATCTTAGAGTCAAGAGGATATGAATAATCTCAGTCGTGGCCGCCTCCTCCTCTTACTCTTTTAGAAGGCGGTCGAAAAAAAAATAATATAACAAGAAATGCGTAGAAGCCAGAGGTATATTTTATATCTGAAGGAGGAGGAGGGACGAGGAGGAGTAAGAACGAGGAGGAGGAGGAGGAGGAGGAGGAGGAGGAGGAGGAGGAGGAGGGGGAGGGGAGGGGGAGGGGGAGGGGGGGGGGAGGGGAGGAGGAGGAGGGGGGAGGAGGAGGAGCAGGAGGAGGAGGAGGAGGAGCAGGAGGAGGAACTAGGAAAAAAGAAGGACGGGGAGGAACAAGGAGGAGGAGGAGGAGGAGGAGGAGGAGGAGGAGGAGGAGGAGGAGGAGGAGGAGAAAGAGGAGGAGGAACTAGGAAAAGAAGGACGGGGAGGAACAAGGAGGAGGAGGAGGAGGAGGAGGAGGAGGATTAAGAGGAGGAGGAGGAGGATGAACAAGGAACAAGGAGGAGGAGGGGAAGGAACAGGAAGAGGAGAAGAAGGAGGAACAGGAGGAGGAAGATTGACTGATTGATTTGGGGCTAGTAAAACTGGCGTCACAACAAAGGAGGAGGAGGAGGAAACAGGAGGAGGAGGAGGAGGTGGAGGTGTAGGAACAGAAGAAGGAGGAGGGTAAGGAAGAGAAGGAAGAGGAGGAGGAGGAACTGGAGGGGGAGGAACAGTGGGAGGAGGGGTAGGAGCAGGAGGAGGAGGAACAGGAAGAGAAGAAGAAGAAGAAGGAGGAGAGAGTATGTCTTCCTTATAAAAGAAGGAAGACGGGGCCACGGCCAACTTGCTCCCTCGAGGATAAAATCGAAATGAAATATGATTTGCCGGTAATGTTGGCAGTCCCGGTGGCCGGTCCACCGACTTGCTGCTATCTGAATACACGTTTTGTTTCCGTTCGTGTGTTCCATCATCCCGTATCAGATACAGTTGACTGCCTTGAGTGGCTCGATGTAACGAGTGATTACGTATCTCTCTCTCTCTCTCTCTCTCTCTCAAATAATTAATAAATTTTTCGTAGTCTATATTTAACTAAAATCCTTCCAGTGAAAAAATGTTTATCTAAAGTGTGTTTAGAGTTCGTGCGTGATTTGAATCATATGA
This sequence comes from Macrobrachium rosenbergii, assembly GCF_040412425.1. Lineage (NCBI taxonomy): Eukaryota > Metazoa > Arthropoda > Malacostraca > Decapoda > Palaemonidae > Macrobrachium > Macrobrachium rosenbergii. The sequence continues at coordinate 91,300,998 of NC_089781.1, forward strand.
AGTGAAATTAAAAAGAATTATATGAGCTACAAGATTTGAATAAGAGAGACAGAAAGAGACAAAGAAAACTGGAGAATTAACAAACGAGATAACTTAGGAGAGTGGTAGTTCATAAATTCGAGAGCGCAAGAAGTTATGCTAAAGAACTTGCTCAGTTAATCACAAATGAAGCAAGTAAAAAAATGCACCGAAGTTTCTTTGGCGCAGTCGAGTTTTCGGTATAGCTTATAATTAAAGTTGGTGGTCTCGATATAATGCTGGTTGAGCCGCGGCCCATGAAACTTTAACCACGGCCAGGTGGTGGCCTATCCTATATCGTTGCCAGAAGCACGATTATGGCTAATTTTAACCTTAAATAAAATAAAAACTGCTGAGGCTAGAGGATTGCAATTTGTTATGCTTGATGAATGGAGGGTGGATGATCAACATACCAATTTGCAGCCCTCTAGCCTCAGTAGTTTTTAAGATCTGAGGGCGGACAGAAAAAGTGCGGACAGAAAAGGTGCGGACGGACAGACAAAGCCGGCTCAATAGTTTTCTTTTACAGAAAACTAAAAATTAAGTTAAATTATAAAAGGAAACACATGACACTAAAAATGAGAAGAAGAAGAAGAAGAAGAAGAAGAAGAAGAAGAAGAAGAAGAAGAAGAAGAAGAAGAAGAAGAAGAAGAAGAAGCACAAAATTACCATAAATGGAAACCAGGAGAGGAGTGACGAGGGAGCAATTAAAGTTAAACTCCGAATATTATTCTCATAATCTTATTAACAGGGATTTTTTATTCAATTTTTTGTAGGTCTTGATATTAGTTACAGCTATTATAATGAAGGTCCTTGTATTAAATGCTGGCAAGTGAAGAAAGCTAGAGCCTATGTGGATAATAATAATAATAATAATAATAATAATAATAATAATAATCATTATTATTATTATTATTATTATTATTATTATTATTATTATTATTATTATTATTATTATTATAAGCAATCTTGTTGCTATTTGTTACGGACGTTTTCAAGACTATAAATATTTTTTTATCTTGATTACCACTATCACTGCTGTTATCATAATAATTATTACTAGTTTTACTCATTCAGCTTTATCACTTCGTGACGCCACTGAAGAGAAGAGAGGAAATAGAATGAAGAAAGAAGAGACAGAATGATGTTTACGTAACAAAGAATTCTTGAGGTTTTCATATTTCCTCTCATCGTCCACGTTTTTTATTATTATTATTATTATTATTATTATTATTATTATTATTATTATTATTATTATTATTTTTCAGAAAATAACCTAATATTATTATTATTATTATTATTATTATTATTATTATTATTATTATTATTATTATTATTATTCAGAAAATAAACCTCTTCTCACATGGAGCAAGCCTAAAGGGGCCACTGACTTGAAATTTAAGGTACCAAAAGATATGGTGCTCATTTGAAAGAAGTTACAGAATATAACTGGAAATACAGAGAGAAGAGATCAGTTATGAGAAAAGAAAAAGAAAAGGTAAATTGATAAATCAATAAATAAACAGATAAATAAATATTACTCATAGAGGAATACATTTCGTATTAGTCTGAAAATTTATGTTATGTGGACAAATAGATTTGTCTTCTTTCTAAGCATTTTATTACATGGATCTAATAATATTTCTTCTTCTTCTTCTTCTTCTTCTTCTTCTTCTTCTTCTTCTTCTTCTTCTTCTTCTTCTTCTTCTTCTTTTTATTATTATTATTATTATTATTATTATTATTATTATTATTATTATTATTATTATTATTATTATTATTATTATTATTATTCAGAAAACTAGCCTTATTCATATGGAACTAGATTGAAGGGGCCACTGACTTGTAATTTAGAATCCCAAAGAATACGGCTCTCATTTGAAAGAAGTTACACGTAAGTCATCGGAAAAGAAATAAAAGATAACTCGATAAATCTATAAATAAACAGATAAATAAATATGGTTCGCAGACGAATACACTTTGTAGTAATTTGTAGAGAACTAGAAATCTCTTCTTCTCCGAGCTTTTATTTATTATATAGTATGAACAATATGGATGTATTTATTTCCATTAACGAGATATATATATAAAACTTACTCAGTTACATACGTCGTATCATTATAAGGATTATTAATAAGGATTTTCTTCAATAAGACATTTCTTTCAACAAGACTCGCACTCTTGCACGCCTAATTGTAATTGCAGGCTTTAGAATAAATATGATCTGCCCAATTCAGTTCACAGCTTGAAGAAGCTTACTTTCATGTGAAGTTCTGCTTCTTCTTCTTTTTTTTTTTACAATTACAATTTTGGTAAGAGTAACTCGGCAACACTTCCTTCATAGCTTGAAGCAACGTACAGCGCAGTCATTTACTAAATTAAGAGAGAGAGAGAGAGAGAGAGAGAGAGATATTCAAAATATAAAATAAGCGAAATATCAAGTTTTTTCTTCCTGGGAATCATTGCAGAAAAGAGAGAGAGAGAGAGAGAGAGAGAGAGAGAGAGATGGTTAACCACAGCTGGGACTGAAACCCAAAATATGAAATAAGTGAAATATCAAGTTCTGGTAACCACAGCTGCAGAGAGAGAGAGAGAGAGAGAGAGAGAGAGAGAGAGAGAGAGAGAGAGAGAGAGGTTGGCAGGGGCTGAAACCCAAAATATGAAATAAGTGAAACATCAAGTTTTTTCTCCTTTGGAACCATAAAAGAAGAAGAAGAAGAAGAAGAAGAAGAAGAAGAAGAAGAAGAAGAAGAAGAAGAGAGGGAGGAGAGAGAGAGAGAGAAACAAAACCAATGAAACATCAAGTCTCATCCCAGGAACCACAACCAAAACAATGCCTTCTTGAGCGTAGTTTCGCCCAACGACATCGAGCAAATCTCCCTTAACTATGCCAGACGCTTACCACTTAGCGCAAAGACACACACACACACACACACACACACACACACACACACACACATGCACACACACGCACGTACCACAACTCGTTCTTAATTTCCTTTAATATATTGTTTACATTGGCTCCAGCCAGGCGCACTCCACCAAACCAACCAACCTGCCGGCGCGTTGCAAGCCCGGGGCGGTTTAGAGATTGGGGGGGGGGGGGTGACGGATTCCCTCCCCTCCCCAAAAAAATAGACGCCCGCCTACCGATCCATTATTACGTACCTCACGCCTGACAGTCGAAGGTAGTCAGGGCGTTTTTGAACGTGGCGCCGTTTTCGATTTGGGAGAGGGCTTGATTTGTTTGTTTAATGATATATATATATATATATATATATATATATATATATATATATATATATATATATATATATATATATATATATATATATATATATATATATATAAATATATATATATATATATATATATTTTTAATAAACTCCTGACAAAGATAGACACTTTAAAAGGTTCATAAAAAAAGCGCAGTGATTTTAAAAGGCTCATGAGAAAAGAGAGAGATTTTACTTATGGCCGGTTTCAATTCGTTTGATTAGTGATTTATATATCTTTCTTAAAAAGGCCCATGAAAGAAATAAGAATATTTTAAAAGGACCGTAAGAGAGACAAGAGATTTTAAAAGGCCCAGAAGAGAAACGAAGAGAATTAAATGGCCAGTATATTTTAGCCAAAACGAGGGCTTATGCATATTGGCAGAGATATAATGGCTTATTTCAAATTTCCCTGTTTAATATTCTTTAAAAAATAATATTAAACTGATAAAATCTAAGTAGCAGAAATGCATTATAAATTCATTTATTTTCCACCGAACTTTGCAATAATTTCATTAATATGTAATTTTTAGTTTTTTGCAAAGGAAAACTATTGTGCCGTCTTTGTCTGTCCGCCCGAACTTTATTCTGTCCGCACTTTTTTCTGTCCGCACTTTTTTCTGTCCGCACTTTTTCTGTCCGCCCTCAGATCTTAAAAACTCTTGAGGCTAGAGGGATGCAAGTTGGTACGTTGATTATCCACCCTCCAATCATCAAACATACCAGATTGCAGCCCTCTAGCCTCAGTAGTTTTTATTTTATTTAAGGTTAAAGTTAGCCATGATCGTGCTTCTGGCAACGATATAGGATAGGCCACCACCCTGCCGTGGTTAAAGTTTCATGGACCGCGGCTCATGCAGCATTATACCGAGACACAGAAAGATCATTTTTTTTCGGTGGCCTTGATTATACGCAGTAGCGGCTGTACAGAAAACTGGAATGCACCGAAGAAACTTCGTCGCATTATGTACTTGTTTCCTTGTTCACTAAATTGACATTTTATTAAAAATATTTATCGATTGATTTTATTTCATTTACAACGTTTTATTTACTAATTCACTTATTTATTTGAACTTCGTTTACGTTTATAGTAATTACATAACGACTTCAACAAACGGAACTCACCATCTTTATTATGAACGTTTTGGAAATAAGTTTAATTCAGTTACATTTTGATTAACTGATTTGTTTGCTTAATCTGACGTCACAAAAACTGTGGCCATTGACGACTAAGCATGTCGGCTGTATTTGGAAGGTTATCAAGATACGTAATTTTACAGTTAATTACAGAGTTATCTTTTCTTTATTTATTTATCTTTTCGTTTATATATATATATATATATATATATATATATATATATATATATATATATATATATATATATAAATACAAATATATATATATAAATATATATAAACACATACACACACATATATATATATATATATATATATATATATATATATATATATATATATATATATATATATATATATATATATACATATATAGATATACATATATATTTTAATTTAGACTCCATTTCGCCATGTTTGTCTTGATCATATCTCAGTTACAATAACTCCCTGCGCTTTATTTTTGGTAAATTATCAGGCGATCAGGAATGAACTGCTCGAGTGCGCATGCTCGGCTTAATGCTTATGTAGTCTGATAGATAATATTTTTTACCATGTTTACATTCGTCTTCTGAACATGCAAGTGGCCATTATCATTTTGATAAGTTACCATAGATAATAGGTTGGACTGTGTACGCTTGAGTGCTCACACGTACAGAAAATCAAATACAATCTTCAGATGCATTCTGAGTGCACTAGACGTTTATGCTGTTTGTAACTGAAATGAACATGCAAATTCAAAGACATACATTCTTTAGTTTACATTCATGAGAATAAATATCTATAAATATCTTCAAAATTCTTTTTTCAGCAGGGTATTGCAACAGTTATTAGTTGCAATAAATGCTGGTGCATAATAAAATTTTTCAAAAATTCTTTTTCCTGCCATTTGTACGAGATAAACTTCCTGAAGTTATATTCATAAAAAAAAGACTACAACTTCTTGCAAAATTCTTAGCTGCAGTAAATATCAGTACATAATAATATATTTCAACAAATCTTTTTTTGCTGCTTACGTACGAAGATAAAGTTTCTGAGTTATTTTCATAAAAAAGTCTTTACAACTTCTAAGTTTTCGCAGTACTCATAACCAGCTTTAGTTTTCTGAAAAGAAAACTATTGTGCCGGATTTGTCTATCCGTCCGCACTTTTCTGTCCGCCCTCAGATCTTAAAAACCACTGAGTCTAGAGGGCTACAAATTGGTATATTGATCATCCACCCTCCAATCATCAGACGTACCAAATTCCAGCCCTCTAGCCTCAGTAGTTTTTATTTTACTTAAAGTTAAAGTTAGCCATAATCGTCCTTCTGGCAACGCAACAACACAGGCCACCACGGCCGGCTGAGAGTTTCATGGGCCGCGGCTCATACAGCATTATACCGAGACCACCGAAAGATAGATCTATTTTCGGTAGCCTTGATTATGCGCTATGCAGAAAACTCGATTGCGCCGAAGAAACTTCGGCGAATTTTTTACTTGTTTTCTCTTCATTCCAGAGTATGTAGGATCTAATACCTTATAAAGGATTATAAATGAAGTCTTAAATTATTCGTTTTACGAGAGAGTCGCCGATTGGTGGTCAGGGAATGGAAAACTGAAGCGAATATCTGCCATATTAATTTTAAGGATAAATTCCTGGTAAGATGTTTTCCCGAAGCTTGTTTTGCCAGTGCGAATTTGCATGAGAAAGAAAGACCGTGAGAGAGAGAGAGAGAGAGAGAGAGAGAGAGAGAGAGAGAGAGAGAGAGAGAGAGAGAGAGGTTGAGAGAAAAATATAAATAAATTTTAAAAATATTAAGTTTGCTCTGGGAACCACAACAGAGAGAGAGAGAGAGAGAGAGAGAGAGAGAGAGAGAGAGGTTGAAAATCAAAATATAAATACAACCAACGAAAATATTAAGTTATTTTCAGGCAACCCCGTCAGAGAGAGAGAGAGAGAGAGAGGGAGACTGAAAATCAAAATATACATAAAATAAGTGAAATAAAATTTTGTTTCCTGAAACTACAGCAGAAGAGAGAGAGACAGAAGAGAGAGAGAGAGAGAGAGAGAGAGAGAGAGAGAGAGAGAGAGAGAGAGAGAGAGAGAGAGAGAGAGAGAGGATGAAAATCAAAATATAAATACAACCAACGAAATATTAAGTTATTTTCTGGCAACCCCGTCAGAAGAGAGAGAGAGAGAGAGAGAGAGAGAGAGAGAGAGAGAGAGAGAGAGAGAGAGAGAGAGAGAGAGAGAGGTTGAAAATCAAAATATAAATACAACCAACGAAATATTAAGTTATTTTCAGGCAACCCCGTCAGAAGAGAGAGAGAGAGAGAGAGAGAGAGAGAGAGAGAGAGAGAGAGAGAGAGAGAGAGAGAGAGAGAGGAGGCTGAAAATCAAAATATAGATAAAATAAGTGAAATAAAATTTTGTTTACTGAAGCTGCAGCAGAGAGAGAGAGAGAGAGAGAGAGAGAGAGAGAGAGAGAGAGAGAGAGAGAGAGAGAGAGGGTGCTCTGTATCACGAACAGGCATCAAACACAATATGGGCGTCGACCGTGAAGTTGTATGAGTGTTGAATATTAATGCATTTATACGGGTAAAATTTCCTTTAAGAATTTCTTCACAAAATGGAAACGCACTTCTTCTCCCATGCACACAAAGTGGAACAGACAGAAAGAGAGACAGTCAGACAGACAAACGAAGAATGTAACTGCATTCAGCACACAGGTATTCAAAGTCAATATCTCTTGTAAATGAGGAGGAGAAAAATGTCGACACAGCTTTAAAGACTTCAGCAAAGGAGACTCAACGATGCGTGTCGAAACGTTCTGGCAACACTGACGCAGAATCTTCCTCAATGTTTTGATATTCTTTCAAATATTTTTGGTCAAATATATTTTTAAAAAATGTTTTGGGACTGCTGAAGGAATTTTGACAACACTTAAATCTCAAATATTTTAATGAAACGTCGTGGAGTTTCTGAAACAAATTTCATAAAACCTTGGCCCTAAAAGTGTAAATTCTGAAACAGGTCGTAACAGATGTCATCTGATTAGGAAAAGTGAAAAATCACTTGTTTTGAGATTTTTCGATTTTATGCTACAGTGTCATTGGTAGTATTTTGAAACTTCCATCCCCTCATCGTGGTTCTGTTGCGTTATTGATTTTATGGCAAAATTCTAATGTGTTATAAGTAGCGTTTTGGAATTTCCATTCTTTCATCGTGGTTCTATTGTGTTGTTAACTTCACGGTCAAATTCTTAAGTGTCATAGGTATAGCTTTGAAATTTCCATTCCTCATATTGGTGCTATTGCGTTATATTGATTTTAGGGCAAAATTCCTAAGCACAATAACACTGAGAACAGAAAGAGGAAAAATAATCAGAACAACAATGATATAAATATAAATCTGAATAAATACTGATATAATATAAAGATTGCAGACAGTTAGCAAGAAGGAAAAACAGATCTAAATACCGTAGAGTCAGTCAGCCAAGAAGGCGTTTTTTTTTATTTCACTTCTTTAGGGTCAAATTCCTCAGAAAAATAGTAAGAGGAACAAGTATTCGAGAAATAATATACATATATATACAATATATATATTATATATATGTATAAATGTATATTTATATTGTATACACATACACACAAATATATATATATATATATATATATATATATATATATATATATATATATATATATATATATATATATATATATATATATATATATATATATATATATATATATATATATATATATATATATATATATATACATATATATAAATCTGCATAACTATTGACATAATATCATCAATTCAAAGAGTTGTCGAGAAGGAAAAAAATTCGTGGACTTCAGCATTTCCTAAAACAAGATCTAAATACCGCAGGATAAGTCAACCAAACGTGGCGTTTTATTTTCTTTTTCTCTCTCCATTTTTATCATGATCACTTACATCACCCTTCCTTTGTTGCCCCGTCTTTTACCAGCAAGAATCATAGTCAACAAGTCCCTCCTCTCCGTGTAAGCTGTCTGAAGCTTTTACCTAACACTACGATTAATAAGGGCCCACGCTTGCTAATCTCGAGAATTAGAGCTCATGAGAAGATTAGCAGCCGGACTGAAGGGAAGTGTCTGACACTGAGATTAGGAGACTGGAGATTAGGAGATTGGAGATTGGGTCTCTATCCTCAGCTATAGGATCCCCAGTTCCTTCTCTATAGGATTAGCGTCGTGAGCCTTTGCTTATGCAGGTACTTATAAAGACAAATCCCGTTTTAAATATTATAATAAAATCAGATTTATTGACCTCAGATTTCAGTCGTTCGTTGCGTTATGAAGTATCTAATCTCGGGCAAATACTGTACAGGTTTCGTACATTGGTTGATACCAAGAATAAACTTGAATGCCTAAGATCCTTTAAAAGATTTTATTGACACTATTTCCTGCTTCTTTGACCTTGATCTTTTTCAAACCTGTTACTAATTTTAGAACACCTATCTTCATACATATATACATATATACATACAAACACACACACATATATATATATATATATATATATATATATATATATATATATATATATATATATAATGTGTGTGTGTATGTGTGGTGTGTGTGCTTGTGTGCGTGTGAGTGTATGGCTTCTCCATATCCTACCCTTTACACTCTATTCCTGGCTAATTTAATTTTTTTTAGAGCATTTCTTTTACATTTGTCAACGCCATTTTCTATCTATTTCTATTTGGAGTTGCCATTATAGCTTTCATTATTCTTTTTCTTTGTGTTGTAACAGCAATTACTCACATCATTTTTCTTGTTCTTATTCTACTCCTAAGTTGAACAGGTCTGAAGAAATAGCTTCAAAAATGGCAGCACAATAGCAACATGGTGGGGAAGCTAAGAAAGTTCCAAAGGGCCACTTATGTTACTGTAGCATCAACGCCCAACAAAAGCAAAAATACGAAGACAATTATTGTTATCCAGTTCAGTAAAAATCCTAGTATGGATTTTCTTCCCTGCGTTTCTAGCCAAAACCTTTCTAGCCAAAACCTCGAGTTTAGAGAG
>NC_089781.1:91315487-91350487 GCF_040412425.1 Macrobrachium rosenbergii
AATGTTTTGGGCAGGTTTAACAAATATGCAGACGTATACACATACAGACATATTATTATTATTATTATTATTATTATTATTATTATTATTATTATTATTATTATTATTATTATTATTATTATTATTATTATTATTATTATTATTATTATTATTATTATTATTATCTCATTAAAATTATTATTTTTATTATTATTACAAACATTCAGTAAATAATGTTATTAATAATTAATTAGTATATTATCTAAAAAAATACATTACCACATACTCAGTAAATAATGTTAAATAAAAGCAAACCCGAATGTCACAAAAATAATCACGTGTAAATAAAGTCATCACTCTATCACTAAGCTCTTACAGCGACAGGTGTGGAAATAAATCATGCAAGAATATTAAATTGGCTCCATTTGGACTCAGTGTAAACGTTCATAATTCATTTGAGCTTTAAATGCTCAAAGTTGACGTGAGAAATAAGTGGTTTTAGATTGAACTTTTATTTATTATTTGTTGGTAGTTAAAATGTGGTATGTATCTATACTTATACTTGCACAAGCACACAGTACATATGTATATAAATATATATATATATATATATATATATATATATATATATATATATATATATATATATATATATATATATATATATATATATATATATATATATATATATATATATATATATATATATGTTGTGTGTGTATGTATATATATTTATATATATACAATATATATATATATATATATATATATATATATATATATATATATATATATATATAGAGAGAGAGAGAGAGAGAGAGAGAGAGAGAGAGAGAGAGAGAGAGAGAGAGAGAGAGAGAGAGAGAGAGAGAGAGAGAGAGGTAAATGTATAGCTGGGAAGACGATTAGATGTGTCCGAAATACAAATATAGATTAGTGCACGATGCTATCATACGTCCAATTCATATATATAAAAATGACAAAATGAATATCTGAATGAATGAATGAATGAAAATACAGAATTAAATGAATTATCTGCCCATCACCTTCGTCACCCTTATGTCATGAATGAACGCTATCTCTCTAGCACAATAAACTGACACATTCATCAAGGCGAAGAATGGAAGGTCAGAGAGCCAGGCTGGAGGTGCAAGAAAGCCTAATTAAAGCTAATCCGATTCATAAATATCACTGTAGGTCTTTCCCAGTTCCTAATTTATTATCCGCGTTTATTATTTGCTAACTGCTGTCGGCTGCCTTTAACTTGCATACTGATGAGGGGTCTTGATGCTGGTTTTCTCTCTCTCTCTCTCTCTCTCTCTCTCTCTCTCTCTCTCTCTCTCTCTCTCTCTCTCTCTCTTTCATTCCATGACCATATCTTCAGGAATGGTTTGATCATCATCAAAATTCAAGCGAAGATGCATTGCATTATTACCCTAAAACGATTCATCTTGTACTTTACTAAAAAATTATTTATATTTTTACCTGTTTATTTATTAATTTATCAATCTGCCTTTTTTTTATTTTATAATAACTGATCTCTTCTTTCTGTATTTCTTGTTCTTCTATAATTTCTTTCAAAAGAACACCTTATTCCTTGGAAGCTTGAATTTCATGTCAATGGCCCTGTAGTTCCGTTCCCTATGAATGGGGTTCATCTTCCTAATAATAATAATGAAAATCATCATCATCATCTTTATCACATCAGTATCATCATTATTATCCTGTACATTTGTGGAAGGCCTTTCTGTTAGTTCCAGTGGGGCCAATACATCAGGTCCCTCACAGTTATCAAATTATCATTTCCCTGAATATTCTCCTTTAGCTAGACTTCATCTGTACTATTCACTTTCGAACGGTGGAATTCTCTACCATCCCTTGTATTTCCCTCATGATTTAGCCAGCTAGCTTTTAAAATTCGATTGAAATACTTTTCTGGCAGGGATGAGGTTGAATTGGGTGACCATTTTCTTGGAATCGTCTTAAAAAAAGAAAAATTATACACTGAAAAACGAGTTATAGTCTGGGATTTATGTATAAACAGTTCTCTTACCCATTTAGTCTGAATCTGATATATAAACAATTCTCTTGCTCAGTCTGAATTTTATATATAAACAGTTCTCTTATTCAGTCTGAATTTTATATACAAACAGTTATCTTATTCAGTCTGAATTTGATATATAAACAGTCCTCTTACTCAGTCTGAATTTTATATATGAATAGTTCTCTTACTCAGTCTGAATTTGATATATGAACAGTTCTCTTACTAAATCTGGGATTTATGTATAAACAGTTCTCTTACCCATTTTTGCCTGAATTTTATATGTAAGCAGTTCTCTGACTCAGTCTGAATTTTATATGTAAACAGTTCTCTTACTCATTAGTCTGAGTTTTATATATACAGTAAACAGTTATCCTACCCATTTAGTCTGAATTTTATAAATAATCAAATCTACTCAATCAGTCTGAATGCTGTATATTAACAGTTCTCTTACCCATTTCAGGCTTTCGTTTTGATCCATTTTAAACAGCATAAAATAATATTTTTGTGAATGTCCTTAGCTACAAAGTAATTCAAGAGACGTCAGTTTTCCCCATCTAATCCTCCCCTTTTACGCCTTTACATAAGCATATCCTTTCCGGCTCCATCTGAGTGATTTAGACTCAAAACCGAGTCGCCCACAGAGGCGGCTCTCCATCAAAGGCACCAGTGACACGGGAGAACCAGCCCAAAACGAAGTGCTAATTGCTTCTTGGCGCGACCTCAGCGGGCGGGTTGGTCAGCCACTCGCACACAAATCATCGCAACTTGTTTATCAAAGGTTTGCCTACAAAGACATTAACGTCTTCCTCGTGACATATCATGCGATCACATTCCTCCAAGGGCAGCAAGTGAGAGCAAGAGACGGCTGGTTTTAATGAGTCCTTTTAGAAGTGAGGTGGGTTCTCTTGTGGTCTCGTGAAGTGGGTGCGTTCTGTTAACCTCAACTCTGAGGATGTGTTCTACTCGCCCAGAGAAAGAGATTGCGTTTTATTTTATTTTTTTACTCTCAGGAAGAGATAGATTAGTAAGTGACTGATTAATTTTTTTTCAAAGAAGAGAAAGGATTCTTTTTACTTTCATGGAGAACAGAAATGAGCTTCAGTCTCTTGAAAGGACTATGTCCTCTGTGGTTGCATTTTCCTTACATCTATTGTCCTGTCAGTAAAATTTCAACAGGGATCTAAAAAAAACCTTAACCATTAAAAATTTTAGTGTGTTGATTTATATATTTCTTGTTTGTGGCATTGTTTTATTCAAATTTCCTATTTACTTGTACTTTACAAACATCTCATGTCATGATAATTCCGAAACACTGACATTTTTTCCTTGGAATCTTGCTTATTAAGCTGATGTCATTTTGGGCTGCCTCATATGAATATAGTGAAATATTAATAGGCTCATGGTGTCTAATATTTTTAGATTTACATTTCCCCAAACGCCAAGCCTAAGTGGCAAATGTCTTGCTCCTCCCACATTATAGTAGATATTTATCGGTATTCATGCAAGAAAAAAATATAAATATCCTAAAGATCTGAAATTTTTTTGCAATTTCCCCCAATTTTTTTTTACAATTCCTACTTTTTTTAATTCCTAAAATGTTTTTTGTAGTTTCTAAAATGTTCTTTGCAATTCCTAAAATGTTTTTTGTAGTTCCTAAAATTTTTTTTAATTAACAATTTTTTTTTTCAATTCCTGAAACTTTTTTTGCTATTCCTAAAATGTTTATTGAAATTCTTAAAGTGGTTTTTTTATTCCTAAAATGTTTTTTGCAATTCCACAACGTTTAAAAAAAATATCTCTGAATTTTGTAGCAACTCTCTAACAACATCGTCTTTGCAACTTTCCTATTCAAAATAGAAAAAAAATATCACCACTTTACATTCCCATGCAAAATCCACTTAGCAATATCTTATATTTTTACCCATATACTTTTTATGCATATCTGTATATTACTTTAACCTGAGTGAGCGTAGCAATATTCTGCCCATAAAATTTTAGTATTGTTTCTATTTAACGGATTTTTAGTGCTTTTTCTGCCCATATATACCCGCTCTCACCAAAAATAAGCCTAAAACTTGAGCTGACCTGACACCATCACGGGCCGCAAGTCCGATAAGGTTTGAAAGGGTAAAAAAGGTCTGATGGTGACCTCTGGACTTTGCCCGACCAGCGGAGATGCACCATTCTTGAAATTACTTGGTAAAAAAGTCACTGATGGAGAGATCTATTTATGTATGAAGCTATTTATTTTTATATGACGCACTACTCTTAAAATTGTCTGGTAACATTGTCAGTGATGGCGAGGTCTTTTTATGTATTTATTTATTTATTTTTTATATGATGCGCTACTCTTAAAATTGTCTTGTAACGATATCAGTGATGGAGAGATCTTTTTATGTATGTATTTATTTATTTTTTATATGACACACTACTCTTAAAATTGTCTAGTAACGACGTCAGTGAGGGCGAAATCTTTTTATGTATTTATTTATTTATTATTTTGTATGATCCACTACTCATAAAAATGTCTGGTAACAATGCCAGTGATGGCGAAATCTTTTTATGCATTAATTTATTTTTTTTTATATATTTTCGACGGCGATCCAGTGTATCATGAGTTTTGATATTTATTTTTTTAGCCTAGTGGAGAATATACAAAGTAATGTTTCTCCTTTGAGTATATAATTTACTTACATTTTTATCTATTTATCTATTTTTTGTTATTCGATTTTTTTTTAATAAGTGATCTCTTCTTTTTGTATTTCCTGTTACCTTCTGTTACTTCTTTCAAATGAACACCATATTCTTTAGAAGCTTCAGTTTCAAGTCAGTGGCCTCTGTAGACTTGTCCTGTGTGAATTGGGTTCATCTTCTGAATAATTGTAATAATAATAATAATAATAATAAAAATAATAATAATAATAATAATAATAATAATAATAATAATAATAATAATAATAATAATAATAATAATAATAATAATAATAATAATTTTGAAAAGGATGGCTGTATTTTGCGAATTTATCTTATACAGGATCTTCTGGAAAATAAAACAAGATCCTTTATAAGATAAATTCGCAAAAACAAGCCATCCTTTTCAAAGAGACCTGCCTGAAAGAGGGGTCTACTCCCCTCAAATAATAATAATAATAATAATAATAATAATAATAATAATAATAATAATAATAATAATAATAATAATAATAATCGTCCTTGAGAACATTTACTTGAACACTTTGTGGTGCTAATTCAATAATAATAATAATAATAATAATAATAATAATAATAATAATAATAATAATAATAATAATAATAATAATGTTTCTTCCGGATGGAAGAAGTGAATTAACACCCCAACGTGATTAAATAAGTGGTTCTCAAGGACGATCGACGGACGCGGCAAAAAGCCGCAAATAATCGCGAAACAAAAGAGCGTCGATAAGGGAAGCGCATTCCATAAGTCGCACTCGGCTTCTGCCATAGAAGTTCCAGTCACCCCTACAACCCCCTCCCCAACCCCCGCTGTTCCTCCTCCTCCCCCTCGCCTCTGGAGGCTTTTCCTTAATGGCAGATGGAGGGATAAAGAACAGGTGAAGACGTCTCACTCCGTGAGGTAAGTAATGGCTTCCAGATGCTATCAGTGTACCCTGATGTATCCCCTTGCATTCTGGCGTAGGTGGACAGCGGCTCCTGACGAGTATGGTACCCGTATCGCCGTTTCCCAGGGGCGTTGCGTTGTACGCGATGGAGATCAGGAGTGAAGATCGAACGTGAGAATGATGTCCTAAAGGAATGCTTTTAAGCGGGTCAACCTATACCCTTACCTAGCCAAGGATGATGGAGGGGAGTTGAAAGAAAGATGACGTCATCAAGGGCGGGGCTCGGTTCTCAAGGGAAGGGTAAAATGGCTTCATGAAGGACATAATACTGGAGTTTTTTTTTTACCTGTATCAGGAGAGGCTGGGGTATTCTCCAGCCCGTGGTCGAATGGACAGAGCTGCGCAATAAAAGTCACGCTCTTATTGTTTGAATTTTCTTGATATTCTTCAGAGTAATTCCTAAGAACGGAATCGAGGAAACATTCCAGTCTAAAATTCGTAAAGGAGTTTATATAAAAGTACTTTTCTTTTACGGGCTTGAATTCCCTAAGCGGAACGCAGTGAGTGCCCATAGAGCCGAACACTCCGGGGATTTTATCATGGGCTCAAGGTCACAGGTCAAAAATGGTGACGTCATTTCAGAGCCAAGTGTCGCCAAGTGTTTGACAATAGAATACATTGGCATTTGGGACCCAGGTAATAAAAAAAGGGTTTCACGTCGGCGCAGAATCTGATTTCACGACTGAATTCCTTTCTCAACGAATGATGATAGAATCATATTCAGGTTCGTGACCAACCCGAACCTCGGCCCACTTAGAGGGATACAATGGGAACATTACAGTTTATGTAATATATAACATATTTATTTTACTTTGGATATGCATCTGGTTTTATAACTACAATTTCTTGGGACAATTATGGTTACACAGAATAGAAGCACGCTGAAAATTTAGGTCATATTTGGAAATTACGTACTGACATTTCATCCTAAAGTTGCAAAAAAAAAAAAAAAAAAAAAAATATATATATATATATATATATATATATATATATATATATATATATATATATATATATATATATATATATATATATATATATATATTACTATCATACGTGGTCAACTAGGAAAGAAGCACACTCAAAATTTAGGCCACACTTGCATGCAATGAAGTTACATTTAGTTCTAAAACTGCCATAAAAAAGAAGGAAAAATCAATTTAAAAATCACAGTTGTTTCAGGAGAAAATCTAGAGGAACACTGCATTTTAAGTCTGATTTTCCCTAACTGCCAAAAAAAAAAAGAGAGAAAAACCAATCTAACAATCACAGTTATTCAGGAGAAAATCTAAAGGAATACTACATTTTAAGACTGATTTTTCCTCTATGACCTACAGCAGATGCAGCTATAGTTCTAACGCAACAGATCTCGTGAGATCTACATGAGAAACTCACTTCATTTCTGTACTGATATTTCCTGATCAAAATGGACAAGAAGAAGAAGAAGAAGAAGAAGAAGAAGAAGAAGTAGAAGAAGAAGAAGGAGAAACAAAATTAATCAAATAAATTCTTACTGAAAAGGAAACATGGGTTAAGTTCACTAAAAGATACATTTTAAATTAACACTTAGGATTAATTGAGAAGCTGACACCACCAAAATGAGACATGGGTTAATTTCATCCTAAGATACATTTTAAATTACCGCTTTAGATTAATCTAGAAGTTAGTAACGCCAGGAATATGACATTGAATCTATCATTAATTCTGGGATAAACTCTTACAAAGAAAATTGCAGTTCAAAATTACCCAGAAGGAATCATCCTGATTCCATTTAAATTGTCCTTGAGGGACTGAGACATTTCCACACAGAGAGAGAGAGAGAGAGAGAGAGAGAGAGAGAGAGAGAGAGAGAGAGAGAGAGAGAATCTATCTGCAGAGAGTATTAGTGAAGCTCAAAGCATACAGCAATTTCATCGACAACGTTGATATCCTATTCATAAACCGTCTAAAATTATACAGAATTAATCGCCACAGCCAGCTGAAAGGAAATCTTATACAACTACGCCCATTATGTATCTGCTTATTTCCCCTTGATGACTATTCAGACCGTGGCAGAAACGTATTCTATTTTCTTATCCTATAAGATCATCTGTGGTGCCAACATCACTTGACTCCAATGGGCACACAATGCCCGCAGGCGACGCCCTCGCCCAAAGGCTAAACAAACCATGCAAAGTCATTTTCAAAAGCTAAAACCCCGCCTCGCCAACCCAACCCTTCCCCTGGGGGATAATAGGAACTCTAGGATAATAGGAACTCTAGGATAATAGGACCTCTGGTGCGACGCTGATACATGAAAGCCTTCCTTGGTCCCTCGCAAAGGAGTCGTCTGACCTTTCATTATATCGTTTCGTATCCTTACATCCTTCTTGGCAGTAAGAAGGATGATTTAGATAAGGAGAAACAGACAGCGTCCAGCGAGCCCATTGTCAGAGGGGTCCTAACTGCGTCAACAGCCCCCTTTACATAAACCTCTTGGAAGGATCCGCGTTATGCGGCCTTGGTGCCCGCCGGAGGATGTTCTGGGGACTGGTAGGAAGTCAGATCCATCCTGAGGTGCTGCGGAGGCGTTTGGTATATGAAGGATGGCCGTGATCGATGGGGATTTCGCGTGCGACTCCCCGATTTGTTCTGAATTATTGAGACATAATTCAGAGAATATCGAACCGATTTGGGCGCATGCGCAGTCACACGAATCCCCCCTCTCAGTTGTTCTGGGAATTTGGCCAGTGGGCCAAAAGTGCTACATTTGGTTTTCCTAGGCCGGTTATGTTACGGGGGAGGGAGAGGAGAAGGAAGAGAAGGAGGAGAATGAGGGGGAGGAGGAGGGAAGGATAAGGATGGAGAGGAGGAAGAAGGAAGGATAAGGATGAGGAGGAGGAAGAAGAGGAGGAAGGGAAGATGATGAGGATGAGGAGGAGGTTGAAGGATAAGCATGAGGAGGAGAATAAGGAGGAGGAGGAGGATAAGGAGAATGATGAGCAAGAGGAGGAGAATGAGGAGAAAGGATGAGGATGAAGAGAAGAAGAAGAAGAAGAAGAAGAAGAGAGAAGAGAGAGAGAGAGAGAGAGAGAGAGAGAGAGAGAGAGAGAGAGAGATGCAACAAACTCCCCGCGGCGTACTACAAGGCTGGTATCCTCTACGGAGGGACAATGACATCTCCCGTTACGATCTCTCCCTTATCTGATTTTCTCCCTTCGCCCTCATCATCAATAAGATCTCCGTGCCGCCGCTGTCTGGTCATAAAAACGCAATCTGAACGCGAATCTAATTGTTAATGGATCTTTAATGATACTAACAGTGCTAGGAAGAGTTACGCTCGGACGATGTTTGGCTTCTGTGATGTACTAAGGCTAACGAGATCTTTTCTTAGGGTCGGGACTCTTTTAATTTGCGTGCCTACGCACCTGCCTATGTAGTATGTGTGTGTGTGCGTGTGTGTGTATGGGTGGGTGTGTGTGTGTGTGTGTTGTGTGAGCGCGCGATTGCAAAGCTGCAATTTAACAGTGTTCTGTGGCTGTGGGGGCTCATAAAACCATAAATTTTTTCTGTTAATTGATGCGATAAGTAATTTTGAAGGAATTTTTCATTTTCTAAGGATAAGTTGAAGTATGTATAGCCCATATCATACCATTATATATATATATATGTATAAATATACATACATACATATATATATATACATATACATATATACCTATATGATACTGTTATGCATGAACATTTTCTTCAAAATTGAAAAATTCCTACAAAATGCCAATTTTACATCCATGAACAGAAAAAAATTATGGATTTTACGAGCCCTCACATCCAGAGAGCACTGTTAAATTGCAGCTTTGCAATATATATATATATATATATATATATATATATATATATATATATATACATACACACACACACCATCCAGTGTATACAGGGTCTACTATCCCACGAAGCAACCTAAGCAAGACCACTCAAAACATTTCATTTGCTGCATTTAATTGCACCGTCTCTCAGAGCGATAACCATCAGATCTGATCTCAGCCCAACTGCCAAAGCAATTAGGACCGAACCGCCGCGGTTCCAATTTGTCATCACTTTGTCCCAAATCATAAAAAGAGCAAACTGGGTTATCTACCACAATTAATAACAGTCGCAGACAATAGAACAGCACATCTTTGTCAATTTGCAGAGTGAAAATAAGCCAGTAAGACTGGTGAGTGGACTAAACAAGTAAAAAATGCGCCGAAGTGTCTTCGGTGCAATCGAGTTTTCTGTACAGCGTATAATCAAGGACACCGAAAACAGATCTATCTTTCGGTGGTCTCGGTATAATGCTGTATGAGCTGCGGCCCATGAAACTTTAACCACTGCCCGGTGGTGGCCTATCCTATATCGTTGCCAGAATCACGATTAAGGATAGCTTTAATCTTAAATAAAATAAAAACTGCAGAGACTAGAGGGCTGCAATTTGGTATTTTTGATGACTGGAGGGTGGATGATCAACATACCAATTTGCAGCCTTCTAGCCTCCCTAGTTTTCAAGATCCGAGGGCGGATAGAAAAAGTGCGGACGGAGAAAAGTCCGGACAGAAGTAAGTGCGGACGGACAGACAAAGCCGGCACAACAGTTTCGTTTTACAGAAAACTAAAAGCCCCTTAAACGTATCAGAGTTACGTGTCTGGGAAGAATAAGTCATGCGTTTGAGCCATGCTTGTAGGAGAGAGCGAGCTGCCTTTTTACGTAACGCCGCCTCCATGTTTGTAGCTCGAGCGTGGGCGCTCCGGCTCAACCAAGTGAAACGTACTTCTATCAAATACAATGCAGCATCTTAAACAAACAAGGCGGGCGTATGGACGCGCAGGCGCCAATAAACGCAGCCCGCGGCCTTTGCAGAAAGAGAGGTTAGAGAGCTATCAGTCGTACCTCCTGAGCAAAAAGAACAGAACAAGCTCCTCTATGCTGTTGGATGCGTCGATAAACCCGAGAACAATTGGGCAGGGCAATTTTTATCAATTTTAATTGGGTCTTCTTCGGAAATCGTTTATCAAGTGCCCTTTGTATTGACAACTCGGACGAGCAGTTTGAATCAATTTTAATTGGGCATTTTTCTACGGGAATCGTGTACAAAATGCCCTATGTGTTAGCAAATGGGGCGAGCAGTTTGAATCAGTTTTAATTGGACATTTTTCTACGGGAATCGTGTACAAAATGCCCTGTGTATTAGCAAATGGGGCGAGCAGTTTTAATCAATTTCAACTGGGCATTTTTATTCGGGAATCGTTTATCAAATGCCCCATGTATCGACAACTCGGCCGAGCAATTTGAATCAATTTTAACTGAGCATTTTCTCTGTAAATCTTTACTCAAATGCCCCATGCATTAACAAAACGGCCGCGCAGTTTCAATCAATTTTAATTGGGTATTTTTATTCGTAAACACTTAATCAAATGGCGTACGTATTAACAACTCGGTAAAGGAATTTTAATTATTTTAACTGGGCCTTTTTCCCCGTAAGTCTTTTATCAAATGCCCTTTGTACTGACAACTCGGCAAAGTAATTTAAATCAATTTTAATTGGGCCTTTTTCTTCGGAAATCATTTATCAAATTACCCATGCATTAACAACTCGGCCGAGCAATTTGAATCAATTTTAATTGGGCATTTCTCTTTTCCGGAAGACCCTATGTACTTAGAACCCATAAAAGGCGGGGCCACACAAGGGCAATTTATGACAGGAGACTGACAGACTGACGCAAGCAATGGCAAAACTTCCGTACAGCTTTGTGTCTCTTTTGTGACGTCAAGGTGAGGTCCTGTTGGCAACCCAGCCTCCGGAGAGACCTTCCTAGCTTTCAGTAGATATTAAAGCTGATATTTACAATATTGTTTTATTTTTCTTGAGTATGTTATGAGAAACAAGAGTATTAATATGCAATGACTATCTACGGATGCACAATAGAAAGGTAAGTGGAAGGGGGTTAAATAATGCAAGTGATAATGAGTGTTATGTAAAATGGAAAGCTCTTAAAAGAGAGAGAGAGAGAGAGAGAGAGAGAGAGAGAGAGAGAGAGAGAGAGAGAGAGAGAGAGAGGAACCAGAATGAAAAAAAATAAATAGGAAGCAAAAAGCTAAGGAATCACAACACAAAAAAAAAAAATTAAATAAATAAGAGACAAAAAACTAACTAAAAACCACAACGCAAATATAAAAACAATAAGAAACAAAAACCTAACTAGATTGCATAACATACCCGTCCAGATCTGCCCTGCGAAGGTCACCTTGCAAAACTGGGGCATTCAATAACACCCAAATTCAAAGGTGGTGGTCACTTTTCTAATCACAGGTTGGCTACGGGTTGCAGAGAGCTCGCCCAAGCATTAGCAATATCTCTGCAATAAAAAACAAATCGGGTACAGTTTTTCGAACACGTGTACATTGCAGTACAACAGGGAACTCTACGTATTATTATTATTATTATTATTATTATTATTATTATTATTATTATTATTATTATTATTATTATTATTATTATATCTCTGCAATACAAAAAAATCAGATACAGTTTTTGGAACATTTGTACATGTACAATAGGGAACTTTATGTATTATTATTATTATTATTATTATTATTATTATTATTATTATTATTATTATTATTATTATTATTATTATTATTTCTCTATAATAAAAAAATCAGGTACAGTTTTTCGAACATATGTACATGTACAATAGGAACTCTATGTAGTTATTATTATTATTATTATTATTATTATTATTATTATTATTATTATTATTATTATTATTATTATTATTATATCTGCAATACAAAAAAAAATTCAGGTACAGTTTTTCGAACACGTGTACATGTACAACAGGGATTTCTACGTATTATTATTATTATTATTATTATTATTATTATTATTATTATTATTATTATTATTATTATTATTATTATATCTGTGTAGTAAAAAAGTAGTAGTAGTTTTAGTCCTCATACATGACTAATATCTCTATTATTATTCATTATTATTATTATTATTATTAAAATTATTCCTCAAGCAATATATTTGTCATAAACAAAATCAGCTTCAGTTTGTCGAGTACAACAATAATAACAATATGCAGGGTAGTCTGCATATTATTATTATTATTATTATTATTATTATTATTATTATTATTATTATTATTATTATTAAAAATACTCATAGTAGCATGAGTCTTAAAATGGAGAAACAAATCCACAGTTATATACATCTCCATATAATTAAAAATAAAACTGTACAGATACCTTTCGGGAAACTGTTCGGCTCCCTTTCCAACCTGACGAGTCGATGTAGCACTCTAACCATGTAAACGCAAAAGGACTCTTATTAACTATGGAACCGGTCGTCAAACATAGATCAGGCAATGCCGTCTTTTTCTGATGAACGCCCCACCAATCGTCTGGAACGTCTAATTGGTCCTTGCCCGATGCGGTCGTTATTTAGGGCATCAACAGCACAGGCGCCGCGCCGGCAGCGTAGGTTACTGGAAGTAACCGAGTTACCTAACGACGGCATTGCCTGACCTATGTTTGACGACCGGCTCCATAGTTTATAAATAACTTCGCTTCTTTTGAGTCCATTTATGTTTGCTCTGTTGAAATGTTCCACCAAATGCGTCAGAATGAAAAAAGATGTGCATATTCATAACTATGGATTTGTTTCTCCATTATTATTATTATTATTATTATTATTATTATTATTATTATTATTATTATTATTATTTGGAAAATTTAAATTGCTCTAACAATGCTAAAAGGATCTGCATTCCTTATTAACACTTCCTGGCAATTTTTTATGTACAGTTAAAAAAATTTAAATAATCCTTCTCCGAATTGACGTTTATCATAAATTATCCCGTTCTGTAAATCCATCTTATTATTACCATCATCAATATTATTATTCATCTATTGCCCATCTGTGAATTCGTCTTATTATCATCATCATCATCATCATCATCAATATTGCAGTTCATCTATCTTAACTTAACGGAACAACCCAAGAGCCCATTTACTTAATCACCAACACAGCGTGATAAATCACATATAGTGATTTATGATATTTATCTACTGCATCAGATAAATAGACTTTGGTCATTCCCGAGTCGTTACGTTATCCAAGGCGTGTGTTACTGCATCCTATTCCTACTTCCAAAACAGATAGACGAGGAAGTAAATAGATAAATAGATGGATAAACAAATAATTTGTAGGCGTGATAAATAAATAAATGGATAGATAAATAAATAAATAAATGGACAGATAAGTAAATAAATAAATAAATAGATAGATAGATAAACAGATAAATACATAAATAAATAAATACATACATAGATGAATAGATAAATAGATAAATAAATAAATAGGTAAATAGTTAGACAGAAATAAATAAATAAATAAACAAATAAATACATAGATAAATAAATAAATAAATAGATAAATGAACAAATAAATAAATAAATAGATAAATAAACAAATAAATAAATAAATGAATAAATAGACAAATGAATAAATGAATAAATAGATAAATAAATAAATAAACAGATAAACAAATAAATAAATAAATAAATAAATATATAAATAAACAAATAAATAAACAGATAAATAAATAATAATATATATAAATAAATAATAGATAAATAAATAAATAGATAAATAAATAAACAGAAAAATAAATAAATAAATTAATTAATAAACAAATAACTAAATAAATTAATAAATAAATAGATAAATAAATAAATAAATAAATTTATCATAAATCATCCCTCTCTGTAAATTCGTCTTATTATTATCATCGTCAGTATTACTATTCATCTATTGTCCAATCATCATCTAAATTACTATTCATCTTATCTAAGTTATCATCATCCATCACAATCATCTTATTATTATCTATATTCATCTATTGTCCAACTCCAAATTCGTCTTATCATTATCATCATCATCATCAATATTGCTGTTCCTCTACCTTAATGTTATGGAACAACCCACGAACCCATTTATTTACCTGGTAATCACCAACACAATGTAATAAATAAATCACATACGGTAATTTGTCATATTTATCTATTACATCAGATAAATCACCGTAGTCATTCCCAGGTCGTTAGGTTATGCAAGGCATGTGTAATTGTTTCCTCTTAAACTTCCAAAATTGATAAATAAATCAAATAGATAAGTAAATTGATAAATAAACAAATACATAATTAATATATAAATAATTAAGTTGCGGGAGTAATAAATAAATAAATGAATAAGTAAATAAATAAATGAACAAGTAATTAATAGATAAATAAGTAAACAAATAAGTTAATTAATTAATTAATTAATGAAAAAGTAGATAAATAAATACCTAAACTCTAAGGGTGATAAAAAAACAAATAAATCAATAAATAAATAAGTTATAGGCGTAATAAACAAATAAAGGACAAATAGATTAATAAGTAATAAGTTGTAGGCGTATTAATGAATAAATTAATCAATTAATGAAGAAGTGAATAAGTTGCAGTCGTAACAAATATATAGATAAATAAATAAATAAATAAGTAAAAAAATAAATAAACTGATAAATAAAGATAAATAAATAAGCAACTGGTAGGCGCAATAAACAAAACAAATATTGAAAGGAATAAATAACGGAATAAAATAAATAAATTAATTATTCAATTAATAAGTTGTAGCATAACAAATAAAACAATAAGTGAATGAATGAATAAATAAAGAAATATGTGAAGTAATAAATAAAAAAAAAAGTAAATAAATAAATAAATAAAAAAAGAAATAATTACCTTGTAAGTGTAATATTTCCCTCACACCAGCATCAAGATAAAGGACCCAAGACCCCGTTATGAAAACCTTTACCCTGATTATATCATTACAGCAAAAACTGCAATTCATCTATTACGTAACGCTCAAATGCCCAGTCACTGTTGTGGCTGGTGTTTATTGAAAAAGTGGGGCGTTATGGCAACAGCGATGTGGTAATACCCAAGTGCCAATGTCCACAGGCGAGAGAGAGAGAGAGAGAGAGAGAGAGAGAGAGAGAGAGAGAGAGAGATGGTTTTATTTTCGTTGGATGAGGATTACTACGGTTAGGTCATCTGGTTGCATACATTTTGATGTACCACCAATCATTAATTTCTGTTATTTTTACTGACTCTCACTCTCTCTCTCTCTCTCTCCATCTCAGTTGCGACACACAGCAGTCGACTAACAATTGGGAAGATAATTCATTGCTTGGGTCAGCAGAGGCATGCGGGAAGGGTCCCAAGCCGCTCCTTACCACGCACGTCTTGGGGATCGAACGCAGTTTCCTAGATTGTGAGGCTAGAGTTTTATCAATAAGCCTTAAGACCAGAGAGAGAGAGAGAGAGAGAGAGAGAGAAGGAGAGAGAGAGAGAGAGAGAGAGAGAGAGAGAGAGAGAGAGAGATATGCCTTCTGCATTATGTATCAAAATATAAGTTTAAGGACACTGGTGAAGATGAACATGAATTTAAATTCAATAGCTATTCTGTTCCCTGACTTTTCCTTGTCTGAAAACTACAAGTTCTGTTATATCTAAGCGAAAGAACATGACGTGTTCTGTTGCTTGTTCATCTGATTTTAAACAGGCATTGAATGTATTAATGTATTCTGTTTTTCTTTCACGCATGTATGTGCATATGTATCAAAAACATTTGTATGAATACATACACACACACAATATATATTTATATATATATATATACACATATGTATACACATATATTACCATCCATTTTGATTCAAAAGCTTGCCAGTATTCAATTAGAGGAAGATGTTATAAGTCTCGACGGGAATGTATGTACAGTATATAGGTATACCCGTATATAGAGAGGCAAAAGAGAATAGTAGTTTTACTTATATCTGTCAGCATTCCTTCAACATTCCAAGATCTTCAAGAGCCTTATCAGGAAGAAAATGGAATGTTGGAATCTGCGTAAAATCATCCGCATACCTGAATAATGATTGAAAGCCCGAATATATCTACGTCCATATCAACCGAAAAGGGTTTCTAAATAGTAAAGCAAAAATGTTGAACGGGGAAGTTATCTGGGCCCAAGAGATTAGAAATTTAGGAAATATTATTATTATTATTATTATTATTATTTATTATTATTATTATTATTATTATTATTATTATTCAGAAGATGAACTCTTTTCAAATGGAACAAGCGCACAGGGGCCATTGACTTGAAATTCAAACTTCCAAAGAATATGGTACTCATTCAAAAGAAGTAAAAAAAAATGGGAAATGCAGAAAGTGGAGATCAGTTATTAGAAAAAACAAGTGAAAAAATGCGCCGAAGTTTTTTCGCCACAATCGAGTTTCCTGTACAGCGTACAATGCTGCGTGAAACTCTCAGACACGTCCCATGAAACTCTCAGCCGCGGCCCATGAAACTTTCAGCCACGACCCGGTGGTAGCTGGTGTTGTTGGCACCTATAGCGGCACCAGATGCACGATCATGTTTAAATTTAACCTCAAATAAAACAAAACCTATGGAGGCTAGAGGGCTGCAATTTGGTATGTTTGATGACTGGAGGGTGGATGATCAAGATACCAGTTTGCAGCCCTCTAGCCTCAGTAGTTTTTAAGATCTGAGGTCGGATAGAAAAAGTGAGGACAGACAGACAAAGCCACCTCAAGAGTTTTCTTTTACAGAAAACTAAAAGATTGATTAACAAATACATAAATAAACAAACAAAAATTGAAGTGAATCACAAAAACATTCATATCAACAGCCTCGACGTTGACAAGGGCTAAATGTAATAAAGATGAGATAACAAACGGCGAGAAGGAATATTAAACTTTAGGAAAGCGATAAAGGAGCGAACGAGGAAAGTCTGTGCATAGTGAATAAACAAGAAAAATAACTTAGCTGTCAGGATTCCCTTTTTAGGAAACTGTGTGTGATGAATGTTTAAAAAAAGAGTAGGAAAGGACTTCAGAGGTCCTTCGGTGACTTACGAAGGATACTTGATATGCATTGGACGATCACTGCATCCTATCAGTTCGTGGAGGAGATCAGGACTTCAGGATGACAGGATTCTTGAAGGGAAGGGCCTGTCGCTTTCACAGGATACCCCGCGTGCATCATTAGTGGATCGGTTGACATGAATGTATTTTTATAATTTGCTTACGTTTTTATTTATTTATTTATTTATTTATTTATTAATCTATATGTTTTTTCTAATAAACATTTCCACTTATTGTAATCAGCATTACCGTCTGTTGCTTCGTTCGAATGAACACCATATTCTTTGGAAGCTTGAATTTCAAGTCAGTGGCCCCTCTGGTGGACTTGTTTCTTTTGAATAGGGTTCATCTTCTGAATAATAATAATAATAATAATAATAATAATAATAATAATAATAATAATAATAATAATAATAATAATAATAATAATAATATTTCCTAAATTTCTAATCTCTTGGGTCCGAATAACTTTCCTGTTTCAACATTTTTGCTTTTCAGAACTATTACTAGTGGCATCCATTCTGCCCTGATTCTAGCACTCTGCTGGGCCCGCGTTCGATTCTCCAACCGGCCAATGAAGAATTAGAGAAATTTATCTCTGGTGACAGAAATAAATTTCTCGTTATAATGTGGTTCGGATTCCAGAATAAGCCGCAGATCCCATTGCTAGGTAACCAATTGGTTCTGAGCCACGTAAAATAAATCTAATCCTTCGGGCCAGCCTTAGGAGAGCTGTTAATCAGCTCAATGGTCTGGTTAAACTAAGGTATACTTAACTTCGTGAAACGAAATCTGAAATAATTTAGCATCGTACATGATTTTCGAATTGCCGTTTATCTTAACATTGCTTGGGGATTTGATTTTTATTTGGGTCCTGCAACGAAGCTTGGAACACACTGTAGTTTTATTTAGCTGATTGTTCTCTCCTCATCGCTTTGATGCTTATATTTGGGTTCTGCTCTACCGAAGGTGACTGTTTTAAAATCAAGTGCATGCTAGTTTGAGAAAATAGTAATTTATATATATATATATATATATATATATATATATATATATATATATATATATATATATATATATATATATATATATATATATATATATATATATATATATATATATATATATATATATATATATATATATATATATATATATATATATACATACATACATATTAACAGGATCTCATTGAAACTGGATGGTATCTTGCGGATATGTTTATCAAAAATAAATAAATAAAGACTACCTCGCTAGATACCATCCAGTTTCAATGAAGTCCTGTCAGTAAATGTATTATCACTGACAACTGTGTGAGTGATAAAGTTAATATATATATATTATATATATATATATATATATATATATATATATATATATATATATATATATATATATATATATATATATATATATATATATATATATATATATATATATATATATATATATATATATATATATATATATATATATATATATATATATATATATATATAAAATGTTCATATGTAATTATGTACGTAAGCGTATTTTTTGTCACAAGCACACGTGACTTCTTAATAACTATAAATATGAAGCCTCTTGACAATGCAATTTTCCACCCTCCATCTGGTTTCTTGGTTTCAAGGGAAATCGTGTTCCCGGTTGCTTGGAGTTGCTAACAGAAAAGTCTAAATATATCTCGGCTGGGGAGGCGAAAGGGATAAATTACTGTAGATTAAGAGTTGGTTCATAAGTGCTTTTATTATTTTTGCTGTCATTCATATCATTACTGCAGTCAATATTGGACTTTCCGTTGCTCTCAGTAATGCAAGAAGTCTTTCATTCGTTTTTCCTTCCTAATGTCATTCCAGTGAAAAGAAATTCCCTTCCTTCTGCAACACTTTTAAGCTCTTTGCTTGCACTGCTTGCTCAATCGACCTCTGACTGGCAAAGACAACGAACCTGCTTGCGTTTGTCTTTCTCGAAAGCGACTGTCGTCCGCAGACCTCTTGCAATGATAAATCTCGCCCCCTAGTCATAATTCATCTTGGCAAATCTTAATCTCCATCGTTGCTTATGCCTTGTCCTTGTCAAAGTATTTAGTGATGTATTGGCAACAAGCGATATTCAGAACAATGTGCAGTATCTCGGCTCATCAATACGACTGAGACAAGACCATCTGGTGATAAATGATGTGTTTATATCGGAAAATAGTCTTCCTTTTGTAGGTTTTCGTGTTTGTCAGTACGTAAATAATTTAGGGATAACTGCAATCTGTATCTCTAGGCAGACTTCCGTGTATCTGAACGACACAGAGATTGCCTTTCAAAACGTTTGAGCGGTCAGGATTTTCATGAAGTCACAAATGCCAAACTGAAGATTTATGGATTCGTTTTCCTTTTGTCATCTATTCAGAAATGTTCTATTGTGGTTCCATCTTCCACCGAAATTTGGAGTGAATATCTTTTGGAAATCTTCTCAAGAACGTCTGCAATTTTTTTCTTTTATCCAAATGGTTATTTCGAAGATAATTTTGTGACTTTCTTCATTTTTACCGAAGTCAGTATGAACATGTGAAATTAGGAAAACGAAGAATACTTTAAGAACTCATGTATCGAAATCTTTCGGAAAATTATATCTTTGCTTTCAAGTCTTCATTTTAGTTATTCTCGAAGTATTCAGGTACTATGAAACATGAAAAAAACCTTGCTTCACTCAACCTTACGAGACTGAGCCAAGATATTTAAAACAGCAGTCAAAAAAAACTTGGAAGGTTCCAAATATGCAAAAGAAAGATTTAAGTAAATTCTTAAAAGATAAGGCAAAAGAACCTGGCGACAAGATTTCAAAGTTCCTGAGGAAAGCTGAAACATCCTAAAGCGTTGGTTAGTTTTAGAAATTTAATTTTAGAGTATTTTTTTTGGTTATTTTTAACAAGCACAGCAACACTATATTCCAGGAACTATAAGACCAGTTAAATGGACAGAGGTGTTTTGATTTCCTGTTCATATTCAGCTTTGTAGCCATCTTCTAACACACATTAATCTCTTCTCATAACCAAGAACAATTGCAATTAACCAAAGCTCTACCTCGACAGACGCTGAAACTGATGGAGAGAGTCGCTGCCTTCCTCAGAAACAAATTGTTGGAGAAGGCGCTTCCAGGAAGGACATAGACGTGCCCTTGAATAGAACAGAAGGCGATCGACTGAATAGATTACTCCTGTTGAGAGAGAGAGAGAGAGAGAGAGAGAGAGAGAGAGAGAGAGAGAGAGAGAGAGAGAGAGAGAGAGGATTTCTCTTCAGGTAACTCACGATATAAGGCTGCTTATTCAAGATCGTCTTAACTTACAGGAACTTAAGATAATTAACTTTTTTTTATATTTATAGTTCTTGGATAGGAAGACCTTCACCCGTCATAAATAATGTTTTGCCTTTGAGAATTTTAGATGTTTTTCTTTTTTGTGTTAATAAGTCATAAATTCTTTATCTCTCTCTCTCTCTCTCTCTCTCTCTCTCTCTCTCTCTCTCTCTCTCTCTCTCTCTCTCTCTCGCTGAATGTTGTGAAGGGTAATCAAGCATAAATACAACTTTCTTCTTAATCTTCTTTTTTTTTTCAAACAAGGTCAGAACAATGAATTTCTATTTTCTCTCTCTCTCTCTCTCTCTCTCTCTCTCTCTCTCTCTCTCTCTCCTCTCTCTCTCTCTCTCTCTAAACATCTCTCTGCCCTTTCATCTCATCTTCTCATTAAGACCTGGATATAAAACATGAATTCTTTCATCTCATCTTCTCATTAAGACTGGATAAAACATGAATTCTCTCTCTCTCTCTCTCTCTCTCTCTCTCTCTCTCTCTCTCTCTCATTTTATTCCGTGAAAGATTTCTTAACAAGATAATGACCCTTTCAAGCTTAACTGATATATGGGTGTACTTGAAATAATAATAATAATAATAATAATAATAATAATAATAATAATAATAATAATAATAATAATAAACAGACTTATTACAACCATCAAAAGAAAACGAGGGTCCTAAACACGTAAGTTATATAAGGGCGTTATCCCAAATATGATCAGCGGCTGTGTACTCATTAGCAGCGGTCATTACCAGGTACTGAGCTGGAAAGGTAATGGACGCATATTGGGCCAGTGGAAAATGCTCATCTATGCATTGGAATGACAGCGGTTCACGTTATCCTGCATTTGATTATGTATGTATGTATGTATGTATGTATGTATGTATGTATGTATGTATGTATGTATGTATGTATGTATGTATATATATATATATGCATATATATAAATATATGCATATATGTATATATATATATATATATATATATATATATATATATATATATATATATATATATATATATATATATATATATATAGAGAGAGAGAGAGAGAGAGAGAGAGAGATAGAGAGAGAGAGACGTACACACATCTAGGAAGGGCGATACAATCCTGTTAGTTTTATTTACAGCTGACCATACTCGAACCTTTTTTGCTCTAATAACTATACCGTCAATACATTGTATTTTCACCTTGTACATAACCTCGACTTCTAATACCAGTGACTTGGATAAACAATACCTTTTATACTCCCTCTTAAATAACCGCTGCCCCAATACCGCTTCACCACTGCAAGTAAATTACAACCCGAGCCGATCCTACGAGGCGATCTGGGCACTATGCGAAGGCTAAATTAACGAAGAGATCTTCGATAATCATCTATAGGCCCGTAATATATTTTGCATGTTGTGGTTTACGTCCCCATAAAATAGTAACGGAACTCACTTTCCAGGTGATGCAGGAGATTGCGCAGGTGAGACAGGTAAGGCATCCCTTTTCAAGGTCAGGTGTCTGCATTGGCGAACGGTCTGAGTGATAATACTATGCGTCGGTACCCAGACGTATCTTTTTCTTGCACTGCAATAAATGTATTTTTTTTTCTTTATCTCTTTCTCTCTTTATGCCGTAAATTGGCCGATCAGCGATGTTAGGCGCTGTTGAGTAAGGGCATTCCTTGGATGGGTGTCCAGCAAGATAGGTCAGGCACCTGTTAGTAGCACATTAGCTCTTTGACCTTTTTGCAAGAGGTGCTGGAAACTGGAGAGATGACTCTTTCAAGAAGTTGTGTTTCATGGAAAATGATCTGTAGATTTGGTATGTCTACACACACACACACACACATATATATATATGTATATATATATATATATATATATATATATATATATATATATATATATATATATATATATATATATATATATATAGTTATATAGTATAAATTTATTTCTTTTACTATACCCTCTCTGATAACTTGATCCATTTTGATAGCTATATACATACAACAGCTATTATATATATAATATATCACTATATGCGTAACTAATAAATCCTAGAGAGAGAGAGAGATTTCAATAATTAAAGTCAAAGACATATAGAGGGAACCCTCCAGGTAACAATCAAAATTGAGATCAGACAGGCTGACAGCCATTGGCCATCGATCACACACACACATGAGGGACACACACACAGACACAGAGAGAGAGAGAGAGAGAGAGAGAGAGAGAGAGAGAGAGAGAGAGAGAGATTTCAAAATTAAAGTCAAAGACATGTAAGGGGAAGAAAGACCAGGTACCAATCCAAAAGGATCACAGGCTGACAGGCACACACAGAGAGAGAGAGAGAGGTTCAATAATTAAAATTAAAAGACAGAGGAAAGAGAGAGGGGATCAGAGAGAGAGAGAGAGAGAGAGAGAGAGAGAGAGAGAGAGAGAGAGAGAGAAATTTCAATAATTAAGACATGTAGGAAAAAAAAAGACTAGGTACCAATCCAAAAGGGGATCAGACAGGCTGTCACAGAAAGAGAGAGAGAGAGAGAGAGAGAGAGAGAGAGAGAGAGAGAGAGAGAGAGAGAGAGAGCTCTAAAACTGATTCAGACGATAGCTGCATAGCAGAACTACGTACTAATATGCCCGCCCAGCTGTCGCTTTGCAACATATTTTAGACATGATATAAAACTCTTTGTTCCAAGAACTAATTAGTCCTTCATGAGCAAAGATTTATTTAAGATAT
The DNA here is from genome assembly GCF_040412425.1 of Macrobrachium rosenbergii. Classification (NCBI taxonomy): domain Eukaryota; kingdom Metazoa; phylum Arthropoda; class Malacostraca; order Decapoda; family Palaemonidae; genus Macrobrachium; species Macrobrachium rosenbergii. The sequence continues at coordinate 91,339,266 of NC_089781.1, forward strand.
TCCCTCACCCCACTTTTCCCTTTTTTTTTTTTGTATGGAGCCTAAACGAGTCTATGGCTATACCGTAGAGGTTGTACAGTAATCTGATTTATGTGTCATTGGGCCTTAATATTAATGGAAGAGAGAGTATTTTAACACGGAGTACTACTACTAAATAATAATAATAATAATAATAATAATAATAATAATAATAATAATAATTTAATAATAATAATAATTTTACAATTATTATTATTATTATTATAATATTATTAATAATAATAATAATATTATTATTATTATTATTATTATTATTATTATTATTATTATTATTATCATTACAGGGCCATTGACTTGGTATTCAAGTTTCCAAACAATTTGGTGTTCGTTTGAAAAAAAGTTACAAGAGGATATCAGGAATCACAAAAAGAAATCAGTTATTGGAAAAGAAACAAAAAATGCGCCGAAGTTTCTTCGGCGCAATCAATTTCTGTACATTGTATAATCAAGGCCACCGAAAATAAATCTATGTTTCGGTGGTCTCGGTATAATACTGTATGAGCCGCGGTACATGAAACTTTAACCACGGCCAGGTGGTGGCCTGGCCTATATCGTTGCCAGACGCACGATTATGGCTAACTTTAACCTTAAATAAAATAAAAACTACTGAGGCTAGAGGGCTGCAATTTGCTATGTTTGATGATTGTAGGGTGGGTGATCAACATACCAATTTGCAGCCCTCTAGCCTCAGTAGCATTTAGATCTGAGGGCGGACATGCGGACAAACGACAAAGCCGGCATAATGGTTTTCTTTTCAGAAAACTAAAAATTAAACTAAAAATGAATAGATATATAGATGAAAATATAAATAATTAAAACACATGGTGAATCGTTTTAATAATAATAATAATAATAATAATAATAATAATAATAATAATAATAATAATAATAATAATAATAATAATAATAATAATTATTATTATTATTATTATTATTATTATTATTATTATTATTATTATTATTATTATTATTATTATTATTATTAATTTAAAATCACTCATAGTAGCAGAAGTCTTGAAATGGCGAAACAAATCCACAGTTATTAATTGGTTTGTATATTTAAAAATAAATCTCTAGAGATTTATTTGTAAATATACGTACCAATAAATAACTGTGGATTTGTAATTCTAATAATAATAATAATAATAATAATAATAATAATAATAATAATAATAATAATAATAATAATAATAATAATAATAATAATAATCACGCATGTGACCAAATTGCCCATCATAAAAAAAAAGATTTCTATTTACCTGATTTCTTTTCACCAGTAGACAAAGTGCGCTCATTATTTTAGCAGGAGCTTGTTAATATGAATATTGATGTAGCAACCAATCAAACTGATTCTCAATCTGAAACAGAAGGCATGATTTTAATAGAACTTAAAAACATATTGTTGTATCAAAATGCAGAAAAGGAATTATATTATAATTTCAGTTACAATGAGCAATGATTCTCATACAACATGCACAATGTGATTATAAATTATATAATAGGTAAATTAACAGGTTAACTAATTAACGATTTTGCTGGCAAGTTTCCTGAAAGAAAATATATACATTTTTATATAGAATACAAGATAGGAATGAATATATATAGCGTTTAATGCAAATAAAAAAAATTATGAAATTTGAATAAATAAGTAAATAAATACATAGATAGATAGATAGATAGATAGATAGATAGATAGATAGATAGATAGATAATAAATAAACAGATAAGTAGATAAATAGATAAATAAATAAATAGATAGACAGACAGACAGATAGATAGATAGATAGATAGATAGATAGATAGATAGATAGATAGATAGATAGATAGATAGATAGATAGATAATAAATAAATAAATAAAAATCACCTGAGAAATAGATAAGTACAAAATCATGACTCTTGAGAAAGGTTGTTTAAAGTAGCATTAACATTTACCAAAAAAAAAAAAATTTTTTAATAAAAAGTAAAATTTTTTTCCTAAAAAAAAGAAAATTTAAAAACTTTACTTCAAGTTAACCTGCCTAATAACAAGACAAAATCCACAGCACAGTAAAAGAATGATTACCAACTCTAAGTATATTAAAGACTTGGAGAAAAAATTTAGGAACATTAGAAATAAAAAAAAACTTGATCTCATTTGGATTCTGGACACGCTTGCTAGTGTGCAACACTGTGAAATTGACTGTTGATTTTTCTAACCCAAAAGATGAAGCAAGTATGAATTATTATTATTATTATTATTATTATTATTATTATTATTATTATTATTTATTATTATTATTATTCGAAGTCTATGGCCATAGTCCCTGCGACGGTAATTGACGCGAATTCTGTTCCTCGGAAGACTGCATTGTAGGATGACGGCCATTTTGATATTTTCAATATAAATGATCTATCATAATTTTTTAAATGTTATATTGATACCATCATTACTATATTAATTGCTTGCAGTTGATCTTATAATTACTGCCAAGAAATGATCTGTCATTAATTTCAAATGTTATATTAATGCCATCATTATTACATTTATTATTGCTTGTAGTTGATCTTATAATTACTGCCAAAAAATTTTCTATCATTAATTTTAAAATGCTATAATGATACCAATATTATTAGATTTATTGCTTACAGTTGGTCTTATAATTACTGCCAAGAAATGATCTGTCATTAATTTTTAAAAGTTATATTGATACCATCATTATTATATTAAAATAAATGCTTGTAGTTCGTCTTATAATTATTGCCAAGAAATTATACATATTGATAACCATATTTATTGTTGTCGTAGCCGATCTTATAATTACCGAACAAAAATTTGTACGCTTCCACACGAATCAAGGCGCGGCCAATTACTTACCCAGGATGCAACCAAGAGAGAGAATGTCAACATGTAAAAAAAAAAAAGATAAAAAAAGAAGATCTGTATCGTAAAATACCACTGACTAGACAAGAAGAAATCCCAGTTGCAGACCCAGAGGTCACACGCGGAGAGAGAAAGTAAAGTAAGCAGGTAAGTCAACGAGATGAGGTGTCAAGTAAAATTGTGTTGTGATTATTTACATGTCTAATGTGGCTGCCGTACAAGGAATAAATTGAACAAACATTCTTTTTTTTTTTTACATACATTCTTATGCTTAGCGAATCCAGATCTGAAAGTGGTCGATGGGAGGGGTCTTTTAGCCAAATATTGAGCAAATTGCAAGGGTTTGGTTTCTCTCTCGTAGATTATAATGATTAAGTACGCGAAACCTCACGTTCTTTAAGTGGTTTGTCATTGGTCGCTGGGAGGTCAGCCTGTAAGGAAGATTGGACAAGCTTTGAAAATCTTGTTTTCAAAGATCCTAATCACCAATAAACACGGGCAATATCTAGTTTGATTAATACTGTTAAACGTTTGAAAGACTTTGAAAATCTTGTTTTTAAAGATCCTAATCATCCAATAAACACGGGGTAATATCTAATTTGATTAATACTGTTAAACGTTTGAAAGCGCTCCCTGGGAGGCCGGTACGCCAATAGAGATCACAAAAACTGCGAAGACACATTTTGTCCAGGGCATAATTATTGATATTTCCAGGAACAATCTTTTTCGCGTGGTCCTTTTAGAGGGTTGGAAATTTTCCCTCAGAGGTGTGTCTGCTAATAAACATTAATCAAACTATAAATAAACAGGTTTTTACTGATTCTAAATAGAAATGTTTATGGAATATCTCGTTCGGTTAGTGCTTCAACATGAATGATTGGTCCCTCGGTAGTCTGCTCGTCAATAAAAATTGGACAGATTGTGAATTTAGCTTTAGATGGATTCAGTATATAATCATATTAATTTAGTGCTTCCGGAGGCTTGAGGGTGCCACTGAAAATGTATTTAATGAAAATGTACAAGACAGATTAGTATTAGTTACGTAATAAATCAGCAAAAGTGATATGAAAAGGGCCACACACTTTGAAGTCTAATTCAAGATCTCGTCTCCACTTTCTCACTGCAGAAGATTTTTTAGCTTAGATTTTTTTTAGCTTTACTCCTGTTGGTACCTAATGCTTAACTGATACTCTGTATTATTTTTCTTAAATCTCTTTTTATCCTCTTATTTTCATTTTGTCTTTTCTCCCAAGTCAAAAAGCCAAATACTGGAACAAACTTTATCTTATAAAAAAAAGAAACGCACGAATCTTATATCTGGTGGTTATCCAGATGTGACGTAGATTCTATAATCAGTGTAGAGACGAACTTATGTATGTATGTACGTATGTATGAATGTATTTTGTATGCATGTATGAAAAGATGTATGAGTGCATGTATGTAAAGTTATTGCAAACCAATCAGCACCACGGTACGCCATGATGCTTGTGACACGTATAAGATAAGCTACCGGCGCGTTTGTTTACCAAATGCTTTACTGTATTTAAGACAAACCCCTGAAATGGATTGCATATATAATCAGTGTAACTACGACGGATGTACGTACGAAAATACATATGAATATATGATACACAACACAGTTACGTACTCACAACCCTTGTTGAGTTCACATCCACCTCATGTCAAGAGTCGATGGGAGCCGCAGTCTATTGTGGAGGTCAGCATTTGTGACTGGGGTTTTGTAGGGGTCTGTTCCAACTTGACACCCTGACGTTTGGCGTAGGATAACATGCAGACAGGACAATAAGTCTCTCTCTCTCTCTCTCTCTCTCTCTCTCTCTCTCTCTCTCTCTCTCTCTCTCTCTCTCTCTCTAAATACACTCACACGCGAATGCATACTTGCCACATTGATCTTATATATCAATGATTGACAGTTTACGATTATTTGGGAAGTAACAAACGCTTTGATATTCAAACAATTGAGATTATGAGGATTTTTCTTCAACAAAATTGACAGACTGAAAGTTTTTAGTGACCAAAGACAAAGGAAAAAAGACAAGAAAAGACATGCACAATAATACGACGAGAGAGAGAGAGAGAGAGAGAGAGAGAGAGAGAGAGAGAGAGAGAGAGAGAGAGAGAGAGAGAGAGAGAGAGAGAGGTAATTATAGAAAACCTATACCATTCAGTTTGGTGCGTGACTCACGCTGGTTGAATTACTGGTTAGGAAAAAATACTTTCTTTTTTTTTTTAGACTGATATTTAGACGTACCTGATTATCTCAAAGAAATGATAGATAAGCTTCATAATTAATGTAATGAAGAAGGACTCGAACAGACAGGGCTCTCACTTGTCTTCGCATTGTAGATTTCTGGATAAGGTCCAGTTGTAAAATCATATTCTTATAAAAAATTAAACTACACACACACACACACACATATATATATTATGTGCGTGTGTGTGTCTGCGCGCGCGCACGCGTGACACACCGGTTGATAAACAAAATCCAAGAACACGGCCGCACACCCACTCACAGAAGAAACACCACAGTGACTCAGCCTATAGGATCGGTTACGTAAATGAGAGAGAGAGAGAGAGAGAGAGAGAGAGAGAGAGAGAGAGAGAGAGAGAAACAATGACTTCATACCAGATCGTTGGAATGCCAGATGTCGTGGCCTTAGTCCTCCCTGTCAATCATTCCATCCTTCTGAGAAATCGTCTTCGAAGGCGCCACGAAAACGGCGGCTCTTTCCGGAAACTCCGGCTCCTACACAAGAAGTGACGAGGCTGATTCTGAAGCGAAAGACGTCTCGTGAAAGAGTTTATTTGTTCCCTTCGTAATTTTGAGTCTATATTTTCTATATTTTCTATATCTATTATCCAGTGTAATGATATTACGTTTATTGAAGCTCGAGATAAAATTACGAATAAATTACTGACGACGTATTCAGTCAATTGTTGCATGAAAATATCATTTAAAAGTTAAGTCTGAGATAGATTAAGCTTTAACCCGTGTATGTGTGTGTTTGTGTATGAGTGTATGTTTGTTAGTATGATATCCCAAGAACAGGTGAGCAGAATCTAATGAAACTTGGCAAATGTATTCATAAAGTGGCCTTCCGGAGGTGTAATATTTTGGAATAAATTGTTTTCCAGTAATTAATTTGTTTACGTGGAAACCTCCTCAAGTTTGAATCAATTTCTCTCAAGATCAGCGGCATTGAGATAATCGCATAATTAATATACATGCCAAGTTTTATCAGATGCGTGAAAGATACTGTTAATATAAGCAAAAAGACAAAAACGTGACCAATATTTTCGTCTGTTTCATTGTTATGTACCCTGAGGAAATGTTTAAATATCTGAGTTGAGGTATGTTTTCTATCGAATGCTCTTGTAAAACAAACAGACATTAAAGGGCGCCGCACCCTTTAAGCGAAAAAGGAGTATGGCAATACACACGCACACACGTACACACACTCATGCACACACGCACACAAACATATATACTGTATATATATATATATATATATATATATATATATATATATATATATATATATATATATATATATATGTATGTATGTATAAATAAATATATATATATATATATATATATATATATATATATATATATATATATATATATATATATATATATATATACATAATATATATATACATAATGTATATAAATGAGTGCGCATTTACCACCAAATTGAGAACACCCTATAAAGGAAATTAAATCACACCATCCAAAAATGCTCAAGAAGACGGAAGGCTTATATTTTTCCCTCTCCCCTCTCCCCTCCCCCTCCGCCACCCCTCCTCCTTGCCCCTCACCACACCTAATCACTCTCATCTCGAGGGTACTGACGGCTACTTGATAAGCTGTTCCTTAAAACTTACTCTCGAGTCAAGTATCTCGTTCATCAAGGCTAATCACGAGAGCGAAACAATCTCTTAGCAATTACCCTGACGGTTGCGCTGACAGCTTGATCTTATTATGTATTTTTGGCAACGCTATCCGCTCGTCGCGTTTTTTCTATGTTTTTTTTTTTTAGGGGTGATAGTCAATGTTTGTATATGTGTGTGTGTGTATGTCTGCATATGTATATGATATACGTATATTTTTATATATGTATGTATATATATATATATGTGTGTGTGTACTGTATGTATTTATATGTATGTAATTTGGGCATATATTTATATATGCATATATATAATATTTATATATAAAATATATATATATATATATATATATATATATATATATATATATATATATATATATATATATATATATATATCATATATATATGTTTATATATATATAATATATATATATATATATATATATATATATATATATATATATATATATATATATATATATATATATACAGTATATACAGTATATATATATATATATATATATATATATATATATATATATATATATATATATATATATATATATATATATATATATATATAATAAGAATGTAACTAAGAACAATCCTTAAATGCTTCACCTCTGAAATGGAAAAAAAAAATTGAATTCTTATACATAGTGCTAATTAAACTTTATCTAACAGAATCATATCTTCTTGCAACCATAACTTTTATTTCCTAAAATTAATGATAATAGCCAACGGTAATTCACGGAACATTTCGATTATTCTCGAGATTACGCAATTGTACACGTACGGAAGTCTGATGCTATTCAGTACAGGTTGCCAGGTTTAAATAACCTGGATGCTGTGACGCCAGTTTTAATAGACATAATCAATCAATCAATCAATCAATCAACCAATCTCCTCTCACTGTTGCCTCGGTTGTGAGTAGAATTTATCAACAACGTTAAATTGTGGCACCTAGTATTTTCCACTTCTTGAGCATGCAGTGCTATCAAGCAAGCAAGCAGTAACTCTAATAATAATAATAATAATAATAATAATAATAATAATAATAATCAGAAGATAAACCCTTCTTCATATAAAGCAGGCCTACAGGGGCCATTGACTTTAAATTCAAGCTTCCAAATAATAATAATAATAATAATAATAATAATAATAATAATAATAATAATAATAATAATAATAATAATAATAATAATATGAAGAAGACAGGCCCTCTCTTAAACAGGTCTTATTGAAAAGGATGTATATGGAAAATAGAAAGGATCCTGTATAAGATAAATTCGCATAATATAGCCATCCTTTCAATAATAATAATAATAATAATAATAATAATAATAATAATAATAATAATAATAATAATAATAATAATAATGCAACAAGATGACCCTGTAACGAAGCTATAATATCGAGAATTAAAAGCCACAGTAGTTTAAAAATATTTATGTATATAGTTACAAACGAAAAGGAGAGACTTTCAGATACTACTCCGTATCCCTAATAATAATAATAATAATAAAATAATGATAATAATAATAATACCTTGATGTTACCAATAACAACGGTAATACTGACACTGATGATAATGATTATTCTAATGTGTAGCCATTCCAAGGCTAGCAATTTTGTCTCAGAATGAGCCTTCAGAACCGAAAATTCATGAAAATCCAAAAATAGACAATGCATCAACTCTAGCCAGTTATATCCATTATCAAAAGACTTACGAACCAGGAGATGTTTCCTTAAAAAAAAGATATTTTTAAAAGCCTCGTCAAGCGAGGCTGCAGACTGACATATATATATACAATAATGACTGACAACCTGATTAAGAAAGACGAAAGATGTCCTCACGGCCGCCATACTAATTCTTTTCCTGAGTAAACTGTAAACAAGATTTGGCTCACAAAGTGAAGGTCATAAGTGAAGGTCACGAGGTAGACTCGAGGGCGACTTGATGTACTACAAGAGATTCTGAGCCCCGTAGGGGGCAGTGCCGTCAGTGCACCTCACGAGGTGCACTGTAGGCATTACTAAAGGTTCTTTGCAGCGTCCCTTCGGCCCCTAGCTGCAAGCCCTTTCATTCCTTTTACTGTACCTCCATTCATAGTATCTTTCTTCCATCTTGCTATCCACCCTCTCCTAAAAATTATTTCATATAAATGCGAGGTTATCTACCTGTTACACCTTTCTAATCCACCTACTTTTAATTTCCTTTCCAGCGCTGAATGACCTCATAGGTCCCAGTGCTTGGCCTTTGGCCTAAACTCCATATTCTAGTTCCAGTCCCAAGAGAATTCTGAGAGTTCAAACATGTTGTAAACATGTTGGAAACTTATTGGGATCTTTCCTAGATAGTGACCCCAGGGGTTTTAACCCGGTATGCATCCACCTTGGCGGCGTGTTTAGTACAAGGCCGTTGGGGATTTCCGTGTAAACATAAACAAATATTAGTCAACAACCTCCGAAAACCCTAGGAAAGATCCACTTATTGCATACATGTCACAAATAGGTTGAAAACAAAGCGAGACGACAAAGCAACGACATTAAGTGGAGGACGAATTTTTGGCATATGGATATTAACCAAATTCGTGATTCGAGAGTGACTGATGATTCTGGATTCGGAATATGTAAAGATCGGAAGTCTCAGGACTATTCCCGGATAAACTGGCAATATCGCGCTATTTTTTTTTTTTATTTCTCAAAAACATTTTTAGTTGAATATTTTCACTATTTTAAGATATTACCTTTCACAACATGTAAAAAATGTGCCGAAGTTTCTTCGGCGCAATCGAGTTTTCTGTACAGCGTATGATGCTGTATGAAACTCTCAGCCACGGCCCATGAAATTCTCAGCCGCAGCCCATGAAGCGTTCAGCCACGGCCCGGTGGTGGCCTGTGTTGTTGGCACCAATAGCGGTGCCAGACGCACGATCATGGCTAATTTTAACCTTAAATAAAATAAAAACTACTGAGGCTACAGGGCTGCAATTTCGTATCTTTGATGATTGAAGGGTGGATGATCAACATACCAATTTGCAGCCCTCTAGCCTCAGTAGTTTTTAAGATCTGAGGGCGGACAGAAAAAGAGCGGACAGACAGACCAATAGCAGTCTCAATAGTTTTCTTGTACAGAAAACTAAACAAGTAAAAAATGAGCCGAAGTTTCCTCGGCGCAATCGAGTTTTCTGTATAGCCGCTACAGCGTATAATCAAGGCCACCGAAAACAGATCTATCTTTCGGTGGTCTCGGTATCAAGAGCTGCGGTCTATGAAACTTTAACCACGGCCCGGTGCTGGCCTATCCTTTATTGTTGACAGAAGCACAATTATGACTAACTTTAACCTTAAATAAAATAAAAACTACCGAGGTTAGATGGCTGCAATTTGGTTTGTTTGATGATTGGAGGGTGGATGATCAACATACCAATTTACAGCCCTCTAGCCTCGGTAGCTTTTAAGGTCTGAGAGCGGACACAATAAAGTGCGGACGGACAGACAAAGCCGGCACATTAGGTTTCTTTTACAGAAAATTAAAAAGCAGGTGTCAAATTATGCAAGATTTCTTATCGTAAAAGACTGGTGGTAACTGGAGAGCTTCCTCATCAAATGGTTTACCCCTCTGAATATTTTCTAGAGGAAAAATGATAAATTAAAAAAAAATAATATTTAAAGGAATTGTTATTCGAACACCAATATCTATTTCGAAGCCAACAGCTGCCTGTACATGTTTCTTCATTAATTCTTTGCGACACAACATAGGCGGGAGCTAGTCATAAGTCTCAAACGTTGCGGTTTGATATCCCTCACAAATATGACCTTCTTTGTTCGCAGTTTTGCAAAGCTACACATTTATAAATGCAATGTAATTATGGGGGGCGGGGCGGGGGAGGAATGGGATATAGAGTTTAGGCCAAAGGCCAAGCACTGGGACCTATGAAGTCATTCAGCGCTGGAAAGGAAACTGAGAGTAGGTAGGTTTGAAAGGTGTAACGGGAGGAAAACCTCGCAATTGCACTATGAAATAATTGTTAGGAGAGGCTGGATAGCAAGATGGAAGAAAGATATGATTGGACGAACAGTAAGTGAATGAAAGAGGTTGCAGCTATAGGGGCCGAAGGGACGCTGCAAAGAACCTTTAGTAATGCCCCTACAGTGCACCCCGTGAGGTGCACTGGCGGCACTACCCCCTAAGGGGGTAATGTCCTTATAGAAGTGGCTGTCTTTGTTCGTAGCTAGCTTTTCGAAGGTGCAAAATATGATTGCGGGTGGCGTGAATAACAAGCATATTTTTATTTATGCAACATGAAGCCACACAGGAGCAAAAAATGATGACGATGATGATGATAATGATGATAGACTGCGACAGAGGTTGATAAAAGACAACAGCAACTGAGATATT
>NC_089781.1:91355487-91377987 GCF_040412425.1 Macrobrachium rosenbergii
AAATTATGTTTTTTTGATGTGTCGTCTATCTTCTGTAATTCTATTAAATGTCACCTTTTGGTCTATCATGCTTGCATCGCAAACACTGCCTCCTAATTTTGCACGAACCTTATTCTAATCAATAAACGCCTTAACATTTGGTGTATGAAGTATTCTAAATCAAAATTTCTCAGACGCCTGAAATATTTATGTGAGTATGAAGACTCACTTTTACCATTTAGTTGCAATGAGTCTAGAGGTGAGTGGAGATTCGTGGATGACAAAGAACAAGAAAGATATAAGTGACGGAATTTCACAGAAGCTCCTTACGTCACAGGGCGTGGGAGGCGATGATGATGATGATGATGATGATGAAAATAATGATGTTGGCGGAGAGTCGAGATGAGTAGACTTGTATGGGCTAATGGACTGACTATAATTGCAAACTATGATCCACATTTGAAACGATTCTATGTGGTAAATACAACATAGAATCTTAAAATTATATTCTTAGTAATTAGAAATCACGGTAATCAATTTTGTAATGCTATAAATTTCACTGAATAAAACAGAATCATAAAATTATCCTCAGAATAAACTAGAAAACTATTAGTCAATTTTGTTATGATCCTGTGCTGTTGATTGTATGCCAAATAAATCCTCCGTAATAATCCTGTGTTGTTGATTGTATGCCAAATAAATTTGATGTAATAATCCTGTGTTGTTGATTGTATGCCAAATAAATTTGATCTAATACTCCTGTGTTGTTGATTGTATGCCAAATAAATTTAATGTAATAATCCTGTGTTGTTGATTGCATGACAAATAAATTTAATGTAATAATCCTGTGTTGTTGATTGTATGCCAAATAAATTTAATGTAAAAATCCTGTGTTGTTGATTGTATGCCAAATAAATTTAATGTAATAATCCTGTGTTGTTGATTGTATGCCAAACAAATTTAACGTAATAATCCTGTATAAATTTGATGTAATAATCCTGCGTTGTTGATTGTATGCCAAATAAATGCAACGTAATAATCCTGTGTTGTTGATTGTATGCCAAATAAATGCAACGTAATAATCCTGTGTTGTTGATTGTATGCCAAATAAATCTAACGTAATAATACTGTGTTGTTGATTGTATGCCAAATAAATTTAATGTAATAATCCTGCGTTGTTGATTGTATGCCAAATAAATCCTCCGTAATAATCCTGTGTTGTTGATTGTATGCCAAATAAATTTAACGTAATAATCCTGTGTTGTTGATTGCATGCCAAATAAATTTAACGTAATAATCCTGTGTTGTTGATTGTATGCCAAATAAATTTGATATAATAATCCTGTGTTATTGATTGTATGCCAAATAAATTTGATATAATATCCTGTGTTGTTGATTGTATGCCAAATAAATCCTCCGTAATAATCCTGTGTTGTTGACTGTATGCCAAATAAATTTAATGTAATAATCCTGTGTTGTTGATTGTATGCCAAACAAATTTAACGTAATAATCCTGTATAAATTTGATGTAATAATCCTGCGTTGTTGATTGTATGCCAAATAAATGCAACGTAATAATCCTGTGTTGTTGATTGTATGCCAAATAAATCTAACGTAATAATACTGTGTTGTTGATTGTATACCAAATAAATTTAATGTAATAATCCTGCGTTGTTGATTGTATGCCAAATAAATCCTCCGTAATAATCCTGTGTTGTTGATTGTATGCCAAATAAATTTAACGTAATAATCCTGTGTTGTTGATTGTATGCCAAATAAATTTAACGTAATAATCCTGTGTTGTTGATTGTATGCCAAATAAATTTGATATAATAATCCTGTGTTATTGATTGTATGCCAAATAAATTTGATATAATAATCCTGTGTTGTTGATTGTATGCCAAATAAATCCTCCGTAATAATCCTGTGTTGTTGACTGTATGCCAAATAAATTTAATGTAATAATCCCGTGTTGTTGATTGTATGCCAAATAAATTTAACGTAATAATCCTGTATAAATTTGATGTAATAATCCTGTGTTGTTGATTGAATGCCAAATAAATTTGATATAATAATCCTGTGTTGTTGACTGTATGCAAAATAAATTTGATATAATAATCCTGTGTTGTTGATTGTATGCCAAATAAATTTGATGTAATAATCCTGTGTTGTTGATTGTATGCCAAATAAATCTAACGTAATAATACTGTGTAGTTGATTTTATGCCAAACAAATCTAACGTAATAATCCTGTGGTGATGATTGTATGTCAAATAAATCTAACGTAATAATCCTGTGTTGTTGATTGTATGCCAAATAAATTTAAGGTAATAATCCTGTGTTGTTGATTGTATGCAAAATAAATTTAAGGTAATAATCCAGTGTTGTTGATTGTATGCCCAATAAATTTAACGTGATAATCCTCCTGTGTTGTTGATTGTATGCCAAATAAATTTAACGTAATGCCGTTTGCCTGTCATGCTACTGACCAACAACCCCTATATCGTCATTCACCTAAGATATATTCTTCATCGTTTGGGAAACCAAATTAGAATCCGAAAAAATATCATTGAGTATTAGTAACTAGGTGAAGTTGGCTGCTCTCCGGACCAGACGAATCTGTATTTCAAGGCACGAATATTTACTTAATTCGTGTTCGTCTGCCTCGCTTGCTTATATAGCAACGTCTGTGCTTATGTGCATAATATCTTTGGTGTTCAATTTTGACACAAGTGCGTGTTCTGTCTGTCTGTCTGTCTGTCTGTCTCTCTCTCTCTCTCTCTCTCTCTCTCTCTCTCTCTCCCCTCTTTTATATCTATCTTTCTCTCTCTCTCTCTCTCTCTCTCTCTCTCTCTCTCTCTCTCTCTCTTTATTTCTCTATTTTTCTCTCTTCTCTCTTTGTCTCTCTCTCTTTTTTATCTCGTTCTCTCTTCCTCTCTGTCTCTCTCTTTTATCTCTCTTATTTGTCCCTCTCTCTCTCTCTCTCTCTCTCTCTCTCTCTCTCTCTCTCTCTCTCTCTCTCTCTTTATCGCTGTCTCTCTCTCTCTCTCTCTCTCTCCCTCTCTCTCTCTTTCTCTCTCTCTCTCTCTCTTTTTATCGCTGTCTCTCTCTCTCTCTCTCTCTCTCCGTTTCCAACCACGCCCTCTCTCTCTCTCTGTCTTTAACTATCTTTGCTCTCTCTCTCTCTCTCTCTCTCTCTCTCTCTCTCTCTCTCTCTCTCTCTCTCTCTTTTCTTTGCTCTCTCTCTCTCTCTTTATCGCTCTTTTCTCTCTCTCTCTCTCTCTCTCTCTCTCTCTCTCTCTCTCTCTCTGTCATCTATGTACCACGTATCATATTCACTTCTAATGTCTACGAGAGCTGGTGCCCTGTGACGATACACTGCGTCAACATCCATCTTCATTCAACATAAATCCGAACTTTTTTGGGCTTTGACTCAGCCCACTACAATTCTTCCCCTCTCTAGGTTTCGGTTTTTCCCTGAACTGCGTCCACGGCATTATCTACTTCAATAACAAACTAACTACAAGCCATAACTCGTCTCATTTTTCAACAACAAACGCTTCTTCAAAATCCTCTGATGGAGTTTTGAATTCATCGCCAAGGATGGAAGAGATCGTTTTTGGTGTAGTTTCCCCATTAGAGAATCCGGGAACTGATCTTGAGAAATGGGAAGAGTATATATTTCTTATCTTATAAATATTGAGCATATATTTCTTATAAATGCTGAGTATATATTTCTTAAAAGTGTTCCTTATTTTGTAATCGCCTCACATCTAGAGGCTTCTGAATCTCTCTCTCTCTCTCTCTCTCTCTCTCTCTCTCTCTCTCTCTCTCTCTCTCTCTCTCTCTCTCTCTCTTTCTGTCTTTATGAGTATTGAGATGGGGAAGGAAAACTTATTCTATCATTATGGATGAGGTATAGATTCATGAATATTTGGACACTTATCCAAACTAATGTAATTGCACATATGAATATATTTCCATTATATATATATATATATATATATATATATATATATATATATATATATATATATATATATATATATATATATATATATATATATATATATATATACATACATACATACATACATACATACATACATACATACATACATACATGACGACCAGTTACCTATGACTCATACAATCTGCATCTGGACTTACACCACAAAGAAGTGTGTCGAGCACAAGTGTACATTATGAAACACCCGACCGCAAAGCGAATACTAAAGAGTGATGGTATTTCCTACATCAGTCACCATATTTTCACAATTGACAGGTTCCTAGAACTAAATATCTAAAAAAAAAAAAAGAAAGATAAACTTTCCTAAAATGTCTGGTCAGGCACTGTCTTGGCCCTTTTTTGTGCCGGCTTTGTCTGTCCGTCCGCACTTTATTCTGTCCGCACTTTTTCTGTCCGCCCTCAGATCTTAAAAACTAGAGGCCAGAGGGCTGCAAATTAGTATGTTGATCATCCACCCTCTAGTCATCAAATATACCAAATTGCAGCCCTCTAGCCCCAGTAGTTTTTATCCTATTTCAGGTTAAAGTTAGCCATGATCGTGCTTCTGGCAACGCAACAACACACGCCACCACGGCCGGCTGAGAGTTTCATGGGCCGCGGCTCATACAGCATTATACCGAGACCACCTTAAGGTAGATCTATTTTCGGCGGCCTTGATTATGCGCTGTAGCAGCTGTACAGAAAACTCGATTGCGCCGAGGAAACTTCGGCGCATTTTTTACTTGTTTATTTATTTACAGTATTTATTTATTTATTGCATCTTTCTTTTCTTTTTGGATGTGAAAGCGTGGTCAAAAATGATTCTATCTTTTAGGCTTGTCCTGTGTGAAGGACCACCCATTGTTAATAAGGAGAGTCTTAATAATAATAGTTAAAAGAATGGAAATAAATAATAATAACAGTTAGCTTGAAAACACCAAATCACATCGCAATGCTTTGGCTGAAAAACCCACAGTTATACATAAATATTTATGTTCATTTATTCTGGTCGTGTTCAGAGGTTACTTCTCTCTTACAGAGTGCCTCTTCAGCTTCAGATTTTTAGTTTGTGGATTTGTTCAGCCTAACAACAATAACAAGAACAAAAACAACAGCAATGATAATAATAATAATAATAATAATAATAATAATAATAATAATAATAATAATGTTGAAGAAATCTACAATGGTGTAGGTGTAAATATATATTAAAAATATATGTCTTTAATACTATATATATTTACACCATTTTAGTGACGGCTATTGTGAGACTTTTATGAATAATAATAATAATAATAATAATAATAATAATAATAATAATAATAATAATAATAATAAAGTTTAAAAACCTTTTCCTGTTCATGACTGTATATGTGTATATGAGTATGTATTCTAGCTGTGGTAGATTCTAGAACAAATAATTTAAGACAAAATCAATTAAAATTGATCGAATTTTAATGTCCTGGGCAAAACTCATACCGAAAATAATTATATATGTTAAGAGCTCCTGCCAAGACCAAGATTCGAACCTATGCCCTTTAGGGTTGGTCATGGGGGGACAATGACTTTTTGCACTTAGCCATGAAGTAACATAAAGATTACTTTCGACTCTGTGATGCATATTCCCGTGCACCTAGGGATAGGGACTGTACTTAGAAGTCAGCACTTCTCCATGATAATTCAGACATAATATTCTAATCCTTCATTGTTTTCATTTTTAAATAACTCTACATGACAAAGGATTGCAGAACCAAAGCCCTCGGCCAGTTAGTAATTCTCACATTATTATTATTATTATTATTATTATTATTATTATTATTATTATTATTATTATTCAGAAGAAGAAACCTATTCATATGGAACAAGCCCATTGGGAAGAAGTAACAGGAAGTAAAGGGAAATACAAAAAGAAGTAAAGGCTCATCTGCTATTACGGGGTCCTTTCCCTCTTCCAAGGGGTCCACAACCTTTCCATAGGTGCTCTGCTGCTTTAAGATACATTATACAGTATTATATCCCAAGCCAGTACCCTTAGTACTGTAGCAAGAACAAGATTGCACTGATTACTATTATGGACTGACCTGACGTACTTGGTTGCATTGGTCTAAGGAAGAGGCTCATTCACCTTTCAGTAGGTGTTTCCATCCTCAAGGGATTCACAACCCTCCACCAGGGGGTCCTCTGCTCTGGAATACGGTGCAATATAACCCAGGCTATTTGGACATCCTAGGGTAGCAGTGTCAAGGTAGTACAGTGTGTGTATGTGTGTGTGTGCGTGCACGCAAGCGTTCCTTAAACACCAATAAACGATGAAATACAAGACACGAGACGTGAGGGAACGAACGACCTGGCCTGCCCATCTGAGAGGGGCAAAAGGATAAGTGTTTATTTGAAACTAATCGGGCGAAGGCAACATCCCAGCCACTAAAAGGCAATCAATCCCTCCGCCTATAACGCAGCCCTCGAGAGGGCGCCACAAGGAAGCAGTTGTGCGCCGGGTTGTAAATTCGAACGCTATCTGAATTCACTGCACCGACCTCTGCCTTCGAAGGCAGACTGGCTGATGACGCAATCAGATAAGGAGGTCGGTGTCGGTGACGAGGGCGTATATATGTGACGCTAGTTGTAACAACGAAGCCAATCAGAATCAAATATGATAGGCAGTCTGCTGTGTAGAAGCGAGATCAGGAACACTTTGATAGTCGGATTCTGGTGTGGGAGAGAGGGCAAAGAAATACTTTGACAAGGGCAAACTGCTATTCATGGAGGCTCTTATTGGGAAATCTATATTTGAGCTGTGGAAATATATACCCAGGGTTTTATACTCATTTCATGTAAGCAGTGGGATAAGCAGAACGCGCAGCTACGAGGAATGCGAATAATTACGTGATCTGGACTCACTCTGAAGCCATCTAGGTTGATCTTGCCTTTTTTAGAGTCACATAAAAAAATA
Source organism: Macrobrachium rosenbergii (assembly GCF_040412425.1). Taxonomy (NCBI): domain Eukaryota; kingdom Metazoa; phylum Arthropoda; class Malacostraca; order Decapoda; family Palaemonidae; genus Macrobrachium; species Macrobrachium rosenbergii. The sequence continues at coordinate 91,362,428 of NC_089781.1, forward strand.
TTTTTTGGCTGCTGTCTGGTTTACATAAATGCACATTTGTTCAGTTTCTCTTATGTTACGTTTACTCCTTTCTCTTTTTATTCGCATTCGAGAGCTGGATAGGAAATTCCTTTGCACGTTTCAATTTTAGCTTTAAAAGATACTCCAACTTCCGTGCTTATCTTTTGCACAAACCCTGCTACCTTCCTCGCTTACTTATTCTGTGACTTATTTTTCCATTAACGTCATTACCTTACTCTTGCTCATTTTAATTTCTAACTTTCTTCTCTGGCAAGCACATGGACATAGACACATACACACATGCATATATATATATATATATATATATATATATATATATATATATATATATATATATATATACATATATACATATATATATATATATATATATATATATATATATATATATATATATATATATATATATATATATATATATATATACGAGTATATATGTGTGTATATAATAATATAAATATATATATATATATATATATATATATATATATATATATACATATATATATATATACAGTGTATATATATATATATATATATATATATATATATATATATATATATATATATATATATATACATATACATAGACACATACATAATACATACCCATTCCTTTCACAACTGCACGACCAGCATCCACGAGGCCACAAGGGGAAAACTCTAAAGAAACCCAAACTTTAAATAGGCACTGAGATTAGGCGAAGTGGGAGGAACCTAGTTTTAGGAGGGTTAGATGAACCCCGAAGTTGACTACGCCCCCATTGCTATCATCATAAAATACCTGGCTCCTGCCTTCTCTCTCTCTCTCTCTCTCTCTCTCTCTCTCTCTCTCTCTCTCTCTCTCTCTCTCTCTCTCTCTCTCTCTCTGCTCGTTAGCAAAGTATGCTAACACCATCACTAGTACCTCGTAAGGCTCGCAAGTATATGTAGATGAGGAATACATATTATGAAAGGGAATTATTATTATCACATCTATGGCTGGGGGAGTGTTTTTAAAGGGCTGAGAGTACGTGTCTGGTACCCGTTTGGTTTTATGACTGTCTGTCTGTCCGGTCTGTCTGTCTTTTGGGATGACTGTTACAGCATTTTTGTAGCAATGTTTAAAAGCAGAACTTGAGGCGAATAGAAGCTGAACCAAGTTATATGCGTAGCACATCTAACAGTTATTTTTTGCTTCATTAAATATCCTTTTATTAATTTATTTATTCGTAAATTAAAATATATCAATAACTGAGTAAATATAAAATGTAAAATAATTTATTCCATAAATAAACGAAGAAAAATTCGTAAGCAGAACTTCAGGAGAAAAAAAATATGAAACGAGTTATATTTGTAGCCTATCTAATATAGTTATTTGGCTTCAATAACTAAAATTTTTTATTCATTTATTATTTAATCAAAACATAGAAATAAAAAAATAAATAACAAATATTTTCTTCCAATAACAAACACTAAATTATCCCCATCACCCTTCAAATGCTCTTGACCATCTTCTGAGAAAGGTCAGATGTGACCTTGCCGTGCCTGAAACAATGCACTCCAGCCTTCGTGCCCTTTGGCAAGGGCGTACTTGAAAGGATATGAAACCTACTCCTCTCGCCCTTCGATTTTCTGGACGAACCTATTAACAATCCTGTTATACAAATGCTGCGAGTAGGAATTATTTTCTGATAGCAAATTCCGATTGTCTTTTCTTTGGATATTTTGTTGGCGAATGGATGACAGGTTTTCATCTCTGGGTCAATTCAGAATCGATACCTATTGCCTATTTTTTTTTATGTATGCAAACGGTGAAAGTAGGAATTATTTTCTAATAAAAAATTGACGTTGTCACTTCCTTTGAAATTTTGATGGTGAATTGATGACAGGTTTTCATCTCTCAATCAATTCAGAATCGATACCTATTGCCTGCTTTTTTTTATTTATGCAAATGACGGAAGTAGGAATTATTTTCTAATAAAAAACTGACGTTGTCACTTCATTTGAAATTTTAATGGCGAATAGATGACAGGTTTTCATCTCTCAATCAATTCAGAATTGGTACCTATTGCCTGTTTTTTTTTTTTTATTTATGCATATGACGGAAGCAGGAATTATTTTCTAATAAAAAACTGACGTTGTCATTTCGTCTGAAATTTTAATGGCGATACCTATTGCCTGTTTTTTGTTCATACAAATGATGGAAGTACAATTTGTTTTCCATAATAAACTCTTGTTGTCATTTCGTTTGAAATTTCAACGGTGAACAGATGATAAGTTTTCGTTTCTAAGTCAATTCAGAATCGATACTTATTGCCTTTTTTTTGTTATTGATCACATATTTTTATGGATTCGTATATTACTCCCCTTCTTATTGCTGAAACAGCTTTAATGGATTCAAAGGAAACAAGTGAGATAATTCATTACATTTTGATTGTGTTCTGCAGGTTTTACAAAAACCTAGAAAACTGAATTACCGACAGATAATTCAGAGCAATTATTGCCCTTTTTAATGAATGGAGAAGGAAGGTAAAATATTAATGAGGTCCATTCAGAATTGGAGATGAATTTTCTTTCGGTTATAACATTCAATCTTTTATAGAAATTTATTTCCTCATCGGTGCTAATTCCAAAGTTATAAAATTTGGTTGCTGTCTCCCTTTCAGTTATAGGCATAATTACCCCCCCCCTCTCTCTCTCTCTCTCTCTCTCTCTCTCTCTCTCTCTCTCTCTCTCTCTCTCTCTCTCTCCCGAAACCAAGTACTATAATAATGGACTAATATTTGAATCTAATAAAAACATAAATTCCAAAATCTTATATTACAGTATAGATGTACAGATTACAGGGAAGCAACTGAGAACCTTCAGTAAAGAGCTCAGAGCGGAAAGAGAGGGGGCAGCCCCTCAGGTTGTCATATCATTTTAAAAATAATTAAATCAATTCTTTTTCTCTTTACATACTCCATTTTTTCTTTTTATTTAAAGAAGCGTCACAATCGACTAGCTTACGAAAAAGCGCTACCGTTATATTCTTAAAGTGAAGATATTATTTTGATGTTACAACATTCGATAAAAAAAATGGTATTTAAAAAGTGTCAGTGGACTAAAAGTGGAGATGTTTTAGCTTCCATCGCCTCAACATCCTTATCCCCACTTTAATTTTATGCCAGGTCATAAAAAATGGCATTTAAATCGCCCAGTAGTTACTGAACATTAATTCGTGATAAAAGGCCATTTCAGTTCTGTAATAAAATGCTCTTTCTCTCAACGAAGTTCTCAAGGCAATTAAAAGTAGCATTATTAGCGTTTTGATCTTAAAGGAAGTATTTTTATACATGAAACCCATAGCTTTTTAGTTTTCTGTTTAAGAAAACTATTGAGACGGCTTTGTCTGTCCGTCCGCACTTTATTCCGTCCGCACTTTATTCTGTCCGCACTTTTTCTGTCCGCCCTCAGGTCTTAAAAACTACTGAGGCTAGAGGTCTGCAAATTGGTATGTTGATCATCCACCCTCCAATCATCAAACATACCAAATGGCAGCCTTCTAGCCTCAGTAGTTTTTATTTTATTCAAGGTTAAAGTTAGCCATAATCGTGCTTTTGGCAACGATATAGGATAGGCCACCCCTGGGCAGTAGTTAAAGTTCCATGGGTCGCGGCTCATACAGCATTATACCGTGACCACCGAAGGACAGATCTATTTCCGGTGGCCTTGATTATACGCTGTAGCGGCTGTACAGAAAACTCGACTGCGCCGAAGAAACTTCGACGCATTTTGTACTTTATTTTTACTCTGACCCAAAATCAATATAAACTTTAATCTTTATTGATTCTGAGACATCCAAGTTTGTTTCAAGGGTAATCACAAGACGAAATGTTAATATCATTAAAACTGTCAAATTTAACTAAAAAAAAAACTTCCAATATCAAAACAATAAAAATGAAAGAAATACGCACGAAACCTAAAATAGGAAAAAAATAAGCATTCCATTGTACAAAAATGTTATGAATTTGGATATTACTGTGCTTCGACTTCATCTTTAGGAAATTTCCATTAATTTATTAAATCTGAGCCGATAATTCATGTACTACAATTATAGCAAACACTGCCCAAGAAACATCATTGCATTGTAAAGCAATTTTCCGCGGAATACAATACCAATAAATTATTATTATTATTATTATTATTATTATTATTATTATTATTATTATTATTATTATTATTATTATTATTATTTGAAGGGAGTAGACCCTCTTTTAAACAGGTCTTATTAAAAAGGATGGCTGTATTATGTGAATTTATCTTATATAGTGTCTTTTCTATCTTCCTTATCATAAGGGAGATAGAAAAGACACTATATAAGATAAATTCGCATAATACAGCCATCCTTTTAATATTATTATTATTATTATTATTATTATTATTATTATTATTATTATTATTATTATTATTATTATTATTATACAGATGAGCCCTATTTATGTGGAATAAGACCAGTGGGGTCACTGACCTAATATTCAAGCGTCCAGAGAATGTGGTGTTAATTTGAAAGAAGTAACAGAAGGTAATAGAAAATGCAGAAAGAAGATATCAGTTAGCAGAAAAGAACAAAAATTAACAAGTTGATAAGTAGATAAAGTAGATAAAAATTTAATTCATTTATCAAGGAAATCTGGAAACAAAATATAAACATAACCAAAGATGTCTGAACAAACGAAAGAATCTCTAAGAAAACACCCACAGAGAAAGTTAAGGCAACCATCCCTTACGATCTGCTCTGGAGAAAGCAAGGGCCTGTGCTGTGACAAAGGCCAGTCGAATTCAAAAACTTTCTCCTGGTTGTACTTTCACAACTAAGGGGAACCTGTTGAGCTTGTAAGGTCACCTGAGTCATAAATTCAAGAGAATTCTTGTATATGAAACATGACCTGTTGACCTTTCTCTGGGATGTTTAGTAAGCCTGGGTCATAAACTCTCTGGGCTGTGACAGGGGCTCTGGACCTCTGAGAATTGAGGCTCGTGGTCAGACGGGACCCACAGAAGAGCGTTGCCCCTTGAGAGTGTCATATGTTATTATTATTGCTAATACTAGTTGTAGTATCGTCGATATTTTAATAGTAAAGAGTTCACAAACTTATTCGTATATAATATTTCAAAAGTCAAGTCTATAGCAAGAGAATTCTTCAGAGTGATACAACAACAATTACTAGATATTTCAATCGTCTTAGGTAGTAGGTCAGAATCCTATTCCCTAATCAAGTAGTATGTGACTCTATCAATGTTTTTGATTGGTAGCTAACTGTAGGATCCTCTGATGATATTATTATTATTATTATTATTATTATTATTATTATTATTATTATTATTATTATTTTTAGTATTATTATTATTATTGGTGAAGAAATCCACAATGGTGCAAGTGTAAACATATATAAAAACATATATAGACAAAACGAGATTGAGAAGGAGAATCGAGTAGGTTCTCGAAAGCTTTCGTTTCGTACATATATCTTAATTTACACCTGTACCATTGTGGATTAATTTACCGTTTTAGTGACTCATGTTATTATAAGATTTTTATGGGTTACAATTATTATTATCATCATTAATATTCCAAATACGTATCCATACGGAAAAAGTAAAAAATATCAAGTTGTTAAGAAAGTTTGCCCCGACTTGGATGCCGATTTATTAATTAATGGAAGAACGGTGGGGAAATTGAAAGTATATCAACATATTAGTAAAGAAGAATACAAAAAATGTTAATGTTGCTGTTGATGATTTTTTGTTGGTGTTACCGTTGTTCATAATGTTGGCATACATGAAACAGTGCTAATACATCCACACGTGCCCGTATATGCAAAAAGTAAATAAACAAATAAATAGATAAATAAATAAATATATAAATAAATGAAAAACAGAGCAAAGAGGAGAGACATAGCAAAATGCAGAAGAAAATAATAAATGAGCAAAGAGGAACAGTTAAACGATAAACAAATATGTACTTAAATAGATAGCAAATGAGAAAATAGTAAAAAAAATGAGATAAGCAAACAGATGTGCTTTTAAAAAGCCTGGAAGCGAAAGATCCTTTTAAAAATGGAATGCCAATTGATATCGGCACAGTCCTGGAATAAGAAAAAATTTAATCTCCATTATATAGAAGTAAGAAATTCCAATTCCGGGAATAACAAGAATTTAATGTTTTCCATTATGGCGAATTGCACTTAAAGCCTTTCGCTCATTCCGCTTTGTTGTAAGTTAAAAATCTCAAGTGTTCTGCAGAACAATGAATAACATCCACTAACAGGAAAGAACAATAAAAAATGCGACGAAGTTTCTTCGGCGCAATCGAGTTTTCTGTACAGCCGCTACAGCGTATAATCAAGGGCACCGAAAATAGATCTGTCTTTTGGTGGTCTCGGTGTAATGCTGTATGAGCCGCGACCCATGGAACTTTAATCACGGCCAGTGGTGGCTTGTCCTATATCGTTGCCAGAAGCACGATTATGGCTAACTTTAACCATAAATAGAATAAAAACTACTGAGGCTAGAGGGCTGCAGTTTGGTACGTTTGATGATTGGAGGGTGGATGGTCGACATACCCATTTGCAGCCCTCTAGCCTCAGCAGTTTTTAAGGTCTGAGGGCGGACAGAAAAAGTGTGGACGGAAAAATGAGGACGGACAGACAAAGCCTGCACAATAATTTTCTTTTACAGAAAATTAAAAAGTACACACCCGTCTTTTGTAGTGTTTACTAACTGAATGGGGAACGATGAATTTTCTTTTAGGAATTTGAAATAATCATTCTGGAACAGCAAGACGAAATGTCAACATTATCTTAATTCGTGAATACTCTCGCATTACAGTTAATTTGATTTATTTTTTTAATAAAGTTAAATTTCTTACAATTCTGGATCTGAAAATTCGGCTAAACCTCTTGCTGACTCTCTCTCTCTCTCTCTCTCTCTCTCTCTCTCTCTCTCTCAAGCCATCTACCTACGTATATCTGTTTATCTATCTACTTATCGTCTTTTATATATATTTTTCTAATGCTTACTTCATCGTCTTCCTTTGCCCAAGAGAAATAAAAGTATTTATCTATTTCTAACGCCTAAGATATCTCATAAGATACGGATAAAGAATCCTACACCTGATACGCCATCCAAGATCTCTTCCTGAAACACCTGGTTTGTTAGTAATAAAAAATTTTATAACAGGTATCTTAGAGAAATAAAAATGGATTATTACATTTTTTTTTTTTTTTTTTAGAACTGACCTCTCTAAAAGGCTTTTAGCAGATTGCTACATTTGCCCAAGGTCTTCCTCCAGTTTTAGATGGGCCTCTTGTCAAAGTGCCTATGTTAAAGATGTTAAAATCATACGTGGGTTTCTTCAGCGAAGAGAGAGAATATTAAAGTTATTTTTGAAGGCTGATGGATCTTACTTCTTAAAAATACTTGTTGCTGAACTGTAATTCAAATGATTTAATTAGGGCTGATCTACAATTTGTCCTTATAATTCTTAAATATGATTTGAGTAATTACATTATTCATATCCTATTTTTCCTTCGTATGATCCACCAAAACTGAATTGTTTTGGAAGCTTGAATTTCAAGCCACTGTTCGGGCCCCTGGGGTCTTGTTCCATACGAAGATGGTTCATCTTCTGAATAATGGTAATGATAATAACATGATCTCATGGTAAATTGTCCTCACAATTGGCCACAAAATATTGGAGCGTGCTAATTACAGCGGGTCTGCATGTTTTCATTATAAATAACCTTCAAAAATAGCAATAACCCAAGCTATTTCTTTGATAATCATCCACAATTTCCAACTTACAATTCTTTTTAAGGAACGATATAGATACTTATTAAAAATTAATTAACGTTCTTCTGCTCCAGATTTTATTTAAAAACCAAGTCATTCAACTGAAGGCCATCTGCAATATTCTTCGTGTAATCTGTTTGAGAAAATAATATTAGTTATTTAAGTCAGACCGAGCCACGTCTCTCTGCTGAGAGTTTAACAACGGCTAAGCAGCTAGTCAAGTAATTTCGTGATGTAAGTAATTAAGCAATTAGAGGTCATCTGGCATCGTGAAGCAATTTCATAAGTACCTATCCGCGGTCCTCTTAAAAAAACATATTCTTATGTGTGGATTCTTGCACACTTTTACCGTTACTTTGTCTTAACAAAATCTAATAATAACATTTCGCTAACATTTGTCTACATTTTTAGTTTTCTGTAAAAGAAAACTATTGTGCCGGCTTTGTCTGTCCGTCCGCACTTTATACTGTCCTCCTCAGATCTTAAAAACTACTGAGGCTAGAGGACTGCAAATTGATATGTTGATCATCCACCCTCCAACCATTAAGCATACAAAATTGCAGCCCTCTATCCTCAGTAGTTTTTATTTTATTTAAGGTTAAAGTTAGCCATTATCGTACTTCTGGCACCGTTATAGGTACCAACAACACGGCCACTACGGAGCGTGGCTGAGTTTCTTGGGCCGCGACTAAAATTTTCATGAGCCGCGGCTGAGGCCACCACCGTACCGTGGCTGAGTTTCATGGGCAGCGGCTGAAAGTTCATACAGCATTGTACGCTGTACAGAAAACTCGAATGCGCCCAAGAAACTTCGGCGCATTTTTTGCTGGTCTTTTTAATTTTTCCTTTACAAAAAAATTACTCAACTCTTTCTACAAGCACTAATTCACATTTCCCTCTACATTTTTTGAAATTATATTTTGCATCTACAAAATGTGCAAGTAATTCTATTAAGAGCAATCCTTATTTTTATTCATAAAATTCACCACCAAAGAAAAATGTCAGTTAATTTCACGGATACCAATCAACATTCTCTTAAATTTTCTCTTTACAGGAAAGTTAATTAACGTAACTTTACAATAGATGATTCTTCTTTTATCTGACAGTTTAAATGTAGCAAAAAAGAGTACCTTTAGTACGAATGACCCACAGTCTCACTTAACATTCGCCCCCGTGGCAAATAAATTCTCATAAGCATTTTAATGAAATAACTTCACACTCTCTCCCTGAAATTCGTCTTTGAAATAATTCAGCCGCCCTAATCAAAACAGACCCTCAGTTCCCCATATAAATTAACTTCTTAACACTAGAACGGCCATGGTATCATTTTTGATACCATTCTGACTTTGCCGTTACATGATAGTACACAATAAATGTTACACCTATTAAACTATGTGACTTTTATTAATGTCATGAACATTACCTTTCACCAAAATTTCAGGGAAACACTTAATAGTTTTAGAGATATAAGCAGCGCTATCGGCAGGCCGTGGTATCATTTCTGTACCCGCCGTCTATACTCGGCGCGCACTCACAGTGAAGGCTGACAGGTTGTAACAGGTTTTTTACATCATTTGCTAAGCGAAAAAGGCAATAATATCAGCGCTTTGAATTTATTTATTGATAGCTATATTATTGATCACATTGTGAAGTGCATTGAAACTGAAGCAAGACTGAAGCTCAACACTCAAGATTGGAAGACAAGTAAAGAAGAGATATATCAACTAATTGGAATTATGTATGCCAGAGGTTTGCTTGCCAAAGGACAACCAGTTGATCAAATATGGTCAAAAAAGTGGGGCATAAAATATTTCTCAGATACTATGTCTCGCAACAGATATAAAGAACTATTGAGGTTTATTAGATTTGATATTAGATCGACAAGATCTGAAAGGTTGACTTCTGATAAGTTTGCATTATTCTCAACCGTTTGGAATAGATTCATTGAAAATTGCAAAGCAAATTATATGCCAAATGCAAATATCACAATAGATGAACAGCTTTTTCCAACTAAAGCTAGATGCCCATTTACTCAATACATGGCAAATAAACCAGACAAATTTGGCGTTAAATTTTGGCTGGCTGTTGATTCTTCATCCAAGTATTTAGTAAATGGGTTTCCTTATTTGGGAAAAGATGCTCATCGACCATCAAATCAGTCTCTATCGGAGTTCGTTGTTCTTCAGCTGATGGATCCTTTCCTTGGAAAAGGGCGTAATGTGACTACAGACAACTTTTTCACCTCGGTCAAATTAGCAGAACAACTCGAGAAAAAAGAAAACAAGTATAATAGGCACAATGAATCGCATACGGAGAGAAATCCCCTCCAGAAATAAAAACATGTAAAGCACCATTGCACTCAACTAAAATACTGAAAAATAACAATATGACACTTACAGTCTATCAAGGAAAAACAAACAAGAATGTTCTGCTTCTAAGCACAGTTCACAAAAATGTGTCAGTATCTGAAGAAGGTAAAAATTCCTGATTCTGTAAAATATTACAATGAAACCAAATATGGTGTTGACATCATTGACCAAATGGCAAGATTATACTCCACGAAAGTATCGTCCCGTCGCTGGCCTCTGCAAATGTTCTACAACGTCCTTGATCTTGCTGGAATAAATGCACACATCGTATATATGAGGTAACTGGCAAAAGGTGTCTCGACGTGAATTTATTTTACACCTGGTTGAAGAGCTGCAGATGAAAACACTGCTGAAGAGCGGGTAATTCATGAAGACACCAGTAATGCTGCATCTTCTTCACCTAAAACCAAGCGGCAATGGTGCAAAATAAACTGCACTCGGCAAAACCGCAGATTGACAAACAAAATATGTGCTAATTACCAAACGTTTTGTGTGCACGTCATGCACTGCAACAATTAGAACTGAAATAATTTGCAAGAAATGTTAAAATGTGTATAACATTATAATAAACATTGGGTTTTTTTTCCAAAACATTACAATATTGCTATAACAGGTAGCTATTACAATTACACATACTTTTTTTATTAAAACTTATTTCTTTCTTAGTCAAATAACAATGTTCCACAACGTAGATTTTTTTGTAATGAACTACAAACTTGTTTCATTTTTTTGTCAGTGCATATTTATATAGTTAAAAAAATAATAAAGAACGCTGTATATTTTATTATTATTTTCCTTTGTTAATTATAAATGTATAAACTTTGATTAAACATTACATATAAACAAATTTGTGCTAGCATTTATGTTGAAACACTGATCGATCATAATTGCATAACAATATGCAGCAATACTGAAGTAAGATGGTGGGTTCATTTTTGATACCAGCGGCCCGTGAAGGAGGGTAGTATGCTCCGGCCGTTCTAGTGTTAAACAACTGGAGTGTCTTAATTAAGACAGATTCGCATTTTCTCCTTGAATTGTTTGTACAAGAATGCACTTGGACGGTCCTTTTCGCGGCGGTTCAAACGAAAGATATATTTGTTTGCATGTTCTCGTTAAGACCTCCAGGCGAGTATTGCCATATGTGAATCATGAAGCTTTACAGTATTTGAGTCTGTGAAACTTATCTTGATTTTTAAAAGCAAATGATTAACGGAGCTTTTTTTTTTTAGACATTATGAGAAATGAACAATTACCACGAGGTCACTAATGCAGTAAGATACCGGAATTGACTGTGATAGAAAGATGAAATAAAAAGATAAAAAAAAAATGTTAATGCACTAAGAAAATGGATCTGATTTTGATTGAAAGATGAGCTAGAGAGATAAGGTCACTGATGCAATTAGCAAATGGAATTGACTCTGATAGAAAGATGAACTAAAGAGATAAGGTCACTTATGCACTGTGCAAATGGAGTTGACTCTGATAGAAAGATGAGCTAAAGAGATAAGGTCACTTATGCACTGTGCAAATGGAATTGACTCTGATAGAAAGATGAACTAAAGAGATAAAGTCACTTATGCTCTAAGCAAATGGGATTGACTCTGATAGAAAGATGAGCAACAGAAACAAGGTCACTAATGCACTTAGCAAATGGAATTGACCGATAGAAAGATAGCAAAAGAGATAAGATCACTTATGCACTAAGCGAATGGAATTGACTCTGATAGAAAGGTGAGCTAAAGAGATAAGGTCACTTGTGCACTATGCAAATGGAATTGACTCTGATAGAAAGAGGAGCTAAAGAGAATGGGTTACTAATGCATTAAGAAAATAGAATTGATTCTGTTAGAAAGATGAACTAAAAAGATAGAAGGTTATTACTGAACTGAGAAAATAAAATTGATTCCGACAGAAAGATGAACGCAAAAGATAAAAGATTATTAATGCACTAACAAAATGGAACTGACTCAGATAGAAAGATGAACTAAGAGATAAAAGGTTTATCAATGCACTAAGAGAGTAGAATTCACTATGGTAGAAAGATGAACTAAAAAGATAAAAGATTATCAATGCACAAAAATAACAGAATTGACTATGATAAAAAAGATGAACAAAAGAAATCTTACTGGAAAGACCAAATAAAAAAATAAGAAATCTTAGTCATTACAATCAAAAGACAAATCAAGATTTAAATTTTGAACAATACAAAAACTGACATGAGTTTATTTCCAACCTCCATTCTGTCATCCCAACCTTAAGAATGTATTGAGCAACATCTCGCATGAAGAATATTTCTTGTTCAATTTCTACCGGAAATTACGTACACAAGAGTACCTTCGTCAGACTTTTCATGTATATTATTATCATCATCATTTCTTTCTGGCTTCGATTTCTGCATGATACAAGCAGCCTTGACTTTCCCAAATTTCCTAGAAAAGGTTGGTTTGCTGAGGTCGAATACTTAATGTATATCTTTTAACCCTTGTTAAAAGCCGTTCTCTTTGCTGGTAATAGTAAACATATAAATATATTTATTGCCTGATTAGAGTACAAAGTTCTAAAATACTGGGGTTATTTTCCTCTGGTAATTATTTTCAATTAATTTTAGACTTGTTTAGCCCCAAATGTCAAATTTATTGAAAACGCCCCCTTTGTCAGTAATAGTGAATAAACAAATTACTTGATTTTTGATAAGGGTACATTTTTCTAGAGGACTGGAGTGATTTTCCATGGCAATTTTTATTAACAACTTATCTCTTAATCGTGTTTGTCCCAATTATCAAAATGTCATCTATATTGAAAACGCTCCTTTTTTTAGTAATAACAAATAATTAAATTACTTAATTTCTGATAAGAGCTAAAATTTCTAAGGAACTCAGATTTTCCATGGCACTTTTTATTAATTAATCTCTGAATCGTCTAGTCCCAACAATCAAAATGTCAAATTTATTGAAAACGCTCCCTTTTTCAGTAGTAGTGAAAAAATAAATTACTTAATTTTTTTAAGAATATAAATTTCTAGAGGATTGGAGCGATTTTCCATGGCACTTTTGATTAATTTATCGCTGAGTCGTTCGCCCTAATGATTAAAATTTCAAATTTATTGAAAATGATCCTTTTGTCAGTATTGGCGAATAAACAAATTACTTAATTTTTGTTCAAAATACAAATTTCTTGAGGATTGGAGTGATTTTCCATGGCACTTTCTATTAATTTATCTTTGATTCTTGTTTGTCCCAATTATCAAAATGTCAAATTTATTGAAAACGCTCCCTTTATCAGTAACAGTGAATAAATAGATTACTGAATTTTTGATAAGAGTACAAATTTCTTTGAGGACTGGAGTGATTTTCCATGGCACTTTTTATTAATATATCTCTGAATCTTGTTTATACCAACAATCAAAATGTCAAATTCATCAAAAACGCTTCCTTTGTCACTGATAGCAAATAAATAAATAAATTTTTTATAATACAACAAAATCATAGAGGACTGGAGTGATTTTCCATGGCAATTTTTATTAATTTATCCCTGAATCGTGTCGTCCTAATTATCAAAATGTCAAATCTACCGAGGAGTCTCAAGTTTTCGAAATCTCCTGACTCCTTAATTTGCATATCTCGAATCGTATGAACCATTGCGAAATAATCTGTCCATCTGCACAAATTCGTGCCTTGAATGACCTTGGGTTGGGCCTTTTTCCCCCCTGTCTGTTTTTTTTTCCACCAGAAGGATATTTTCAGTAAATTAGTAACTGCGTTTTCAGAGTAAAATATTAGTTTTTTTTTTTTTACTCTCGTGAAAACAAATAGAAAGATAAGAGATATCTATCCTTAAGTAACTTGCCAGTCCTACGTTAGAACACTGTTTTCATCATCATCAGCTTGTTATTATTATTATTATTATTATTATTATTATTATTATTATTATTATTATTATTATTATTATTTTATTATTATTATTATTACTTTTATTATTGCTAACATTATTGCTGCTACTTCTACCACTACTAATACTTCTGCTATTATTATTATTAATATTACTATTATTATTATTATTATCATTATTATTATTATTACCTCTACTACACTTATTATTATTAACATTATTGCTACTACTTCTACCACTACTACTACTTTTACTACTACTACTGTTATTATTATTATTATTATTATTATTATTATTATTATTATTATTATTATTATTATTATTATTATTATTATTATTCACATAACAAACAAAGAGCAAACCAAAATGTCAATAACTTGCTGAGAAGTTTTTCACAGAACAACGACAACGTCCGAGAAAAATAGAGAAAATAAAAAAAATTATGATAAAATTAAACATATACAAATGTCCCAGCAACGATAAACAATAGAAAACATCACAGCTCACGCAATCGTTCCCGTAATCGTCCGATTCCGTAGAAGAGACTTCACTCTCTTTATAGGAATCGTCCAATTCTGTCGAAGAGACTTCAATTTCCTTATGGGAGCATGCAATCTGGGGGGAGATTATATACGTATCGTATAAGTATATAATCTCTCCTGTTCTTCCTCACGAGTTGTGACGTCATAGGAGGAAATGCGGTTTTCTTTCTCAAGGTTTCGGACGAGGCTTGGTCGAGGAGTGAGGAAGGAAAAGGCGGGAATGATTTTCTTTTTTTTTTTGTTGTTGTTGTTGATTTGTTTTCTCATAGCTGTTCTGGTTAACGTGTCTTGTCAAATATATAATACGAATTATTGAAACTCTGTAAGTTTATTTTTACTCGGGATAATAATAATAATAATAATAATAATAATAATAATAATAATAATAATCATTAATTGCAATTATCATTATTATTACTATTATTATTATTATTATCCTCAGTAAGAATAAATTTACTCCATTTCAATAATTCGTATTATATATTTGTACACTTACACACACACACACACACACACACACACACACACACACACACATATATATATATATATATATATATATATATATATATATATATATATATGTGTGTGTGTGTGTGTGTGTGTGTGTGTGTAAGTGTTCATGTATGCATGTACTGTATATATGTATATGTATGTGCATATGCATTTGTGAACATGCTTATGTGTGTGTGCGAGTGAATATATATCAAGAATCAACACTGACCTATGAGAGACCACCCATATATAGTTAAACCACATATAAAAAAAGAGAGACTGAAAAACGATGGTGTCAATGGAGTTCGTCCCATTAAATTATCACAATCTTAACTAGTAAATTAATGAAGATCCAATTCCTCTGGAACCGGATAATGAGTCTAAGCCGGAATGTTTAACTTTGCAACACAATACCAATAAAAGACTG